>NC_045429.1:129256386-129590969 GCF_902635505.1 Sarcophilus harrisii
ATCCTTTGAATTCTTCTCTGTTATAACTATTTTATATCAGAAATTAAAAACTGATCATCAAATTCACTGTCTTTATTTTGTCCACTGTATTATTTTAATTTGTCAGATTGAGAAAGTATAAAGGTCAAATAGGAATTACTTCTTTTGAATGTATTATTATTTCCCATTTTTCTCTTTGTTTTCTAACTTAGTATTATTTTTTACCAATCCTACTATTACTCCACCAGGAATAATCAGTCATTCCTAGCTGTTCATAGATGGTCAATTTTTTTTTTTCTTTCTTTTTTTTGGTGATATTTTTCAGAGTTTGCAATTTCCAGTACTATGTGGCTCTTTTCTTAAAGGATGTTTTTATGATACAAAGACTTTAAACCTTCTGAAGAGTTGATAATTGAATTTATCTAAATAAATATGCATAAAAATAGCCATTAAAAATAAATTGTCCTTAATTTCAAATCAGTTGAAAATTTTTATAAAAATGCATTCCTATTTCTTTTTGTGGCTCTGCTTAATGGATTTTATTATGCCTTAATTTCTGATCTATTTCTGGATATTTTAGTTTCATTTTTGTATAAAGGAGGAACAGATGAAGATCAATTTGACTGGACTATAGTATAGGAAGAGAAGTAATATATAATAAGGTAGAACAGGTAAGTTGGAAATGTGTTGTAAATGGCTCAAAAAAGCTAGAGGATTGAAATCTATTACTTCTTTCTGACATCAGTAGGGAAAGTATTGTTCAAGGGGACTTGAAGATTCAGACTGGACAGAGCAACAACATTTTAAAGGGATATCTACTGTAATGATATCTGTGATGTAGATCACAATTCATTCATTCCTCTTTGTGTTATATAACACCCTAGATCAAACTCAAAATCCAGGGGTAGGCCTCTTACTTGTCACTACTTCTTAGGATAGACTCTTTCCCCTGGGTGGTACTTGACAGCCAAGAGATGATATGGTGGAATTGGAACTGGGCAGCAGAGGGCACGTATTCTTTGAGTTGGTGGTTGTACAATATATAGTGATTTTCCTATGGTACTTAAGCTGCTCTATGAGATAGAGTTGTGTTTAGATTCTAAGAGTCCTGTACTACTGACAAAAAAAAAAAAATAGAGAAAAAGGGAATCTTGGATCACAGTAGAGTGAGGGGTAAAACAGCAAACCATTGGGCATTATGTTTGTCTTGGATAAAAGCCCCATTATTAGCTGTCATATTGAGAGAAAAAGATGTATCTCATTTTCTCACCCTCTGATTGGTTAATCATATACCCCTGAGTAATCATGCTATAGTTCACAGACCACTTGGGATTATGGTAGGGCCCCCTTTTTTGAAATTTATAATCTAGAAGAGTAGATATGTCAGGGAAGACTTTATGAAAGGAGTAGCTTCTGAGTTTAATTTTCAGTTCATTGACTCATGAAGAATGAAGGAGGGCTTCTTGCAACTAATTTTCAATCTCTCTTTCTCTCTACCTTGTACTTTCCCACTGTCTCCAAATATACCTATGTCTCCTCTACCCTGAAAAAAAAAACTCTCTCTTGACCCTACTATCCTTGCTAACCATTTCCCTTTATCTTTCTGTCCCTTGCAGCTACAGCTGTCTACAATAGATGCCTCTATTTTCATTCCTCTTAATGCCTTACAATCAATCTGACAGCGCCTCATCAATCCACAGATAATTAGGATTATGTTTTTTCCTAAAGAGAAATAAGAGAAGCCTAAACTAAGGCAGTAAAATCTTTCTACATTTTGCTTATCTAGTGGCCCTACTATCAGGTTATAGGATTAATGGATGGGTTTCTAGAAAGTTTCATGAATTGATAATAAAGGGTTCCTGTGATGAAGTTTCTCATGTTCTCTTTCATATCCGTCAAAGAATTCAATTTTTCCAAAGAAGGTAAGAAATTTGAAGCACTGATTAAAAATGAATATATAAGCTGATACAATGCCTCAAATGAGGTGAAACTAACAACTTTGGGGGACAAATAAGTGCTTCAGACAGTCTTTTCATACTGAAAATTCCTTGTACCTCTCTTTGTAACAATTAGAAAAGCTTGTAGCATTAACAAGAATACCTTCCCCAACTAGCAAAAATGGGTCCTCTTCATTCATCAGTGAATAAGAAGTAAGGAAACCGCAGAGGATGAAATGTTTAAATAGCATGAGCAAAAACCAAAGAAGATATCAGAACTGGCTGTATGAATTACATCAAATATATTATTAATAAGTGTGTGTGTGTTCAAACTTTTGAAAAATAATTAAAATTTAAAAAAACTGCTTATGATTACAGATTCATTGTTTTTACCTCCACATCATGTATGTGCAAATCCTCTTCTCCAATTACCTCTAGAAGATAAACTTCTTGAAGGCTGGTAATATTTTTAAATTCACAGCAAGCATACATGTATACACATATGTTTGCTTCTGTGTCTATATAGATACATATACATATTTCTATCCATTGTATCAAGCACAATGTGTTACACATAGTGAATTAATAATTGAGTGCAATATTAAATTGAATTTCCCTAACCTTCATTTTTTGTAGGGAATAGGAAATTTAGTGATATCATGGTTCTATCATAGTATAAGGATAAAGACAACATTTCTATGGAGAATATGGCAAGAAATAAAGAAACAATAATTAACCTAGCTAATGGTGTAATTGAGTGAGGATATAACTAACAAGTGAGAGTTAAAAGATAATTGTTTTCTATATGTATATTGGGGGGGATTATTTTGTTACACAAAATGAATTAAAGAGCTAGCATTTATTATCTGCTCTTTTTTTGACATTTATAAATAAATAAGAAAGTAACATACACATTTGTACGTTAATTTAATTAAACACAATTTGTAGCCCTAGTTTAAGGAGTCTTTAATACCACAAAAGGTAAAGCTAGATTCTAAAAAAACCTTTACAAATTGGGGAGAAGGATTTTGGTAAAGACAGAAAAAGAAAGTCTCACATAATGCAAATAGAAACAATATTGATTCATAATACTGAATGATTTATTTTCTTAAAAGTATGATAAGACAAGGTTCCTGAAAAGTTCTCAGAATGTGAAAGAAGAGGGTGCTGAAAGATACCACCATAAAAAAGACAATTGTATTTCTCAAGGAATGTAAAAGACTTGAATTAATACTGAATGGGATGAAGCCTCTGAGTTCTTATTGGCAATTCAATATCTTTTGTAGAAAGGAATAACAGAATGAGAAGTAGTGTGAATGGGGAGAGGTAAGGCAAATGAAATGGGAGAAGGTGATATACCACAAGCAACTCCATAATGAACAGAGAATGAATTATAATGCTTTTGGTCTATCAAAGGGAAATTGGGAGACAAGGATAAAACAATTTAGGAGAGACAGAGGAACAGGAACCTTAGGGGTTTTATCCCAAAAGGAGAAAGGAAAGCGTGTTGTAGCAGAATACCCCTATGACAAAGAAGATGTATAACTACTGTAAACCTTATAATGAGTTTTGTCTGATAGGAATTTTTTTTTTTTTTTGTATTACACAATCATTTGGTTTTTTTTCATAAGAAAGGATTATTCTTTCCTGCTTCTAACCCAAAAAAGGGAAAGTACACGTTCTCAGTGGCAGCCAACATAGAAACACATGAATGGGACTGATTGGATGAAGTATTTCTCAGTATTGAGTCACATGGTCCCTGTTCCCAGAATTTTGGGACCTTGGGTGAGGTCATTTACTCTCTGGAGGAATGAACTTTGAGCCTGAGATACAGGAAGTTGCAAGAAGTGACATGACCTTTGGGAGGCAGCCAACATTTGTGACCATTGGTCAAGGATGGTTACATCCTGTTAGTCTGAGAACACTGAGAGTCCTTTGCCTTTTAAAGCCTAGACAAGCCAGAAGCAGGTTAGGTTCCAGGAGCACATGGTGGGGAGTTGGGATGGCTCCCAGGTGTGTGTCTGGGCCTCTCCCTGCAGGGATTAAATAAATGTTTTTTCTTTGTACCTGATGGTGTCTCTGATTAGTTAATTGGATTGAGAAGGGGGGCTTGCACCAGACCTGTCTCCCCCCCCCCCCCCCCCCAGAACATAGAAACACGGAGAGTATAATATAGCTGATCATAGCTGCAGACAGATTGGACTAGCCCTCCTGCCTACACAGTGTGCCGCCTGCTATACAATACTGCTTCCACACATCTTTATTTCTCTGATGAGTTGATATTTCTAAGAACAAGGCACAGTAGAAATTGGAGAGGCTATGTGATGACCGCGTAGTTTAAAATCAGCCGGAGTCAAGAATTCAGGTTAAGGGAAAATCCTTGATTTTTATTCTTTGCAGAGGTGAAGGGGAAATGGCCATACGAAGTGAGAACAATTGTAACACAAACCGCCAACAGTGTTTCTGCCTCTCTCACTCCACAGTCTCTTATACAACACACCCAACTTGCATAGAGTGAGCGGGGCCATTCTTTCTCCAAGCATATATTAATATTGTCCAATTGCTAATCAGCCTCAAGTGCTTGGGACCTCAGTGCAAAGAAAGCTTCAAGAGTTTCAGCCCATTAAAAAGCTAGAATAAGATATTACAGAAATGAGATGGAAAAGGTTTTCCCATTGATATGTGGAAGATTTGTTGTCATGAGTGGCAGAAATAAGAAAGACCAGCAAAAAGGGATATAGACTATATAAATATTCAAGTATCAGAAAATAATAACAAATCTAAACTTCTAAACCATTAATGATATAACTTTATTAAAGATAAAACTATTAAGATGGCAAAAATACATAGATTTAATGATTGTGGGAAGCCTTAAGTGCTACCAATATATCAAGAATTGTTCCAGTGATGAGGATATAAACAGAAAGAAAAAAATTATTCATATAACTAATTTTATCAGTGCTTACATAATTATATAATTGCAAAATTGAGTATGGGAAAAGAAATTGAAGAGTAACTCCAAAAAAAGTAAGATATTCAAAATATTAAACAGAAATCTTCAGCAATAACCTATGTATGTTTACTCTCCCAAGTTGTACAATCAATAGGGAAAAAATGGAAAGAATAAATATTAGCAAAGAAGAAAGAACATTACTCATATTTGTTGACTATGTGATGTTGTTAGTCCTTAGAATGTTAATATTTTCAGTGAAAGGATACAAAATGAATACACACAAGTCAAAAAGAGTTTCTAACAGAGTTAAAGACAAAAAAAAAGTGGAATCCCACTCAAAAAAAATAATCTTAAGATAGAGATCAGTAAACTGAGGCATAATCAACACTCATATAAATTCAAATTTAAAATAACTTTATAAGAAAATCAATAATAACTTCAATAATTACTGTTGTATTTAGTCACAGGCTACATGAATACATTTAAAAATGCTATCTACATTTAATAGAGATCTAGGCCTCCACTGATCAAACCCAGCAAAAAATTTTTGCAGGGTAAAAGGTCACAGAAGTCATAGTTTACAAAAGAAGAACAACAAATGGGAACTAGCACTTTCAAACTTCAAATTATAAAATAGCAATCATCAAAAAAATTTTTTTTTATTATTGGTTCATAATTAGAAAAGTAGATCCCTGCTGAGTGAAATGACCAGGACCAGAAGATCATTATTGACTTCAACAGCAATACTGTATGATGATCAATTCTGATGGATGTGGCTCTCTTCAACAATGAGATGAACCAAATCAGTCTGAATAGAGCAGTAATGAACTGAACCAACTACACCCAGGGAAAGAACTCTGGGAGATGACTATGAACCACTACATGGAATTCCCAATCCCTCTATTTTTGTCTGCCTGCATTTTTGATTTCCTTCACAGGCTAATTATACACTGTTTCAAAGTCCGATTCTTTTTATACAGGAAAATAATTGTTTGGACAGGTATACATATATTGTATTTAACTTATACTTTAACATGTTTAACATGTATTGGTCATCCTGGCATCTGAAGGAGGGGAAAAGTTCGAACAAAATGATTTGCAACTGTCAATGCTGAAAAATTACCCATGCATATATTTGTAAATAAAAAGCTATTAAAAAAAAAAAGTAGATCCCATAGAACAAACTAGATAGATAGAAATAAGAAAATTTACACTAATTTATTATTTAATATACTGTGAAACAAATTACTGGGGGAAAGTTATCCCTATTTAATGAAAAGTTCTTGAAAAATTGAAAAAGTTTTATACATATTAGATTTTGAGCAGTATTTTATACCATTTAAATTTAAAATGTGTATAGAATCTATATATTAAATATCATATCATATAAAATTTAGTGATTAAAGTCAGATCTTTTTTATAGGTAAGTAGGAGAATAAAGGATATAGAAAATCACAATAATGTAGATAATTTTGAATATATGAAATTGAAAAGGTTTTGCACAAATAAAATAATGTAGCTAGGATAAGAAGGGCAGCTGTCAATTGAGGTGAGGGGAGGGATATTTGCATAAGGAATATCCAAAATATCTATGGAACTGATTCTAATACAGCTAGATAAGAGTTATTTCCTAAGTACTTAAAATACATGAAAAAAGAGGAGAAGGAGCAATAATAATAATAATGATGATAGATAAATAAAATAAAATTAATAGCATAAAAAAATTGAAAATTTAATTTAATTTTCTTCTCATAATGGAAAATGTGATCCCACTGCTTAGCATATGCTTTAAGGAAGTTATATAGGTTAAAAAAAATGTCACATATATGCAAAAATATTCATAGCAGCATTTTATGGTCATAAAGAATTAAGAGGAAAAATGTATATATTGAGTTATTTATATCTAAATAAATTGTGGTATATATGTGTAAAGGATTATTATTTCATAAGAAAATTCAGAGAAACATGATAAGTTTATGGAAAGTGATGCAGAGTGAAGAAAGCAGAACCAAGTAAACAATATATACAGTAATAATCCATATTTTAAAAAAAGAATAAGAATGTGGTGTTCTTTTTCCAAAACACAGCCAGGTGATAAAAGTTCAGATCTTTTATTGTGTCCTTCAATATAGCCCAGTTAGCTCAGAGGCCTATCTCTCTACTTGGTTCTAAGAGATCTTGCAGCTTTGTCCTTGGCTTCTGCCTCTGCTTTCTTCAGAGTTGCTACTTCTCTGAGAGTGGGATTATGGGATATCTCCCAGCATGCTCTCTGAAATCTCCCAAACATGTGAACTCCATTGAGTACTTAGATACTTATGAGCTCTCTAAAGGTGTGAACACAAGCATCATTTCTATCAGTTGTACTTAGTACCTTGTTTCAAGTTCTGGCCCTAAAATATCTCCTTCTAACATCAAATCAATCATATTGAACCATGCCAAATTAGATAATTATTGTCTCTATTAACTCCAATGGCTTAACAGTTTGTAAAGATTCCAACATAAGAAGAAATTGAAAATCATACAAATATAATGCTCAATTTTCTTTCTGGAAGTTGATTTGCCAAAAGTCACGTATTTATCCTCTTTGCAGAAGTGGGGTACTTAGTTTATAAAATAATATATTTACTGTCAAGCATTTTTCATAGGCTTTTGGTTTCACTTTTTGGTTCACAAGGGAACTATCTTGTCCCCTGCTCCACTCCCCCCTACCCCTTCTAAAATTCATTGTTACAAGAGAAGTTTTGCTGGTGCAAGAGGGAAGAAATGTTAAAAATTACAGTTATATTAAAATATGCATAAAATTTGAACAAAAATTTTAAAAAAATTGGGTTTTTTTTCTGAAGGAGATTACTGTATTTATTTGATTCGGTTTTGTTTAAGCAATGTGATCACCTTGGCAGTTATAAAAATAGCTAATAATAAAAAAATAGCTGTAGCTCTATGAGATATGATAGATATTACCAGAGATAGAGTACATTTTGGTGGTCACAACTTAATATGTCTTTAATATAACACACACGTGTAACTCTTTTTGCAACATGTTTCTAGATCAGTTGGATGGATAGCTAATATTTTCACTGACCCCAGCTACCTTAAAAAAGCTTAGCAGAGTTCCCCTTGCCATTTGTACTATATGGTAAGTGTTCCTTGAAGACAGTCTATTTTAATATTGATGTGATGTGATTCTTAGAGAAGAGAAGGAACTTATTCCTGAGAGTAAAGGTCATGTTCCTAAGGTGGATCCTACCATGAGGAAAGAAACAATAGGCAGATGGTATCAAAAAATCATCTCCCTTAGTTCTGAGCTTCTTGCACAATAAAATGGCCATTGGGAGTCTAAGGAGGTTCTCTGTCAATGGAATCTTTGAGGACTTTTGTGGGGTGATCGTATGGTAGATGGGATAGATTATATATATGTTAATGATGGAAGACTGTGAAATGATGTGGATTACAATCCAGTCCATCAGTTGTCTGTCTGATCAAAACATTCAAATAGTGTCAATGTTTGCTCAGTTTCAATGACATGCATTTATTATACTTCCCCAATTGTAATGCCGGAGAAATTGAGGCAAGATAGAGATTAGAGAGTATTTAATAATTTATTAAATGGGAGAGACTTACTGGGATCAAATGGATCCATGGTTTGGTCCCAGGGCTGAATGAGACTATTTTCTCCAAGAATCCAGCAACAATGTGAATTCTCAATGACCTATATACACATGGCTCAGACTCAGGGGATAGGTAGACTGAGGCAAGGGCAGAGTCAGGGTGCTGAGAGCAGGACTCTGACAGGGTGGGGTGAGCCTCTGGAGATGAGATGACATAATGTGGGGAGACACCTTGGAGATGAGATGACATAATGTGGGGAGGTACCTTGGAGATGGGGAGAGGCATCTTGATAAGACAATATCTGATATTCTAATAGCTTGGGATGGGGAGAGGCATTCTGATATTCTAAAACATAAGATCTTTTATTCTTATCAAATATTCTGATAAAGATGGAGGGGAGGTTTTATAGGACTGAGCTTTGAGCTGATAATTATCAACTGAAGCAGAACAATTAGAGAAACTGAGTCAGGGCTGGGTCAGAATAATTGGGGAAACGGAGTCAGGCCAATAAAAGAGAACTGTGGCATAATACAATTATGGCCAGGACTTTCCTCTCAAGTCCCTTTCCTAATACCCAGACAAAAGGATGTTGGCATATTGAAAATCAGCCTACAAACCTAACGAAACAGTAAGTAGTTTCTACTCCCCTTTTTGTTCTTTTAGGTTTCATTTTGTTGGAATCTTTTGTCTCAAGGGGATCCCTGGATACATTTCCAGAAGCTGTAATCTCTTAGCCTAACTATACATAGTTCAAAAAGAAAGAGATTAAGATACTTAGAAGAGTTTGTTTAGTAAATATGGGCAAAGTTAAAAAATTTTGCAAGCTTTATTTTTTAAAGAACTATTTAGGAGGGTGATATAAATGAAGTTCTGCTTATAACCGAGAAATTGGGTTAGACTAGCTTTTAAAATCCTTTCTAACAGTACAATTTCCTAATATGATAACACATACCCTTTTTAAAACAACAGATACTGAGACAGAGTAATTGACACAAATCCCACAGTAATTCCTATGCTATTACCCTTAATCTTTTATTCTTTAGTTTACTAATAGATATAAGGTTTTCCCATGGTTTGTACCTGTGCCTGTGGGCTAGTGCTTAGATAAATATGCACATAACAGCAGGAAATAGCTGAAAACAAATGCAAATGAGAGTAATTTTCTCTTAGGGAAAAATTTACCAAGGGAACCCCTTGCAGATTATTACAATTTAACACTGTATTCAGTGTTTGAATGCTCTGATTCCAATGTGATATCTAATAAATGATGGTATCTACAGTATTTTTGTTAGAACTTTAAAAATAATAGATATTTAGATATCATTCTTATTCGTGCAAAGTATAATGCTAAAGAATAACAGAAGCCCTACAGCTGATGTCAGCCTCAAAATTAATTAGTCACTTTATGAAGATAAACTTTATGGTACAATGAAAGTGTGCTAGATTTTGGATGAATGAGAAGCTGGATTAAAATGTCAGTCCTGATACTTACTGCCTCTATGAACTTGAGAAAATCATTTTAACTTCTCTGAGTCTCAGTTTCTATTTCTGAAAAATGTTCCCTAAAGTTCCTTATAGTTACAAATCCATGATTCAGTTATTTAAAAATTCCAAGTCTTTTGCTCTATCAGTAAAATTAGTATTCTGAGAATATTTGTCAAACCATAACTAGGTTGGGGCAATGATTTCTTTGACTCCAGATGTCAAAATTTAAGTCATTCTGACAATCTTTATACCCTTTCAACAATATAGAAACAAATTGTTCTTAGCACACAGAAACAAGAATTACTTAAAATATAAAGACATCAGAACCTTTGCTTCTTTCAGGTGGTGTTGTTCAGTTGTTTTTCAATCATTACAATTCTTTGTGATCTTATTTGAGATTATCTTGGCAAGAATATTGAAGTGGTTTGCCATTTCCTTCTCCAGATCAGCTTATAAATGAAAAAACTAAGGTAAATAGGAGTAAGTGATTTTTCACACAGCTAAGTTTGAGCCCACTCTTGAACTCAGGCACAGGCACATGACTTTTCCTGATACAGGTCCAGCATTTTAAGTACTACACCATCTAACTCCTCTCAGATGTCATATCATATTTGAGACCCTGTTTGTATTGATTTTGATGTCTTCTACCATCAACTTTGTGGCTTTTCAAGTTTCTATTTTTCTCCCCAGTGCTATGTCTCTCATTCTCATTATATCTTCCTAAATGAATTTCTCTTAAAATGTCAATGCAAGAGGCAGCTAGGTGATGCAGTAGATAGAGTATCAGCCCTGTAGGGCTCAGGAGAACCTGATTTCAAATCTAATCTCAGACACTTAACACTTCCTAGTTGTGTGATCCTGGGTAAATAACTTAACCCTAATTGCCTCAGCAAGAAAATAAAATAAAAATGTCAATGCCAATGAAAAAATTGCTGGTTATACCACTGACCACTTGAATTATCTAGAAACTTATTCATACTGGAAACAAGTAAAAAATTATAATTTTATTATTAATAAATATTTGAACTATTGAGTCTGAATAGAAAATCAAATTTTCAACCTAGAAAAAAAGTCCTATTAATTAAAATTGTCCCATTAACAAGGGCATAGATTAAATACCATTTGTATAAAGAAGCCAGAGAAAGTAAAGCAGGAGATATATAAGAATGCAACACTGGAAATTCTTTATTTTTTCATTAGTATGTAAATCATTGTCTCTTCAAATGCTCTAATAGTAAAAACAGTCATGGCTTCTGGAATTAATAATGTATAATCTTACACAGGGTAAGCAAAATATAATTAGTTTTGCAACTATGAAAATCTTTGTGAAGACCATCGGGTAAAGCATGTGTGTGTATATGCCTGTGCGTTTAATGGTGATCTCTCTAACTTGTTCTACGCAAATACTCATTTATAGAAAATGAGCAGCTAACTGCACAATAGTGTTCTTACAAATGCATACTTCCTTTAACGAAAAAGAATCTACTAAGCTCAGCTTCCCTTTACAGTATCCCTTCATCGTTAACCAATTTAAAACAATTGCTGTAAAGTGTTCCTATCAGTAGTCAGAGAAAAATGGCAGGTACCTTATGTAAAACCTTTTAAAGGGTTTTGCACACTGGTGCATGTTAATATTGCTTATAAGGCAGTTCTCTTTTAGTTCTTTCCAACTATTAGCCCTCTTTTCCACTGGACCAACAATAATTTAGTTTGTCTTGACAACTAACTCTACTGTCATGACAGCTAAAATTTTAGAGAAATCATTTTATCTATCTATGGGCAAAAAACTAAGTGCTTTGGATGCTAGTGGGGGAAAATATCAGTTAAATAGTTAGTTCTTATTCCTGAAGCTGGAGTCTTTGGGGTTATCAAACTGTAGATTACTATAGTCATTGGTTATTGTATCTTGTGTACCTAACCAATTCCAGTGACCTAGCACTCAGTACCAGATGGTTTTGATGACTGCTGCTTTGTAATAGAGTTTTAGGTGTGGTACTGCTGGGTCACCATACTTTGCATTTTGTTCTGTTCCCTTTCCCCCTTCCCCCCAATAATTCCCTTGGTATTCTTCACCTTTTCTTTTTCCAGATGAATTTTCTTATTATTTTTTCTAGTTCTATAAAATAATGTTTTTGGCAGTTTGATTGGTATGGCACAAGTAGACCAATTTAGGCAGAATTGTCATTTTTATTATATTAGCTAGGCCTACCCATGAGTAATTGATATTTTTCCAATTTTTAAAATCTGACTTGTGTGAAATGTTTTGTGATTGTGTTCATATAGTTCCCTTTATTTCAACAGACAGACATCAAAATATTTTATTTGGTCTACAATTATTTTAAATTAAATTTCTTCCTATCACTTTCTGCTTGGATTTGATGATAACATATTGAAATGCTGATGATTTATATGGGTTTATTTTATATCCTGCAACTTTGCTAAAATTGTGAATTGTTTCAAGTAGTTTTTTGATTGATTCTCCAAGATTCTTACATAGTAATATCAGCTCCAAAGAGTTTTATCTCCTCATTGCCTACTCTAATTCCTTCAATTTCTTTTTCTTTTCTTATTGCTGAAGCCAACCTTTCTAGTTCAGTATTGAATAATAATCTTGGTAATGGGCATCCTTGTTTAATCCCTGATCTTATTGGGAATATATCTAGCTTTTCCCATTACATATAGTGCTTACTGATGGTTTTAAATAAATATTGCTTATCATTTTAAGGAAAACTCCACTTATTCTCCCTACTGTTTTTAGTAGGAATGGTATTCAGATATCAAAATCAAAAGTTTGTTCTGAATCTAGGGAGATTATCATATAATTTCTGTTAGTTTTGTTATTGATGTGGTTAATTTTGAGTTCATCTTTCTGACTCCAGTCCTGCTATTTTATCTATTGTTATCACCTAACCATGGGGGTAGTGAGTGGTATAGTGTATGTATTGGGAAGGACAGAACAACTCACAAAGGCTTAAATCAGCACCCTGGGCCTGGGATGCTGGGTACTCAAATAGAGCAGGGGTTTCATAATGATGAGTTAATCTTAAAAGCACAATTGAAAAGAGAACAAGAAGGAAATGGGTAGCTTAAGATTTTCTGAAATGAGTCAAGGGATGAATAAAATGAAATATGAAGAGGAGATGGGGTAAAATGTGGATAGGGTTTGATGAACTCAAGATTTCTGATGTTATTTCTTTTGATCCCTGAACCTCAAAATGTTAGAATCCACAATCCTAATCTCTGCTTGAACCTGGGAGAGCTAAGAGCAATGAATTAGCAGTCAGAGGGCCAAAGGGTCATAAAATGATAGTTAGCATTGAATTCTTCTTCTTTTTCTTCTTTTTTAATTAAAGCTTTCTATTTACAAAACATATGTATGGGTAATTTTCCAACATTTACTCTTGCAAAACCTTCTGTTGCCACTTTTCCCCTCCTTCCTTCCACCCTCTCCCCTAGCTGGTAGGTAGTTCAATACATTAAATATATTTAAATATATGTTAAATCCAATATATGATTACATATTTATATAGTTATCTTGCTGCACAATAAAAATTGGATCAAGAAGGAAGGAAAAGAAAAACTAAGAAAGAAAACAAAATGCAAGCAAACAACAGAAAGAGAGTGAGAATGCTTTGTTGAGTTCCACACTAAGTTACCACAGTTCTCTCTCTGGGTGTAGATGGATCTCTTCATCACTGAACAAGTGGGACTGGTTTGAATCCTCTTATTGTTGAAGAGAGCCTCCATCAAAATTGATCGTTGTATAGTCTTGTTGCCATAGCACTGAATTCTTTATATGTATCTAGTCCAATTCTTTAATTTTATTGATGAGGAAACTGAGGCCCAAGAAGGCAAAGGCATTGTCTTAAGATCTCACAGGTAGTGAGGATCAAGAAGCAGGATTTGAATCCGAGTCCTTTGACCCTAGAAGCAATGTCATTACTGAGAAGCAGATAGTAGATTTAGTAATACAGGAAAATATCATAGAAAGGAGGGCTGTTCAAAAGTGGAATTATATTAGGAGGTGGTAAATTCTGTAGTCCTGTAAGTCATTCATGGAAGACTGAATGAATTTTTGGGGAAGTGGAGAAGAGATTCCTATTAGGGCAAAACCAAAATGGTTTCTGCGGACACTTTAAATTCAGAAATTCAAGGATCCTAAGAATGCTACCATGCAGTGTTGAGAGAACAAATACTTCTCTCTAGAGAGTAGAATATAGGAATATAATTGTTTGGTTAAAAAGAATATTTCCCTGAAGCAAGCTGCTATTTCCTAAGAATATCATTGTGATGTGCAAGTGAAGGTGTTGGGTACTTCCTAGATATTCAAGTGAATTATATAATTTTACAAGGTGAATTGAAATGGCCAGATACAATGCTACCTTACTTATTGCTGGGGATGGAAGGGTGGTGACAGGAAGGAGGAACCCTAAATAAAAAAAAAAAACCCTAAATAAATAAAATAAATTTTAAAAAAAGAAGCAGCAGAAGAAAGAATTTTCCTACTATTAAATCTAAGTATTCAAATAGAATGACTGATTTTGTGGCATATACTACTACTACCATTACTATTACTACTACTACCACTACTACTACTACTAATAATAATATTACCACCACCACTACTACTATCATTGCTACTATTACTACCACTACCACTACTACCACCACTACTACTACTACTGCTACTACCACTACTACTACTACAGTAGTACAACTGCTATTACTACTACTACTACCACCACTATTATTACTACCACTACCACCACCACTACTACTACCACTACTATCCACTACTACTACTATATTACTACTACTACTACTACACTAGTACAATTATTATTACCACCACCACCACTACTATTACTGCTATTACACTACTACTACTATACTATTACTATTACTACTATTATCACTACCACTACCGCTATTATTATCATTACTACTACTACTACTACACTAGTACAATTACTACTACCACCACCACTACTACTACTACACTACTTATTCTACTACTACTACTACACTACTACTACTACTATTGGCACCACCACTACTGCCAGTACTATTACCATTACTACTACTACACTATTTCTACCACCACTATTATTACTACTACTACTACTACACTAGTACAACTACTATTACCATCATGACCACCACTACTATCACTGCTAATAGTAATGGTAATAGCATTATTACCACTACTACCACTATTATTATCATTACTACTACTACTACTTCTACACTAATATAATTGCTACTACCACCACCACCATTACTACTACTACCACCACTACCACCACCACCACTAATACTACTACACTACTTCTTCTACTACTACTACTACTATTATTGCCACCACCACTACTGCCACTACTATTACCATTACTATTACTACACTACTTCTACCACCACTATTACTATTACTACTACTACTACAACACTAGTACAACTACTATTACCACCATGACCATCACTACTACCACTGCTGTTACCATTACTATTACTATACTACTTCTACTACTACTATTACTACTTCTACTACTACTATTACTACTACTACACTATTTCTATTACTACACTACTTCTACTACTACTACTACACCATTATTACTACCACTCCTCCTCCTACTACTACTACACTAGTACAATTAGTACCACCACTACTACTACTACCACCACTATTACTACTATATTAGTATAACTACTATTACCACTACCACCACTACTACTACTGCTGCACTACTACTACTATTACTATTACTACTACTACCACTACCACTACTACTACTACTATTACCACCACCACCACCATCACTGTTATTACCCATTACTACTACTTCACTACTTTTACTACTATTACTACTACTACTACTACTACTACTACTACTACACTAGTACTACTATTACCGCCATTACTACTACCACCACCACCACTACTACTACTACTACCAGTATTACTCTATTACTACTATATTAGTACAACTACTATTACCACTACCACCACCACCACCACTACTACTACTACTATTATTACTACTACCACTACCATTTCTATTACTGTTACCACCACCACCACCACCACTACTACCAGTACTATTACCATTACTACTACTTCACTACTACTACTACTACTACTACTACTACTACTACTACTACTACTACTGCTACACTAGCACAACTACTATTACCACCACTACCACTACTACTATTACTACTACAAAGCCTTTGTATTGCTTAGCTGTTTTCAGTGGCTAGGAGTGGTAGTTAATTAAGCACTTGGCAAACAGAATTTACACTTTACATCTATTTTATATGATTATTGAGAAAAGGAACCCAACAAAATGGGCTTCAGCTGAACTGTATTATCTGTGTTCTATATATATCCTCAAATGTCATGTGGCTACTCTCTGGGACAGTCTTCCACAGATGGTGCATTTTAGCATGGATATGATTCTGGATATGTCATGGATCATTTTAGCCACTGAATTTGAGTGAGAACAACTGCTGCTTTTTTTGCAAGATATGGAATAATTTTTTTTAAAAGTCTTGCATTACTCACTCAGTTACCCAGCTAGCATATCAATGTCTTAATTAACACATGTTCAAAATCTACATATGTCAGAAAACCAGAGTGAAAAGTCAACATGCTCATGAAACACTATCAAAAACTAGTTTAATTTTAAGGTCTAGGTACCTGTGGGTGTTGGTGATTCTGTATCTTGCAAGAAAACAGCAGTTCTCACTAAGAGACCTTTGAGAGAGGAGGAATCATTTAACACGAAGAGATCCAACTAGCCCCTACTTTGCTATCAAGTTCTTCACTGACGGTTATTATTGCAGTTTAGGATCAGAAACTGTGGCATCTAGACTGACAGAAAGTCTTCTCTTGGGAATCAGAGAGAAAGAACCACTGACAACTAGGAAAAATAAAGAAAAATCTTGATAAATTTATCAATTGAGCTGATCCTTTAAGGAACTTAATGGTTTCTGTGAAGAATTAATTCAAAAATGAGTTTATTTGTTCTAAACCATGAATATTAGAGTTTCGAGTAGATAAAGTGCAAATGATAATGCTTAGTTATTCCAGGTTCCCCTTCTGTGGGTACAGACCAAAGTTTTGAATATGTTGGTTTCATGTAATATTTTAAAAATTATTCATAGGGTAAAGTATATTATAATTTGTATAGGGTAGAGAACATCTTTGTATAGAGGAAAAGATTTCTGTTAATTATTAAATGGTATAATTTATTAGCAGCTCTTTTCTTGGAGCAAAAAATTAGAAACTGAAGGTTTGTTCATCAATTGAGGAATTTCTGAATAAATTGTAGAATGAGATTATGATGGATTATTCCTCTTCTATAAGAAATAATGACTGAGAACAATGGAAAAATAATCTGGGAACATTGAAAAATAATGTCACAGACTTGATATGAGCATACATCTCAAAACCATACCAGTCAAAATGGGTAATTGATTTGGGAAGGAAGGATGATACTATAAGCAAATTAGAAGATCAAGGGATCTTTTACCTATCATATCTTTGGAGAAGGGAGGAATTTATGGCCAAAC
Source organism: Sarcophilus harrisii (assembly GCF_902635505.1). NCBI lineage: Eukaryota > Metazoa > Chordata > Mammalia > Dasyuromorphia > Dasyuridae > Sarcophilus > Sarcophilus harrisii. Next base: position 129,273,925 of record NC_045429.1, read on the forward strand.
AAGAATAGAGAATAGTATGAAATACAAAATGAATAATTTTGATTACATTAAATTTTAAAAGTTTTGCATAAACAATATCAATAAAACCAAGATTAGAAGGGAAGCAGAAAGCTGGGAAAAATTTTTTACATCTAGTGTTTTTGATAAATGCCTCCTTTATAAAGTATAGAGAACTGAGTCAAATTTATAAGCATACAAGTCATTTCCCAACTGATAAATTGGTCAGATGAAGAAATTAGAACCACCTATAGTCATATGAAAAAGTGTTTAATTCACTATTGATTAGAGAATTACAAATTTAAACAAATCTGAGTCACTACCTCTGACCTATCAGACTGGCTTTTATGACAAAAAGGGGAAATGTTAGATGTTGGAAGGCATGTGGGAAAACTAGGATACTAATGCATTGTTGGTAGAGTTGTGATCTGATCCAATAGTTCTGGAGAGCAATCTGGAATTATGCCCAGAAGCCTATAAATCTGTGCATATCTTTTTATTGAGCAGTGCCATTACTGGATTTATATCACAAAAAGATCATAAAAAAGGAGAAAGAACCCTCATGTGCAAAAATGTTTGCAGTAGTTCTTTTTGTTGTGGCAAAGAATTAAAAAAAGAGTAGATGACAATCAATTGGGAAAATGGCTGAATAACATGATATATGAGAATGAAGGAAATAGAAAATGATGAGCAGGCTTATTTTAGAAGGACTTGGAAATATTTATATGAACTGATGCTGAGGGAAGCAACAGAATCAGGAAAGCATTGTACACAGTAACAACTATCAACTATGATAGGCACATTTCATAATGTTATTTCATGCTCAGTCATTTTTCAGGATTGTCAATTTTTTTCTAATTCCATTTGGGGGTTTTCTTAACAGAGGTACTAGAGTGGTTTGCCATTTTTTCTCCAACTTATTTTACAGATAGGAAAACAAAAGCAAACAGGGTTAAGTTATTTGCCTAAGATAACTAACTAGTAAACGTAACTAGTAACTAGTGTCAGAACCCACATTTGAGCAGTAGCTGAGCAGCAGCTCAGTAGCTTATTTCCCAAGTAAATAAAATAGCTTAGACTTAGAAAATTGGTAAATTCTGGATGTCTCAGGTTGTTGAACTAATCTACTTCAACCTATGCAGAAAATTACTCTATTTATTGGCTAATTTCAGGGCATTTTGTGAATTATTTTTGTACTTAGCACAGTGTTTGACACATAGTAGACATATAATACATGCCTGAACAAAAGCAATTCTTTGTAGCAGCTAGGTTGCATAGAGAATAGCACACTGAACCTGAGTCCAAATCCAGGCAGTGACATTTAATAGGTATGTGTAATCCTAGGCAATTCACTTAAGCCTGTATGCCTTAGTTTTCTATCTGTAAAATGAACTGGAGAAAGAATGGTAAAGCATTCCAGTATCTCTGCTAAGAAAACCCCAAATGGGGTCATAAAGCTTCTACATGACTGAACAAATAAATTTTTGTTATTTTTTTTTCTCCTAATATATTTAAATAAAATTCTAAAATTCTTTAAATGCTTATATGTAAAAATTAATGTTTAGTACAAATATTATTTTTAGCTTTAGTAATATTGCCAGAAAACATTTCATAATGGACAGTGTTCTGATTTGGAGATAAAAGACTAGTTCAAAACCCACGTTTCTATGTTTTTCACTATAAGAATGTCAGTTAATTTCTTTAGACTTCAATTTACTCTTCTGAAAAAGGCTTAGATTGTACCTAGTGTATTCTGAGGTCCCTTCCTGTGCTAAATCTATGATCCTAATTTTGGAAAGTGAGTGGGAAAGTGGGCAAGTGGCTCAGGTGGTTATGGCAAACCACCTAATTTACCAACTAGATTATAAGAAACTCTCTTAAGTACCCAAAGCAATTTTCTTAATTACCTAGAAGGATTCAAATGTTCAAATAATTTTCTGATTCATTTTAGAGTTGAAATAGATAACTGGACATGTTCTATGAAATGCAACTAAAAGACAACAGGATCTGTACCATTATAAGAGGTCTTATGGAAATTTTAAATTGGTAAGCCATGGACTTTCTTACAACTTTATCATTCTTTGAAATGAAAGACTTGCTCTATTCTGAGATAGTGCAATCTGGATGAAAGTAATTCCTTTCTAAATGTACTTTACATGCCTACGGCTTCTTATAAAACTTTTGTAAAGGAGGAAGTCTTCCCCTCCCCACCACTCCACCCCTGTTTATTAGAGTTTATAGATGTTGTTTCAGTGCTACATGTTTTAATTTAAGTGGTCTATTGGCTAAATATTTAAAAATTGTAGTCTATGAGAGAATTAAAAGACGTCTAGATTCCTGGAAGCAACAAAGAAATTTTATCAAAATATTCCTGTACTCTTGTTGACTTGTGCATCAGAAATAGCATAAAAATAATTTGGGGTCTATATATGGTCTTTGATCTATTGAGCATGAAAGCTATCATACCTATAGGGTTCATTGGTTTTACAAGTTATACAGTGGTCCTCTGACATGTTGTGTGCACTTCTCTCAAGAATTTATCAAAAGAAATGTCCAACATAATTCTTCTCAAATATACAGTGATCGAAGACAATTCCAGTAGACTTGGAATGGAAAATGCTATCTACATCCAGGGAATGAATTGGATTGAAACTGAATATGGATTGAAACATGATATTTTCACTTTTTTTTTTTTTTCCTTTCTTGTGGTCTTTCCCTTATGTTGTGATTTTTTTTCTTTCACAGCACGACTAATATTGTTCAAATGATTCTATATGTATAATCTCTATGCGATTACTTGCTGCCTTGTAGAGGGGGAGGGAAAAGAGAGAAGGAAAAAATAACATTTGGGACTCCAAATCTTACAAAAATGAATGTTGAAAGCTATCTTTACATGTAATTGGAAAAAAATTAAATACTATTCAGGAGGGAAAAAAAGAAATGTCTAAGAGCCCTTTAGGATGAAAAGGCATATTAAGGAGACATATCCATGCTGAAAACATGGATCCACCAACCCGATTAAAGAAATATTTTTAAGTGCCTAATATGTGTCAGATACTATGCCAAATGGTTGAAATAGAAGAAAAAATAAATGAAAATAGTTCCTGGCCACATACTTTTTTTTTTTTTTTTTTTTTATTTAATAGCCTTTTATTTACAGGATATATGCATGGGTAACTTTACAGCATTAATAATTGCCAAACCTCTTGTTCCAATTTTTACCTCTTACCCCCACCCCTCCCTAGATGGCAGGATGACCAGTAGATGTTAAATATATTAAAATATAAATTAGATACACAATAAGTATACTTGACCAAAACGTTATTTTGCTGTACAAAAAGAATCAGACTCTGAAATATTGTACAATTAGCTTAGCTTGTGAAGGAAATCAAAAATGCAGGTGTGCATAAATATAGGGATTGGGAATTCAATGTAATGGTTTTAGTCATCTCCCAGAGTTCTTTTTCTGGGCATAGCTGGTTCACTTCATTACTGCTCCATTGGAAATGATTTGGTTGATCTCATTGCTGAGGATGGCCTGGTCCATCAGAACTGGTCATCATATAGTATTGTTGTTGAAGTATATAATGATCTCCTGGTCCTGCTCATTTCACTCAGCATCAGTTCATGTAAGTCTCTCCAGGCCTTTCTGAAATCATCCTGTTGGTCATTTCTTACAGAACAGTAATATTCCATAATATTCATATATCACAATTTATTCAGCCATTCTCCAACTGATGGACATCCATTCAGTTTCCAGTTTTTAGCCACTACAAAAAGGGCTGCCACAAACATTCGGCCACATACTTTATGGTGATTTGATTTCACCTTGCACCGCAGTACTATATTAGTAAAAGACTGTTATGGCTTAAAAATTTAGGTTTGTTGTTGTTGTTTAATGCATTGACTCTCCCTTCCTGTTGCTAGAGTGAGATTTACCTTTTCTCCTTATTGTCCCATCTCTGAAGCCCTGGGCTTCACTTGAGCACTCTCTCTACTGCTTAGCTCAACCCAGGGCATAGCTGAGGTGCCCGAACTGTCAAGAGTCAATTCTCTGTATGCCTTATCTCATAAGCACTTAGCTAAGTGCCTGGCACATCATAAGTGCTATATACATGTTAGTTATATTTATCTTCTACCTCTTTACTTCAGAATTCCCTTTTTTTTTTTGTGGCAAGAATGAGTTTATTATACTAAGAGAACATCTCTCTTAGTGAGCAAAATCCTTTTAGGACTTTTGCCTGCTAAAGCCCTTTTCCTAAATTTTAGTGTCATCACATGGAAGGAAGCTTTACTGTGAAGGCTGGAAGGTGGAAGACAAGAAGTCTTCATTTTGATCTCTGTGAGTTCCTATGTGTTTACTTAGATTAGCTTAATATATTTTCCTGGAGATATATTTGTTATATGCAGTATCGAGTTCCTTTAGAGTAACAACTCCTGTTTAGTCTTCCTTCAGAAAGCATTTGTTTAGCAACAAATATGCTAGTCATTATACTATACCCTGAAGATTCAAAGATAAAAATGAAATAGTCTGTGCCCTCAGGGAGTTTATATTCTATCCCAAGATAGATGCTTAATAAAGGTTTATTGATTTAAATTGAATTAAATAATATTAAACTGCTATATTTCACTCATTCAAGAAGCATTTATTGTACCTCTTATACAAAAGGCATTATACATATGTGTATATTTATATATATATATATATGTATGTGTGTGTATATATATATATATATATATACACACACATACATACAAGCATTTCTGTGATAATCATGTTGTGAAGAAAGATAGATCAAAAAAGGACAAAACAAAAACAAAAGAAAAATAAAGAAAAAAATTTAAAGTATGTTTCAATCTGTATTCAGATACCATCAGTTCTTTTTCTGGCTTAGATATCATTTTTCATGTCTTTCACAGTTGTCTTAGATTATCATATTACTGAAAATACTTAAATCATTCACAGCTGATCATCTTACAATATTGCTATTACTTTGTACACAATACAGATCTAGTACTAGTATTCAATGAGTCAAAGGGTATGCATGATTTTATAACTTTTTGGGTATAGTTTCAAGTTCAAGTATCAGTTCATAGCTTCACCAACAATGCATCAATGTCTCATTTTTCCCTATTAGTCAATTTTTAAAAGGTATGAGACAATATCTCAGCTTTTTTAAATTTGAGTTTCTCCAGTCAATAGTGTTATAGAGCATTTTTTTCACATGGGATATAGCTAGTTTTGATTACTTCATCTGAAAAGCATTCATATCTTTTGATCATTTATAAATTGGGGAACAGCTCTTATTTTTATAAATTTGACTCAATTCTCTAAATGTTTGAGAAATGAGGCTTTTATCAGAGAAACTTGCCATATCTTTCCCTCCATCCTATACCCCCAGTTAATTGAGTTCTTTCTCTCTCAACTTTCACCTTGTCTCTCCTCAAAAGTTTTTTGTTTCTGATTACTCCCTCTCCTAATCTGCCCTCCCTTCTATTATCCATTTCCCTTCTCTTCCCCTCTTACTTTCTTTTAAGGTAAGGTAGATTTCTATACTCAATTGAATGTGAATGTCATTCCCTCTTTGAAACATTCAGTTCTCCTTAACTCTTCCATGTTTTTCTCCAGTGAAAAAGCTTTTTCTTGCTTCTTTTTATGTGACATAATTTACCCCATTTTACCTCTCCTTTTCTTTTTCTCCCGGTACATTCTTCTCTCATAATTTAATTTTTTAGATTTCATTCCTTTACATTCAACTCATACCTGTGCCCTGTACCTGAATATATATTCCTTCCAATTGCCCTAATAATGAGGAAGTTCTAATGAGTTACAATTATAATCTTCCTATGAACCTACAGGTTAATTTAAATTCCTTATGATTTCTCTTTCCTTTTTACCTTTTTATGCTTCTCATTCGTCTCATCTTTGAAAGTCAAATTTTTTATTCAGTTTTGGTCTTTTTATTAAGAATACTTAAAAGTCCTCTATTTTGTAAAAATGTGTACTTTTTCCCCTGAAGAATGACACTCAAGTTTTTCTGGGTGAGTAATTCTTGGTTATAATTCTAGCTCTTTTGCCTCCTAGAATTTATTCTTAAATCCTTTGATGTAGAAGCTATGAAATCTTGTTATCTTGAATATTATTCCAAGATGCTTGTTTCTTTCTGATTGCTTCCAATATCTTCTCCTTGATTTGGGAACTCTGGAATTTGACTACAATATTCCTGGGAATGTTCATTTTTTGACCTTTTTTTAGTAGGTGATTGGTGGACTCTTCTAATTTCTACTTTATCCTTTGCTTGTGTGATATCAGAACCGTTTCCCTTGAGAATTTCTTGAAAGATTATGTTCAGGATATTTTGTAATCATTGCTTTCAGGTAATTCAATAATTTGTAAATTATTTCTGCTGTATCTATTTTCCAGGACAATTTTTTTTCAAATGAGATATTTCACATTGATTTCTATTTTTTTTCATTCTTTTGGTTTTGTTTTGTAGTTTTTTGATTTCTTTAAAGTTATTAGTTTCCCTTTTGCTCAATTCCAATTTTTAAAGATATATTTGTTTGTTTTTTTGGTAAGGCAAATGAGTTTAAGTGACTTGCTCAGGGTCACACAGCCAGGATGTGTTAAGTATATATATAAATTCACGCTTGATTTGAACTCAGGTTCTCCTCACTCCTGGACCAGTGCTCTAACTCTATCTACTGAGCCATCTAAAGTTCCCCCCTCAAATCTAATTTTTTCTTCAGTGAGCTTTTGAACCTCCTTTTCCATTTGGTCAATTCTACTTTTTTAGGAGTTGTTTTTCCCCCAGTGAATTTTTGTGCTTCTCTTTCCGTTTGATCAAGTCTGCTTTTTAAGGCATGTTTCTCATCATTGGCTTTTTGTTCCCTCTTTAGCTTTTGGCCTTGTTTCTTTTTTTAAGGATCTTCTTCAATATTTTTTTCTCCATTAACAGGCTGTTAACTTGTTTTTCATGATTTCCTTGCATTTCTCTTTTTCCTTTTCAGTATTTGCTCTACTTTTCTCACTTGATTTTCAAAATCTTTTTTGAGCTCTTCTATGGCTTTAGACCAATTCTTATTTTTCTTGGAGGCTTTGATTATAGAAATTTTCACTTTGTTATCTGCTTCTTAATGTATGTTTTGATGTTCCTTGTCACCTTAGTAATTTTGTATGGTCAGAATTTTTTTCTGTTTGTTGCTCATTTTTTTAGTTTATGTCTTGACTTCTAACTCTGTGTTAAAGTTAGGCTCTGCTTCCAGGGTAGAGTTATATTGTCCCAAGCTTCAGGGGATTGTATGAAGCTGTTTTCAGAGATCCTTCTAATACCTTCCAAGGTGATATGATATAAAGAAAGATGTTCACTACTCCCCTCAGCTATGCTCTGGTCTGTAAGTGACCATAAGCACTCTTTTGTGTTTTTTAACCTGGAACTGTGAGGAAAGTTTTGTTCTACTGAGGCTGCAAGCTCTGATAGGCTAGTGTTCCTCCTTGCCCTGAGATTGCCATCCAATACTGTGATCCATATCTGAGTATAGGTAAAGCAACTGAGTCCTGCTTCAGTGCTGGCAAAGAAACCCCTGTAATCTCATTCTGACCCAGTTGTTCAACCCTTTACCATTGAGACCTCCAGAAGCAGCTATTGTTACTGTTACTGATTCAGTGACTCCCAAACTCTGTTCCTGGTTTGCTCAAATCCAGTTTGCACTGCTACAATTTGGGCTAGATTGTGATCCACTCTTACCTTTATCCAACAGAGCTTTTCTGTCAAATTTCTGTGTTGTCTCATTGGAAATTTGTTTCGCTCTTTTTGTGAATTTTCTGGTTCTAGAATTATTTGAAGTAGTTTGAGAGAAAGAGTTCTGGCAGATTTCTACTATTCTACTGTCTTGACTACATCTCTCTGATTTCCTTTGTTTTAAAGCCTCTCTGTGAAGTCTGCTAATGATGGGCAAAGATGTTTTTTCATTGGAAGTAGAATGTATACTGTCTTCTACATTGGTAACTTCATTCTACTAGAGATCCAAGTACTATTATCATGGGAGATGCCCTGACCATAGATATATGTGGATTCAGTGCCCAGCCAATGTTGCATCAGGAGTTTTCATTTATAAAAACATTTAGTCAAACAAAACCACAGATTGGAAACCTCTTTTGGGTTTGTTGTGCTAACAAAGCATGGAGTAAGAATTTCCCCAAGGCATTCATTGGTCAGCCTAGTCCTAAGACTTTTACAGGAACTCCCCAGCTTTGCCATGTCACTGCTCAGCAGGATGATTATATATCAGGGTGATAATCCATAATGTTCTGGGGGCAGATGCTGTAATATATCATGTGAATGATCTGTTGCTGCCAATCTCTAGGCAATTTGCTTTCAATCCATTCTCATAGTACTTTGAGGGTGCACTGAGCCATGTTAATGCTAGAAACACTTCAGTGCTTCTGAAAGTATGCTTTAAGCACTTTAGCTGTGTCTTACATGACTCAGGTGAGTGTGATAATACCCTCTTACACCGATAAGAGCCTTTTATTTACTTTTTAAGGGCAAAGCCATTCAGAGATCAGAAGACACGTGGAAAATATTCAGGCTGAGACCCATTCCTCCCAACTTAATGGTATATAAAGCAGACCCTCTGTGCCTCCCTTTTTCCATGTGAAAAATAGGGGTTATGCTATAAGAACGACTTATGTGTAGGAGAGAAATTATTATTAGCCAAAGAATAAGAAAGACTATTTTACTGAATTCTTAATGATTTGGGTAAAAAAAAGATTATGGAAGATGAAAAAAAAGGTGATGGAAGATGATAGAAATGTTTAAATTCTAGGTGATAAAAATTAGAAAGGTTCATGTGTTATATGGTAGAAGTATTCATAAGGTTTACTGACAAGATGTAACTAGATAAAGTTAGCAAGAATTTTATTATTTTTAAGACAGCATGAAGGTAAGGGAAGAATACACAACAGTACAAAAGCCAATACTAAGAAAAAATGGTTGACCTCAGAAAAACACAGCTCTCCAATAGAGTTTGGGGAAGGTAGGCCCTCTTAAGAGAGGTGCCCTAACAATGAAACTTTTTTAGTTGTATTTAGGAGTGTTCATGTCCTCAAACTGGAAGGCCATAAGTATTTTTGGTGTAGACAGTGATGACTTCAGGGTGGAAACATCTCTTCCCTTGCTATTACAGAACCTTGGCTTAGAATTCCCTATTCCCTCCCCCCCTTAGTGTAGTGCCAGAGAAACTGAAGCAATATAGATATTAGAGAGTTTTAATATTTTATTTGAAAGGGAGAGATTTACTGGGACCAAATGGATCCATGGTTTGGTCCCAGGGTTTAATCACACTTTTGTCTCCAAGAATCCAGCAAACAATGAGAGTTCTCAATGACCTATATACACGTGGCTCAGATACAGGAGGTAGCCTGAGGAAGGGGTGGAGGCAGAGCACTGAGAGCAGGAAGGGGCTATCAATCTGGTTTTTTTTGTTTTTTTTAATTTAATAGCCTTTTATTTACAGGATATATATATGGGTAACTTTACAGCATTAACAATTGCCAAACCTCTTGTTCCAATTTTTCACCTCTTTAACCCCCCAGATGGCAGGATGACCAGTAGATGTTAAATTATCAATCTGGTTTTGACAGGATGGGGGGAGGCATCTTGATAACAGTATCTGATATTCTAATAGATTGGAAGAGGCATTCTGATATTCCAAAATACAAGATCTTTTATCCTTATCAAATATTCTGATAATTAAGAAGGAGGGGTGTTTTTGCAGGATTGAGCCAAACAATTGAGGCAGTTCAAAAATAAGGAAACTGAGTCAGGACAATTAGGGAAACTGAGTCAGCACAATAAAAGAGAATTGTGGCACAACATTAATACCAAGTAAATCTATAAGAACAGAGGTTTCAAACACAAGACCCAATACTGTGAATGCCTTGTAACACAAAATTAATTAACACATAGATAATGCTAACATATACTTTTTAAAGTGACTATGTAGCCCACAATATCCTTATGTACATTTTAATGCCTTTACTTTTTTGAGTTTGGCATCCCTTTTGACACAATTATCCCTATAAATCGATTTTATATGCAAGAGCATGAGAGAATAATTAACTTATTTTAGATACATTTTCCAAACCCTTTACAATTATCCTTTTATATAGATTTTATGTTACAAGTTTTATTGATTAATTAAAATATATTCATGAAGAACCTATTCTCATTGGCAGCCTCACATTAGTCAACTTTAGTTATAATATATACTTGAAAGTTTAAAAAAAGTGCTTATTTTAAAATATTCTATAATTCCAACTTTTTATAAACTCATATTGGATTTCTCCCCAGTTGGTTGAATGAATGATAACTATTTGAAAGAATATAATATTGACATCAATGTGTCAGTTTAAAATTTTGAATATAAAGACTTACTAATATTCTTAGGATCTTCAGATTTTAGAACTACAAGGAACCCTAGAGGTTATTTTTTCTATCTTTCTTTCACAAAGAAATTTAAACCCTGTGGAATGAATTGAATGAATTAGTGGAAGAAAAAATATTTATTAAGCACTTTATGTAGTAAGCACGCTGCTTATTAGCATTGGGGTTAAAAAATCTCCAACTAGAAAAAAAAGAGAGCAAACTAACTCTAACTGGATTAGATAATTCCTTTCATAAAAGAAAATTTGGCTTCAGAGTCTGTGGAAAAGCCTTAAATCCTATAAGTGCAGAGGTGGGGGCAGCTAAGAACCCAGAAGTCCTAAGATTAAATTAGTATGCCAGGATTCATATAAACCACTGAAGTAAGCCTGATGATAAGGGCTGGGTACATTTCATCTGACCAAAAGAGACAAACTTTGTCTTCCAAGTGGTTAAGTAGTAAAGGAGCCCACTGGGAAGTGAGGAAGGAAGTAACATAATTGACAATAGTGACAGATCTTCCTATCTCCTTGCTATCCTGGAAGGATATTGCTAAAGGTATAATTTATTTACTTTTATCAGCATGTTCATGAAGAATATGTTAAGATTTTTTTTTTTATTTTTATGAACTACATTATGCAAATAAAAAAAAATCTTTGTGGAAGATTTCATCCTCTGGGTCTTTACAGATTTTTGTTCTTACAAGCAAAACCCAATGACACCTTAAATGGTAGAGTCAAGATTTGATTCCATGTCTTCTTCCTCTGAATCCAGTGGAGTTTTTTAATTTCCTATTTCAATAGTTGTCTCATCTTTGTCTTTTCAAAGAACAACGGAAGTAGTGTGTTATTGTGACATAGTTGCATTTCCCTGCTGATTTGCTGTGCTTGTTGCATAGGAAACCAGATTTTCTCTGAGGATTTGTTTAATTTAAGGTGAAGAAAACAACTTGTCTGCTAGCAATAGAAAAGTTGAGTGAGTGAAAAGGTTAACTAGGCCATTTCAAAGTCTGCGATCTTTTTCTTGTGATAGCCCATGTTTCAGAACTGATGTATTTGGTTTCCTTAAGATCATTCCTTTTGATGGGATAGAGAAAACATCAAGTAATTAGACACAATCCTGGTGCTTTTAAAATCTAGCTCAGAAGAACTATCACAATATAGTTTCACTTTGAGCTGAAGTATTAACATTAAGGTGCTTTCAAAGCTGCCTTGACTTTTAATTTTTCTTTTCTTTTCTTTTTTTTTTTTTAATGGCCTTAACTATTTGGGTTGAAATAATTTCCTCTTTCTATATAGTAAAATTATAGTAAGAGCAACATGGTAATTTTTATTTTACTTTCTTAAAGTAAAGCTAGCCTATGGAATAACAAAGATTACACAGTAGAGATTAAAAAATAAAAATAAATAAATAAGAACACCAACTAGTGTTTGAAGCAACCTACACAAAAGGCCTTCAGAAATGAAGAATTAATGAAATATTAATGAAGGTATAGTTCAGTTGTTTATGTTTATCAACATAAATTTGAAAGGATCATTGGACATGTTCATGAAGGATTTATTGGACTTCTTTGATGAATTGAAGTATGCAAATAAAAAATTGTTTGTAAAGGTAATTGCATCCCCTAGGTCTTTACTCACAAGAATAGGAAGAAAACCATGCAGAACAATGTTAGTGCCCTTTAACAGAATTTATTTTCAGAGCAGTGTTCTGGGAAGTTTCCGAGTTAAATCATTTGAGAGTAAGTGCATGGGTTACCAAAGAAAGTGCCCTCTGTCTCTCAGGCCTTGCAATTTTTACAAATCCATGAGTTTTGATTTATTTGTATGTGGCTCTAGTCGATGCAGATGCATGTGGCTTACAGAAAAGTTATATGAAAGGCAACAGATATTTTACCTTTCCATTAAACTCATTTTTGACAGGAATTAGTTCTTCCTTTTACTATTCTGGCAGAGAATTGCCCTATAACATAAAACTGCCTTTCATAAAATACCAGTAAATTTGAAATGCCAGATGGAGACCTTCATCTTAGCAGTTTTTGAACTGTTCTTTGCCATTTCAGAGACTCACAGTGAGCATTTGTCTTGTCAGTTTATACTCTATTGTGTAAAGGTTCTGTTATCATGTAAACCCATTTTAGTCATTCATATATATATATATGTACATGTGTGCATATATATTTTTTTCCCCAACAAATAAAATGAAGTATCCTATCTTGCAAATGACTTCTTTGCTACAAGTATTTTGTTTACATCTGATCATTGTTCTAAGGTGAATATTTTGTTTATATAAGGAGATATGGAATATACCATTAAAATGTGTTCTTATGATGCAAAAGCCTCATATTTATTTTGACTATCTAGGAATTTTCCCATATTCAGTTCATTATAGCCTCTTACTTTTATTCTTGCTTCCACTGTTAAACTGCTGAAAAGCTGGTTTTGCAATCAAAAGAACTAGCTTTGAATCTTGGCACTGGAACTTCCTGCTTTAGGTTTCTTATATTAATTATTTTGCCCCTTTGACACTCCATGTCATCATCTATAAAATTAAGTATTTGTGCTACATAATGGCTAAGGTTTCTTCCAGATTTGAATTAGTAATCCTCTAATAGATGGAATAAAGCCTAAAGTCAGGAAGTCTCTGAGTTCAAATCTGGCCCTCTTATTAGCTGTATGATCTTGAGCAAGCCACTTAACTCTTTTTACCTCAGTTTCCTCATCTGTGAAGTAAATTGGAGAAAGAAATAGCAAACTCCAGTAGTTTTGCCAAAAAAAAATTCTAAAAGTAATAGCAATGAGTCAGTCATGCTGAAAAACAAATTCAATAATTGATCATCTGAACTTCTTAGGATTAATAACTTCACTGCTTTCATTGCTCTAAGGGCTTTACAAAAAATTGATGTCATTTGAGCTTATTTATTTAGCAAATCTACTGAACTTATGCTATGCATTCTTTGCATTTATTTATTTTTAATTTATCCCAGTATCATACCTTGAGACCTAGTAAACAGCCTGTAAAATCTTTGAGGGCCAATTTGTTGAATAGAAACCATGCAGTCTGGTGCAAAAAGAATGGATTAAAAGTCAGAAGTCCTAAATTTAATTTCCAGCTTTGCCACTTCCATCATGTATATTCAATGACAGCTCAGTGGTATACTGGATAGATCTTTAGGGCCAAATTCAGATCTGTCTTCAGAAACAATATATATGTTTCCTATTTATTTTATCCTCTTTAGAGATGGTTTTATAAAATAAGAATATATATATATGTACAAAAACACACATATATTTTACCAAGGAATCAGTATATTGAATATTATCATAGTTATTCTACTTATTTTTTGGTACATCACTTTTGGCACAATCACTGATATTATCTACCAGTTCTTTGTTGTTGTTGTGGTGGTTGTTCCTTTTTTTTTTTTTTTTTTAATTTCAGGTTTTTATTTTCAAAGCATATGTATGGATAATTTTTCATTACTTATCTTTGCAAAACCTTTTGTTCCAAATTTTTCCCTTCCTTCCCTTTTCCTCTTCCCCCTACATGGCGATATATGTTTAATATGAGAAACAATATAAATTAACTAGGCAAGTCATTTTATTTATTTTTCCTCAGTTTCCGCATCTGTAAAATGACTTGGAAAAGGAAATGATACCTCCAGAATCTTTACCAAGAAAAACCCCAAATGGGATCACAAAATGCTGGACAGGTCTCAAATGACTGAACAACTACAATATCATAAGTATGACCTTCGATCACTTTATAAAATGATGGGAATAATTGAGATAGTTTATAAGATCCCTCTATGATCCTAAGTCATAGCTAAACACAATATCTCTTGTTTGCGCCTAGCATAGTGTTCTGAATCTATCAGGCATTTAATATTACTTGAATTATTTTAATTTATTGAAAGAGTAAATAAACCCAAAAAGATAGTGAATGAAGGAAAGAAAAGTGAGCCTCAGCAATTTCTGCAATGTAAGAGAGCTAGTTGTCTGAAAGAATAAAACTACCAATCATTAACTTATAAAAGTCATTTCGATTGAAAATTATGCTGAAGTTTTAGCAAGACCTTGAAGAAGAATAACATAGCCCAAAAGAGTGTTGGGTTTTTTTTTTTGTTTTGTTTTGTTTTGCCCTTTTGACTGTTAGCTGCTATTGTTGTACTGATTTTCTATTTGCAATTACCTTTAAAACTTATTTTCCCCCCTGAGATGTTGATCATTGCTCTTAGACCAACTGCAAGTTACTGTGATTGAAGGAAGAAGCAGGTACCCAGTAATTTCCAACAGGGATTCTTTACCAGGGAACACAGTAGCCCCATCCCACCCCCTCCAGAGTTGGTGCTCATTGGTGTTTGTGTTACCCTCCTCCACTGAGCCCATTTGGTGACTTCTTAGCACAAGCATTCAAATTTGATTGCCAGAGAAAAATTAATGCCCTAGTAAAGAAGTTGGTTCACTACAGGGAACACTTGATGATAAATGTGAACAGTTGGATTCTACTATTTTAAAGATTGACTGAAATAGTTTCAATTCTACAAATTATCCTTCCAGTTCAAACTGAGGATTTTGTTATTATTTTTTTATGTTCTATGAAACAGCTTATTTGAAACTTATTCTTGTGTTTCTCTGTCATAAAGGCTGCCATGCTAATGCTTGCGCACATAGAATTTTATTGTTTTATGAATAACTTGCAAAAAGAATGTCAACTCAGTCCTTTGAGTCAAATGAGACAAATTAATTATCCTCTTTAGAGATAGTTTTATTTAAGAATAAATAAATAAGAATAACTCATATTTACTTAATAGTTTAAGCTCTATAGTGTACTTTTATCACAATAACCTTGTGAAAAAGCCACTGTCAAGTGCCATAATACAAGATTACAACAGGTCAATTCTTCATCATTCAAAAATAGAGGAAAAAGTTTTGGAAGAATTCTAGTAGAACATAAACTACTTAGAGCAGGGAATTTGTATCCCACCAACTTTGAATAATTCCTGACATACTTAACATATGCA
Source organism: Sarcophilus harrisii (assembly GCF_902635505.1). Classification (NCBI taxonomy): domain Eukaryota; kingdom Metazoa; phylum Chordata; class Mammalia; order Dasyuromorphia; family Dasyuridae; genus Sarcophilus; species Sarcophilus harrisii. Next base: position 129,289,372 of record NC_045429.1, read on the forward strand.
AATATAATTCTTTCACATAATTTTTAGGAAAAATGTCATCCATCTAATAAATTACATTTTGGTTACATTGTTACCGGTTTTGGTAACTAACTGCTGTACTGTGTCACTTATTTTCCTCACAAGCCTGTGGCCATACTTGTAGAAGGAGGAAGTTAGGAAGAACAAGTTTATCTGACATAGAAGAATTATGTAGAACATATATATATGCTGGATCAAAGGGTATGCACATTGTTGGTGGAGTTGTGAATGAATCCAACCATTCTGAAGAGCGGTTTGGAACTATGCTCAAAAAGTTATCAAACTGTGCATACCCTTTGATCCAGCAGTGTTACTACTGGGCTTATATCCCAAAGAGATCATAAAGAAGAAAGGGACCTGTATGTGCATGAATGTTTATGGCAGCCTCTTGTAGTGGCAAGAAACTGAAACTGAGTGGATGCCCATCAATTGAGAATGGCTGAATAAATTGTGGTATATGAATATTATGGAATATTATTGTTCTGTAAGAAATGACCAACAGGATGATTTCTAGAAAGGCCTGAGAGACTTAATAACTGATGCTGAGGAAATGAGCAGGACCAGGAGATCATTATATACTTCAACAACAATACTATATGATGACCAGTTCTGATGAACCTGGCCATCCTCAGCAAGGAGATCAACCAAATCATTTCTAATGGAGCAGTAATGAACTGAACTGACGCTAGAGAAAGAACTCTGGGAGATGACTAAAACATTACATTGAACTCCCAATCCCTATATTTTTGCCACCTACATTTTTGATTTCCTTCATAAGCTAATTGTACAATATTTCAGAGTCTGATTTTTTTGTACAGCAAAATAACAGTTTGGTCATGTATACTTATTGTGTAATTTAATTTATATTTTAATATATTTAACATCTATTGGTCATCCTGCCATCTGGGGAGGGGATGGGGATAAGTGGTGAAAAATTGAACAAGAGATTTGGCAATTGTTAATGCTGTAAAGTTACCGCATATAACCTGTAAATAAAAGGCTATTAAATTAAAAAACATAATAAAAAAAAAAAAAAAAAAAACAAAGGGTATGCACAGTTTGATAACTTTTTGAGCATAGTTCCAAACTGCTTTCCAGAATGGTTGGATTCGTTCACAACTCCACCAACAATGTATCAGTGTCCAGTTTTCCCTCATCCCCTCCAACAATCTCATTATTTTTTCCTGTTATCTTAGCCAATCTGACAGGTGTATAGTGGTATCTTAGAGTTGTCTTAATTTGCATTTCTCTGATTAATAATGACTTGGAGCATCTTTTCACATGACTAGAAATAGTTTCAATTTCTTCATCTGAGAATTGTCTGTTCATATCCTTTGACCATTTTTCAATTGAGAATGGCTTGATTTTTTTTATAAATTGAGTTAATTCTCTATATATTTTGGAAATGAGGCCTTTATCAGAACCTTTGACTGTAAATATATTTTCCCAGTTTATTGCTTCCTTCTAATCTTTGTCTGATTAGTTTTGTTTGTACAAAACTTTTCAGTTTGGCATAGTCGAAATTTTCTATTTTGTGATCAGTAATGATTCTAGTTCTTCTTGGTCATAAATTCTTCCTTCCACAGGTCTGAGAGGTAAACTATCCTGTGTTCTCTCTAATTTATTTATAATTTATTCTTATGCCTAGGTCATGAACCTATTTTGACTTTTATCTTGGTGTACTGTGTTATGTGGATCAATGCCTAGTTTCTGCCATATTAGTTTCCAATTTTCCAGCAATTTTGTCAAATAGTAAGTTCTTACCCTAAAGCTGGGGTCTTTGGGTTTGTCAAAGACTAGGTTGCTATAGTTGTTGACTGTTTTGTCCCTTGAACCTAACCTATTCCACTAATCAACTAATTCTATTCTTAGCCAATACCAAATGGTTTTGGTAATTGCTGCTCTATAATATAATTTTAGATCTGGTACAATCTAAGCACCTTTCATTTGATTTTTTTTTTCATTAATTCCTTGAAATTTTTGACCTTTTGTTTTTCCATATGAATTTTGTTATTTTTTCTAGGTCATTAAAATAGTTTTTTGGGAGTCTGATTGATATAGCGCTAAATAAATAGAGTAGTTTAGGTAATATTGTCGTCTTTATTATATTTGCTCGCCCTATTCAAGACCATTTAATATTTTTCCAATTGGTTAGATCAGACTTAATTTGTATGAAAAGTGGTCTGTAATTTTGCTCATAAAGTTTCTGATTTTCCCTTGGCAGATAGATTCCTAAATATTTTATATTATCAGTAGTTACTTTAAATGGAATTTCTCTTTGTAACTCTGACTGTTGGATTTTGTTAGTGATTTATAAAAATGCTGATGACTTATGTGGGTTTATTTTATAACCAGCAACTTTGCTAAAGTTGTGGATTTTTTCTAATAACTTTTTAGTACAATCTCTGGGGTTCTCTAAGTATACCATTATATCGTCAGCAAAGAGTAATAATTTGGTTTCCTCATCGCCTATTCTTATTCCTTTAATCTCTTTCTCAGCTCTTATTGCCAAAGCTAGCATTTCTAATACAATAGTAAATAGTAAAGGTGATAGTGGGCAATCTTGTTTCACTCCAGATCTTATTGGGAATGGTTGCAGTTTGTCCCCATTACATATGATGCTTACTGATGGTTTTAAATAGATGCTGCTGATTATTTTAAGGAAAAGTCCATTTATTCCTATACTCTCAAGTGTTTTTAATAGGAATGGATGTTGGATTTTGTCAAATGCTTTTTCTGCATCTATTGAGATGATCATGTGGTTTTTGTTAATTTTGTTATTAATATGGCCAATTATATTGATAGTTTTCCTAATATTGAACCAACCCTGCATTCCTGGTATAAATCCTACTTGATCATAGTGTATTATCCTGGGGATGACTTTCTGTAGTCTTTTTGCTAATATCTTATTTAAGATTTTAGCATCAATATTCATTAGGGAGATTGGTCTATAATTTTCTTTCTCCGTTTTCAACCTACCTGGTTTAGGTATCAGTATCTGTGTCATAGAAGGAATTTGGTAGGACTCCTTCATTCCCTATTTTATCAAATAATTTATATAGCATTGAACCCCTGGCTACTCTTATGGTGATTTACTCCACTGAAACAAAGGCTGCTCCTAGACCTCCAGAAAACCAAAAAGAACATTATATTTCGGTGCCCAATGTGGGGCAGAAGATAAAAAGAATTACAAGAAGAACCAGAGCTGTTTATGGGAAGGATCCTTCCAGATTTAAGGAAGAAGAGCTCCAGTAAGACTTTTTAGTCAGGGTAATTAATTTAAGACACTAAAGGACTGAATGAGGAGACTGATGAGAGACTTAAATGCCTGTTCTGACTACAGTCCTCTTCTCCACTGGAAAGTTTGCCTGGATTACTGTTGGAATCTTTACAAAGTGTTAAGATATTGGAGTTGATAGAGACAATAGTTATCTGGTTTGGCATGGTTCAGTGTGATTGATTTGATCTTAGAAAGATATTTTGGGCCAGAACTTGAAACAAGGTACTAAGTGGAACTCATGGAACAATGCTTCTGTTCACACCTTTAGAGAGCTCACAAGTGTCTAACTACTCAATGGAGTTCACACGTTTGGGAAAGTTCAGGGTTAGGGTTTTGCACTCTGGGAGATAACCCAGAATCCCTCTCCCTCCAGAAGGTGGAGTTAACCTTTGGGAGATCACATATATAGAGGAAGCTCTTGGAGCTTGAGTTTAGTTTTTTCTTGTGGGACTTAGGAGACAGAGCACTCTGCAAGAAAGCCTACAAGCCCTATCTTCAAGGCAAGAGAGATCCATTGCACCTTCCAAACAGGAAAACTACCACATTTTGGCGCCCAACATGGGGCGTTAACCTTTGGGAGATCACATATATATAGGGAGCTCTTGGAGCTTGAGTTTAGTTCTTCTTGTGGGACTGACTTGAGTTAGTTACTTGAGGAGTTATTAGAAACTGGGAGCTCGAGAGAGTTTTATTTGGAGTTGGAGAGAGCACTCTGGAAGAAAGCCTACAAGCCCTATCTTTGAGGCAAGAGAGATTCATGGTATCTTCCAACTTGGTGCTGGCGGGAGGCTGAAGAAAGCAGAGGCAGAAGCCAAGAACAAAGCTGCAAGATCTCTTGGAGTCAAGCAGAGAGATAGGCCTCAACTAACCGGGCTAATTTGGAAGGTGCAATGGATCTCTCTTGCCTCGAAGATAGGGTTTGTAGGCTTTCTTGCAGAGTGCTCTGTCTCCTAAGTCCCACAAGAAAAACTAAATTCAAGCTCCAAGAGCTCCCTCTATATATGTGATCTCCCAAAGGTTAACTCTACCTTCTGGAGGGAGAGGGATTCTGGGTTATCTCCCAGAGTGCAAAACCCTAACCCTGAACTCTCCCAAACGTGTGAACTCCATTGAGTACTTAGATACTTATGAGCTCTCTAAAGGTGTGAACACAAGCATTGTTCTATCAGTTCCACTTAGTACCTTGTTTCAAGTTCTGGCCCAAAATATCTCTAAGATCAAATCAATCACACTGAACTATGCCAAACCAGATAACTATTGTCTCTATCAGATCACCACCTGCTATAACCATCTAGAAGTGATAGTATTCACGATGTGTAAGGTGAAAATAACAGCAAAAAGCAAGAAATGGGGAATTGTTAAAGGACAAATCAATTCTCTGAGAGTCTCCACCTATATGGATCATAGCATCTGAAGGAGTTGCAGGAAAGCCTTTGTTGACACAGGTGTTGTGGACTGGGAATGAGACAAATTGGAGGCAGAGGGAAGAGGAAAGAGGTCAGACAACACATCGGCCTCTCAGTCAGAGAGGTCAGAGAACAGCAACTGCCTCTCGGTCTCTTTATATCATTCTTTGACAAGAGGAGATCCCTTCTGTTAGGTGGCTCCCTTGTATTCCAACAGCTCCCCCATATATTCCAACATTCAGGTACAAAGAGAAAGCATTTATTTAGTCCCTGCAGGGAGAAGCCAAAGCATACCTGGGAGCCATCCCAAATCCCACCATATGCTCGTGGAACCTGGCCAGCTTCTGCCTTGTACAGGACTTAAAAAGAAAAATACCTAGCCTTTTCATTGGATAGATTAAAAGGACAGAACCATCCTTGACCAATGGTCAGCAATCTTGGCTGCCTCCCACAGGTCACATCACTTCCTGCAAATTTACTAATTTCCTGTATCCCAGGGTTTAAAGTTCACCCTCCAGAGAGTATATGACCCCCACCTCACTCCTCAGGGTTCCAGGTCTGGGAATAGGGATCATGTGACTCAATATTGAGAAATACTTCATTTACTTAGTCCCATTCACTTCCAAGATGTATTAGCATTTGCTCCAGGTTGGTGTTGGAATTCATAGACCTTAACTGTGTTCCTTTGAATGCATAGGTTTGGTGGAGCTTGCCTTTAGACAAGAAGGCGACTTGTTTGTTAGCACTTGAACTTTCATTATACTGTGACCTGCCTGCAGACTAACCAAATGTGGTTTGGGCTGCCTGGTCTGCAAAAGCACCAAAGAGTTAAATGTTTTCACTTTTTCTCCCATGGCTACTAACTCAAAATATTGTATATAGTTATAATATCATATTTGGGTGAGCAACTGCCATGAAAATGCAGCAGGGAAGGGAAGACAACAGATTTTCCATTCAATTAGAAGATGAGGCAAGAGTCTAAATGGATAACTCCAAACACACTAGATACTTAGATTAGTGAGACCAATGAGGCTGACCATAAAAGAGATAGAGCAAAAGTATAGTAGTAATCACATCTCTGGCAACAACACAAGATTTGGCAGACTTCAGAATTCTGTATTGTGTTCATAACAATTGAGGATGAACATCTGATTAAAAAACACTTGGCACTTATTACAGAAACAAATCAGGTACTTTATCAATCTCTTAGTGATTAAATATCTTTTAACACTAACTATAGCTTTGGTTTGTGTGTGTGTATATGTATGTTTGTATTTGTGTGTGTGTTGTGTCTTTTTTTCTCAGTTTCTTTAACAGATGCATGAGGAGGCTTGTTCTTTCCTTTTTGTTTTGTTTTGTTTCATTTTGTCTTTGCTATTAGAGATATATTTATTAATTGAATTACTTTGTCTTATTAGCTTCAATTTTATGCAAATCATCCAATTTGATGTTTATTCATTTTCATGGTTGTCTATTTAAAGTCAGTATGTTACATTTCTGTGACTGCACTTGAAAGTCCCTTTTTTTTTCCTAAAGGACAAACCTTTGGATTTTTTCAACCACTTGGCTTAAAAAAATAAAGTAGAACAGTGGATCTTTTCTGCTGACTGAGCTCAGCTGTTTTTATGCTATCTCAAAGATTGACTCCTCTGAGAGTGGGATTGTGAGTTTCTGACTTTGAATACTGACTTGTGAATCTCCCAAAAGTGTGAACTCCAATGAGTACTTAAATGCATTAGTGAGCTAGAGAATTTGCTAAGTACCATGCTAAATTAGGCAACTGACTCATCACTTTGTAAGGATTCACTCTAAGGTGTGAACCAATAAACATTGTATCAATTCCACTGAGTTAACACTAGGATTCTAACATCTCCCTTGAGTTATCACCTTGTTTCAAGTTGAGTTAACACTAGGATTCTAACACAAGACAGTTGTGAATTTATGATGTTTAGGTTTTTATTTATGAATGAAATGGAGTGACCAAGTTCTTCTGTCAGTATTTCACTACCATTTAGTTGTAAATACTGTTCTAAATGAATGTAATTGTGATAGACCAATGTCCATACTAGAAAAGGAAAAAACATCCCATGCACAAAACTTGTGAAGATGAATGAAATCTTATGAAGGGTGGTGACTAAGACCTCAAGTTAGCTGAATTTGGGGAATCCTGCAAATCTTCTAGTCTTCATCTTGATATATTTCCCTATTAACTATCTGAAGTGATTGAATATAGTGCCAGAAAGAACATATCTTCTCTTTTTATTTTTATATGGTAAAGGCCCCTTTCTTTAACCTATACCAATCATGTTTTCCTCATTTTCTACTAGTTTTAAAATAATGATTGATGGGAATGTAAGATGTCATCTATCATTTCAGCTCTCAGAGTTATATTTTAGAATTTCTGAGCATTGTAATTGTTTAGTAAGGGGAGGGTGGAGATAGGAAGAAAGAGAAGGAAGTGAGAGAAATCTTGGTTTTCTCCATATCTGACTTTGTAGTCTTAGAGACTTAGTTTCTTAGAGAGGAAACTTCTCATGATCATGGTTAAATTCTGTAAAATATGAATGAATAATTATCCTATTGTCCAGAAACTTACTTCTGTGTATGAGTGGCCACTTCTCATAAGCTTTCTTGGCAAATCAAGGAATGATGGTAGTATTGTTTGTTCATGACTTGAATTTCTGAGGTTAACATCCTTGAAGTGGTTTTTAGATTTTAAGGTATATAGTAGATACAGTTATTCAGGGTATTAGTTCAATATTTTATATAACAATAGTGTCATATCCATAAATGGGCCAGTAGGCAATCCCTGAATAGGCCTTATAGCATTCTACCCATGAATATTTTGTCCCATTGTGAAATAGGTACCTGTTATATAGTAGGCACTTGATAAGTGTTTATTGAATGAATGGATTGTCCAGGGCTTTATGGATAGAATCCATGTACACTGACTTTATCAACAGAATCAAGAAACAGACAGCCCTGAAGTAAATACAGACCTTGGAGTGTTCTGTTGATTGATGGGTTAAAAAAGATCCCCCATTTGTTTTTTTTTATTGACTCTTTAATTTTTGTCAGCATTCTTGACCATAGAGGATCATTTAATCACATACATATATAGATATATGTTATATATATATATATATATATACTGTATAATATATTATTTCTGTTATATATAACAAATTTATATATATATATAAATAAGTATATATTATACTTATAAGTATGTTATATTATATTTTTATGATTCTATTTTGATATTTACATATATTTTATTTTTATTTTATAATAATATTTTATTTTTTATAATTTTATTATGAGAATAAATTATTTCCTAATTATATATAATCTAATCTATTAGACTGTGTATTTAGGAATACAGAGTGATCCTGAGATTCATCATCTAGCATTTAGTATGTCTCTTGCCATGATCATAACAATTTCCTGTGAGGAGGGAAGAGGGGTATTCACTGCAATAGCACTAAACTGTTTTTTTTATGTTTCATTCTGAGGTATGTTTCTTATTATAGCTATGGTTAATCAAAGGCAAAAGTCAAGAATTTTTTAAAGAACCAATCTATATAGAAATTAACAATAAAAATAAAACAGTGTAATTGTGGATTTTTTATATAGAAAATAACAGGAAAATTAATTGTTTGAATAGACTATACTAGGAGATTCAAAATTCTGAGGGCTAAATCATATTTTAGGCCAAAGCACAAAACATTTCTAGGTGTACTTATGCTTAGAACAATAGAAAAGTTTGTAGAAGAGACGTAAGCCTTATGAAGAGAGAGGTTTTGTTCATCTAAGATGCGTTGGGTAAATCTTTAAGCACACATAAAATAGTATTAGATATACTATAATACAACTAAGCTAGCTATCTCCTATACTCTTCATGATTCTCCAAACACCACTTTTTTAACTTTCAGTATTTGTAGAGAGGTATGTAAACCCCCATGGATGTTTTGATACTCAACTTCTCTTCTAATTTTATCTACTTATACTTTCGATTTTTAATTCAAATTCCTTTTTTCTGATATCTTTTAGACCACATTTTTTGTAGTCCTCTATTAGTGATGTTCTTCTCCTAACCCCAAACCTTCTGTGATGTGGTATTCCCTAGACCTGAACAGCAAGATTTTTTCAGTTTCCATTCAATTGACTTTTTATTGATCCCTATCCCTGTTCCAAAATGTTTCTAGGGAAATAGGACTTTCCTTTGCACTTTCCTTCAGGCCAGCTATGGCAGGTGGCTGCCTACTTTAGTTTCTATTCTCTTTCTTTGATAGGACTGAATCACTGTCAGCCACTTTTACCCACTTGGAAAAATTCTGCATTATAGTTTTCTGCAGAGCTTTTGTTGCCTTGGGATTTGTTAATGTAAGAGCCACTCCAGGCAGAGGAAAGGCCCATTTCATCCCCCTCTACATCCATTTGTCCTTGAGTGGATGAGCAAAGTCAATGTCCAGTGTTCATTAAAATAGAACAATTGAAGGAGGGCAAGGGTGGGATCTAGCAGTCTTTGCAGGAGCAAGAAAATTGCTTATGTGTCCCAAAGCACAAGCCTTTTGGACCAGGGTAAAAGGAGAGGTGCTGAGTGAGTTTATGAATTAACATTTTCTCCTATAAATTAATAAGGCCATTACCTTACTGGAAGTTCATTCTTTCTTGTCCTGTGGCTTTCGCTATAATTGCTTAACCTCTAGTGCATAATTACTCTTTTGGGTTTCTGTGGGGGAAGTTTTGAGAGTTAGTGGGGACTGGAGAAAATGTCTACTCTACCATACTGTTGATTACATGACCTGGAAATTCAGACTTGCACTTCTAACTACTATTTAACACTTTTCTCATGATATGACTCAATTCAAAAAAGACTTGCATACAATGTTGAATTCTAAATGCTCCTGTTTCATTTTGTTATAAGACTTACATTTTCAAATGGTTGAAATACATATAAATGTATGTATATATATGTATATACATACACATGTGTATGTATGTATATAGATACATATTTCACTTTTATATTCAAATTGGGTCCACAGATCTGCAGTGTGATGTATTTTATAAGAATCCTTACTTTTTGAAATAAAAATTATAATTTAAACAATCAAATCATAGAATTATAAATTCTTTTCCAGTTTATAATTGAAACTACAGTATCAATGCCTGTAGGAAAGACATGGCAGGCACTCTTCAGGAGAAATGCACATTCATAATTTAAGTGTATTCCAAAATCTTCATGAATTAGGTCTCATTTTGTACATTTTAGTACTTTATGCTCAATGATTTACAATCTCCTAAATATATCTTTGTAAATATGTGTAGATAGATCTAAGAAATAATAATCACAACAACTAAAATTCATGTATTGTTGAAGTTTGGTGAAGCATTTTACAAATAGCATTTCATGTAATTTTCACAACAACCTTAGGCTATTACAATTCCAGTTTTATAGAGGAGGAAACTGAGGAAGAAAGAAGTGTCTTGTACAAAATCACACAGCTACTCAGTTTTGTACAACAGATTTGACTACTGACTTTCTGACTTCAACTCCAGTACTCTATCTAAAAAAGAATACCTTGATCACATAAGAGGAATCATTGAGCAGAAATAGAATGAAATTTATTAGGTCACTCTTCATATGAAGGCATTAATTTAAACAACTTCTGATATTAAATCATAGACTACCATAGTTCTCTGAACTAAACCAAAGCAATAAAAAAATACCTTCTTCATTCTTTCATTCACTCCTCAGAGTAGGAAGTATATTTAAGACTTCTATAGATGTTTATCACATTGGGAACAAGTAGCATCAAAGGAAAGTTTTAGGTTCTATGGCTCATAATTCATATATCAGAAGAGATAGAAGAAGAGAGAAAAAGAGAAAAGAACTTTCCATAAGGTGAATTAAAGTTACCAAATTTATTAAATGTCTCAATTCTCTATTTAACAATAGGGAATTTAATACATTCATAGAAATTTTAGCATGACTTCCAGTGAATAATTTAGTCATATATTATGGGCCAGAACTCTGTACTTGAAACAAGGATTCTTACAAAGTGTTAAGTCAGTGGAATTGATAATGATAATGGTTATCTGGTTTAGCATGGTGACTAATAGTTCTCTAGTTCAGTACATGTACTTAGTACTTAATATAGTTCCACAAGATTCACACCTATGATAATGTAATTAGAATAGTGCATAAAATCTGGGACAAACTCAGCCAGGGTCAGACTCGGAGAAGACAAGAGGACTGGGGGCAGGAGCTCAAGCTCTCAGACCCACAGAAAGACAGATTCACTCTCTCTCACACCACCGTGGTGGCTGGCCTCCTGCATTTCTCCACTGAGATCAAGGCCTGTCTGAAGGAACCCCAGAAAGCTAGCCAAATCCCCAGGCAAGGAGACAAGATGAAGGAGAAAATAAAGAATTTGGACTTTAACACTTGGCTATTCTCGTTTTGATTAAAAGAAGGCTGCCCCAGAGACCTCCTGAAAATCAACCAGAACACTACAGTCATTGTGCTCAATGGTGTTCTTACCATAATTTGCATCAAATTCACCCAAATTCATGTTTGAGAATATCATGCCTGATTTCTGAGTCATAAATTTAGTCTTTTCTTCATTTTTAACAAATCATTGGAGAGACAGAGATAAGAAACAGAGAGAGAGAAAAAAAAATAGAATAGAAATAGATTGTAGAGAAAACTATATATTTACATGTATACATATTTAGAGGGTAAAACTCCAAAAAGGTATGCTTGAATCAGACAACTGAACACTTAAGGCTAATTATCTATTCGATGTGAAATAACTCTATTAGCACATATTTAGATAAATTGCTCTTCTCACCATTGGTCCTTGCTGAATGTTTGGTGTTAAGATAATCCTAGACAAGGATTGGAAGGCGGCGAGAGAGAGACCAGAGTCACTTGGCTGCAGGATAAGGAGAAGAGAGGTTGGTGACTCTGGACTCCCAAATCCAGGATTCTGCTTGCCTTCCTCCTTCACTTCTCCCCCTAAAGACCAAGGACTTTAATTCATCCTGACTCTGGCTGACTCCAAGGCCCTCTGGGGTAGGGGGGGGGGGTAGCCTGTACTTTACATATATATATTTGTATAATATGTATACATATGCATATATGCCTTTGTATGTTTATGTGTATGGAAAGAAAGCAAGAGAGCAAGAGAGAGAGTGAGACAAGAGTGCACACCTGCATCTGGTCTGGAATTGGTAAGATCTGAATTCAAATTTGACACTAGATACTTTGTGACCCTGAGCAAATTACTTAATCTATATCTGCTTCAGTTACTCATCTATAAAATGAGGACACCCTGGAAAAGTAAACAGTAAAGCACTTTATTACTTTTTTCAAGAAAAACTCCAAAGACAGTATCCGTAGGGTTTTGTAAAGTCAGACACAACTGAATAAGAACAACAACCTATCTAGAGAAAGAAAATGTGTCAGAGAATCATTTCTCTCCATTTTTCTTTCTCCTTTTTTTACTTTTTTCTTTCACAATTTGCCATATCAAGATGATGAGATGAAAAAAAAAAACAATGAAACAACCTAACTGTTCAAGTAAAACATCTCATCCCAGTCAACTAATCAAGGGAAGCTTCTTATTGAAAATCTCTTATTTCTTATCTAACTCTAATTTTATTAGGATATATTCATTACATATCAGTAGTCATATATAACAAGTAAGAGAAATGCTCATTTTGTCATTCACTTATCTGTTTTAGTTTAAAATAGTAGATTAACACTATTGTTAGCTAACTTTTTGGGCTAAATACCAGACCTTAGGACTTTCCCTACTCCCCAGGAAGGAGAAGAGAAGGAATATATTATTTCAGTTTCTACGTTCTAGCATCCTTGTCAAATTTTCAGTATTAAATGGAGAACTGTTTGGTCTGTTTGACCCTCAAACAATTTTGTAGGGATTTTTGTTTGTTTTTTGTGCAGGGAGATTGTTTTTCCCCGAAAGCTCTTTTTCAAGCAGCATGTTTTTCTTCTAGAGTTCTTTATATGCCAGGAAAAGAAATGGGTACATTGCTAAGCCTGAAAAGTGGAAAGCATATATAATCTTATTTATTTTTCCAGAAAATATCAACTTTGATACCAACTCTGACTTATTAAAGGAATTAGCAAAGTAGTGTTCTCAGAGAGCTGTGACATAAGTCTAGTACCATACTTTGCCATCCTCAAATAAATTCGTAGACTGAGCATTTAAACCTACTTACATTTGAATATGTTGGGGATTCTGAACCCTGGATTAATATATGGCTTTTCTAACACACATGTATATATATATAATATTCATATATATGCACATATACACACATGCATATATACAAAGGCATATATATACATGCATATTTATGTGTAAATTAATATTAGAAATGATATCATACATACAAATTTGGGGTGAGAATTTCACATACTTAACTTATGCTTTAGAGTTTTAGAAAAATGAAAACTATAAGGAATTAGAACTTGTATGTGTATACATATATACATGTCTGTATATGTTCGTATATTAGCATATTTGGTGTAGTATGTTATGACACTGATTTTTTTTATCAGAATTTTCAGCAGAGAAGGAAAAAAAAATACAGTAAAAATCCTGCTGTTCAGGGAGCACACCCAATACCAGACAAATGAAAATCTGTCCCTTATTATGTAGTTGAAAGAATGAATAATTTGCCAGTTTACAAAATAGCCCCAGAGTATGGTTAAGGTCTTACAAAGATAATGCATCAAAATCATCTCCAATGTTTCCTGTTTAGGGGGTTTGGACTCTTTAGTAAGTAGAAGAAGAGAAGCTATAGAAACATATTCAAGTGGATTATAAAAAATAGAAGCTACTTGGTTGTAGCAAGATCGTCTGTAATCATCTCAGAGAAAAAATAATGATTGCTGAGAAAACAAGATAGAAACTCAGTATTGGTGTCCACCAAAGATTTAAAAAAAAAATCAACCCAAGCCATCTTGGGGAGGGAGTAAATCCAGTGGTATTTATTCCTAGCCCAATACCCTAAATGTTGAGAAAAGGACCTTACAATAGAGCCAGGTGATGGTGGTAGTGTGAGACACACATAAGCTTAGATGTCTTGGTGAACGTGTCACACTTATTAGGTCAGTGAGCTGACTTCCTTTTTTTGGGGGGGCGATAGAAATAGAAAAAGTGGTTACCCATATACCCCATGACCACCATTTTTGAAATATATATTAAATTAGTTTTTTGTGTAACTATGCTATGCTGCTGAGTCATTTTAGTGATATCTGACTCTTCATGACCACATTTGGATTTGGTAAAAATATGGAGTGGTTTACCATTCCTTCTCTAGCTCATTTTACACATGAGAAAACTGAGGCAAACGGAGTTAAGTTTTAAGCTTTTAAACATTTACCAGAATATCCCTGCACACACCACAAAACATAAGTTCTCACGGAGCTTATACTCAGATAATTCCTACAACTATGTAATATTGCATATATATTATGATGCTATATGAATATGTAGTATAATTTCCTGTATGATGTATTTATTTAGTCACTATGCAAAGTTGGTATGAGATGCTACATGTTAAAACTGCATGAAATTTGTTTCTTTATTAACACATGTATTGGCATCATATGCTATGGATTATGCTATGTATTTGGAATTATATTTATCACATACAGTGATAATAGCTGCATGTAGTTCCAATATCAATACTGTATGTTAGAAATCTACATATACAGCGTATCAAGTTGTTGGAAGGATTACCTGTGATATTTTATGTGCTAATTCTGGTTTTGATTATATATATTCAAAGATGTTCAGATATACCCTCTATAGGAGAGGTTCCTAATCTATGTTATGGCAATCAGGTCTTCTCAGGATGATTTTTTTTCATTCAAAAAGTGCTTAATTTCAGTTAGAGATTAGAAAAAACTAAATATACTTTGGTGGATTTGTTCTTTGTTTTACTCATCCTAATTCATTAACCCTTGCAAATCTGTGCACAGACATCAGGTTAAGAATCTTTATTCTATATGATAATGACACCATAGATTTAGATCTGAAAGGAATCTTGCTCCAACACTTCTATTTTATAGGTGAGGAGGAAGGTTGTTAGAGTTTTAGCAACTTGGCAACTTTTCATGCAGGTAGAAAATGGCAAAGACAAAGTGCAAACTCTAAATGTAGTATGCTTTACAATTCAGGGGTCCTCAAACTACGGCCTGCAGGCCAGATGCAGCAGTTGAGGACATTTATCTTCCTCATCCAGGGCTATGAAGTTTCTTTATTTAAAGGCCCACAAAACGAAGTTTTTGTTTTACTATAGTCTGGCCCTCTAACAGTCTGAGGGACAATAAACTGGCCCCCTATTTAAAAAGTTTGAGAACCCCTGCATGACATTGTACCTTTCTGGATAAACTAAAAAGAAGCCAACATAATGACTTGAGTTTTATCTATAGATGTTTGATTTTTTGACTTGGAGACATCCAGGGTGGGGAAAAAAAAAGATTAAGGAGTTTAGAGATTTTTTAAAAATCCAGTATCACCATGTAACATCTTAAGACTACTCAAGTGATTATGAAGAAAAATTAGAATTAGGCACAAAAATAAGTTAGGCCAGAAATTTTGAAGAAATAAACAATTGACAAAATGAAGTAAATATAGGTTTTCATAATTTTGAATTTTTTAAAAGCCTTTGCAAATTTATATCTATTGGGTAAGTGAGGAACAAAACTGAAACAACATAATAGTTTGTTGTGGGTGATTATATGAACTAATTGTGGTTTAAGTGTACTTCCATGTATGTTTTCTTTGGAGATTATTGTAAATTTTAAGCTTTTAGAAGTCATTTTCATTTTAGTAGTTTTTACTATCAGTTTAAAAACATGATCAGGAATTAAGAAGTGATTCATATATTTACAACAGGCTTTTCACCTTTTGTACTTGAGATATGCCACCAAGCAGAAGGGGAATGAACACTACATAAATTACAAACACCCATTTTTTCCTTTCTTAATACAAATATTTTGAAGCTTTACTTGTAGACAGCTGCCTTTATTATCTTTCTTGGCCAGATAGTCTATTGTTAATTCTGATACCTAATAAAAAAAAAAGAGTACCTATTTGGTACAATTCCCAAAGTGTTAAGGCTTAGAGTTAGGAAGATGTGGCCCTGGACATGGAATCTAACCTATGTCTGCCTCAGTTTCCTCATTTTTAAAGTGAATATATTATCATCTATCCCTTAGTCTTGTTATGAGGGTCAGTTGAAGAAAATACATTGCAAACCTTAAAACAAAATCTGAAAACTAGCTATTATTTGAAATTGAGTCTGGGGTTGGACACCAAGGAGAAATGTGGGTGGTGATGATGTACTGTAGCTTTTTTGTACTAATGAAAGGGAAGAAGCTAAAAGTGTTTTATAAATACTCTCAAGAATGTGTCTCTCTGTGTGGTATTTTAAGGAAAAAAATGGTTATAAATCACTAATTTGATACATAACAACTCTCTTCCTACTTGTAGAGGTTTGTAGTAAGTTTCAATGATTAATAATAACTTTTATTATACTCCATTCTGTTTCTGATTAAAGAAAATTATATTTTGAAATACCAGGCCTCTTAGTCTTTTTAAAATTTCTTTGTACAGTAATGTCTTAATTGAGTGACCAAATGAAAATAAATTAAATATATTCTTAGACCAGGCCAGTCTTGTTCAAGTATAACAGGTCAGACTCAGTCGAAGAATACATTTCTTAGAGAGAACTTGGCTCTCAATTCAAAAAACACTGAAGTATAACTTCTCCCTTTAAATCATGTTTTTACTGGTGATTTGGGGGGAAAAAAGTGACTTAAGTGTATATTCCTATACACACATATCCCAATAAAATTTGTATATGTGCATGGCTATAGATTTAAAGGCAATTATAATCATCACTTGGGCAGCTAATTGTTGCTATGGGCAGAATACAGGCCCTGATTTCTTTGACAAAGAGACCTAAATCAGTTTCAGTTGATCAATGATGGACAGAAGCAGCTACACCCAAAGAAAGAACACTGGGAAATGAATGTAAACTGTTGGCATTTTTGTTTTTCTTCCTGGGTTATTTTTACCTTCTGAATCCAATTCTTCCTGTGCAACAAGAGAACTGTTCGGTTCTGCACTCATATATTTTATCTAGGATATACTGTGACATATTTAACTTGTATAGGACTGCTTGCCATCTGGGGGAGGGGGTGGAGGGAGGGAGGGGAAAAGTCGGAACAGAAGTGAGTGCAAGGGATAATGTTGTAAAAAATTACCCTGGCATGGGTTCTGTCAATAAAAAGTTATTGTAATAAAAAAAAAAATAATAAAGTAAGGTACCAAAAAAAAAAAAAAAGAACACAGGCCCTGTAGTCAGGGGAACCTGAGTTCAAATCCAGTCTAGAACATTTACTTAGCTGTGTAATCATGAGCAAAACACTTAACCTGCTTTTCCTTGCTTTCTTCATCCATGAAGTGAACTGAAGAAGGAAACTCTAGTTCCTTCCTTCTAGAAATTCCTCTAAGAAATCACTCTAGTACCTTTACCTAGAAAACTTCAAATAGGATTATGGAAATTGGTATAATTGAAATGATAATAGGAACAATATAATCAAATCTTTAAGTTTTATTGGTTTCTTAGTCTCTTATGTTTGCTTGCTTTTGCTCTATGATTGGCAAAATATTTGAATTTTCAAAATAATATCCATGGCTTTGTAGTCACTGATATCATCTACCAGGTTCTGAAGAAAGATAATGAAAAAGAATCTGTCCTTAAGAAATTTGTAAGTGATTTCAAAAATCAGACATTCACAGAAGGAGCTGTGATAGATAGGTATGTGTGTGTGTGTATGTGTGTGTGTGTGTGTGTGTGTATATATATATATATATATATATCCATATCCATATGTGTGTGTGTATCAGTAATAGCCTCATGTGAGATCAGACTAGAGCTGAGTTTTGAAAGAGCCAAGAGAATGAAGGTAGAAGTAAGGGAAAATCAAAGGCAAGCTTAATGAACATTGTCTGTTCATTTGTATTATAAATAGATGATTTAGAGATTGAAATAGTATTGGATATGTTTATTGTGGTAAAGAACTTTAACCTTCTAATACCCTCAATAAAGGAAGGTACTACTATTTAAATGCCTAATGGGAGCAGTAGAAATATACAGAACTGACTAAATTATTAAATTAAATATTGTCTTAGTACTGATGGTGAGGTGCCCATGAAAATCATCCATAATTGTTCAACTTTACTTTGTAGCCTGAAAGATTTCCCAACAAGGAATAAAAACCTGAAATTTCATATTATAGTCAGAATAATGTTAATAAATCCACTAAATGTATAAATGAATTCTTTTTGCCTGAAATTTCAGGCAAAAAGAATATATATATATATATATATATATATATATATATATATATATATATATGATATAAGTATATATCCATATATTATATGGATATATAAATATATGTGTTATAATCTTAGGCTGCCCTTGATGGAACATCTCCAACATGACTTCAAGTATCCACAGCGAGAAAATTGCTGTTCACAGAAGGAAGCTCTAAGATGCCATAATCTCATGGGGACTTTTATCTAAATACATGGATTGTATTATGGGCTCTGAATTTGGTAGAGGGAGAATGGAAAAGGAGAGACACTTGAAAAAGATTTGCAAGTAAAGTATAGAGAACCACTAATGGTTAAAACAATAGATGATTGACCTGAGAATCTAGAATTCTAGATTGGTAAGTACTGACTAATTCCCTCTGTAAATCACTTAACCTCATGGTACTCTAAGAAACTCCCTAAAACAAAAAGTTTCATTAGAGGAAGGAGTTACTTCACAGGGAGTTTCCTATTCCAACAAAATCACTGATATCAAATGGGATGACATATGTACATTATTTTGCATGCCTTAAAATATTATATAAATGTTATCATTATTATTATTATCCTCATCAATAATAATATATAAGTATGCTTCTATAAAAATTGATATTTGACATATGGAAATTCTATATAAATTTGGATAGTTGCTGTTGTTTTTAGAGTATAAACCCAGGTTCTTCAAATGACACTATTACGGTAATAACCTAGAGGTTAGACTTAACCACTTTGGCCTCAATGTCTTTCCTATCCTTCCCACTGCTTTCTTTTTTCCTAAATATTTCAGAACTGTTTTAAGAGCATTTCTGTCAAAGATTCTTAAATTTTTTTTTTCTTCTTAAAATCCCTTTCCTTATCTTTCTTAACCAAAGAACTCTCATTTGTTTCTCAGACTAGAAGGATAATCTGCTCTGTAAAAACTAGTTCCATCATGGGAGTCCAGACCATTGTGCCTTTTCTGTGTTGGTCAGACAACAGGGCACAATTTTGGAATCTAACTGGCACAGTTTTAATATTTTAATCCACTTTGTTTTAATGTGAGAAGTAAGGCAAGAAGACTTTTATATATTCATACAAATAAGATTGATGAAAGTAAACTTAGAATGACCCGGGAAGTCTTAGCCTTTTGTAGTAACTATGTAAGGTCATTAACACAACTTTTTGGGAGTTCCTGCTCTATGCTTATATTTGGCACTGGGTGATTTTACAAGATCAACACTATATGTTAAACCCTTAGCTGTTTTGTAAAATTCTTACACTGCATTTTCTCTGACTTTTCATGCAAATACTTTCTAAGTACATGTTTGTGTATAAAAGCCCTTGCACCTTACCAACCTCTTCTCAGAAATAGCTGTATTGTTGTGAGTTCTTTTCTTTCTGAATTGCAAAGATTACATCCTGGTAAATCCTTCATACTTCCATGGAGAACTTCCCAATTTTTCTTTACTTCTTCCCCTACAATTATTACAGAAAAGTCTCCTTTGAGATCTTAGTTCAGTTAAGTCTCGTTTCTCTTTGTTCTCTTTTTAACTGAACTTTTTTTTTCCCCTAGGGAATCTTGCTTAAGTGTAAGGTATCTTAAAAAAAATTTCCCTGGAGATGTCTAAAAATGTATCACAGCCATCAATTTCAGCCTCCTAGTAGTACAAGAAATCCATTTTATTCTACTATATCAGCATGGCACATAAATAGAACACTTGATTATTTTGAATGCATATTGGTTCTGCCCTTTTTTAAAAAGGTATTCAAAATTTAGTATTTGTGGAATGAGGTTATTATAGAGAACTCAAGATGACTATAAATTCAAATTGATTTGGAACCATGTTGAGTGCCTTTGGGAGATATTAAGCCTTTTTCATGACTCTTTTTTCTTTCTTGCAATACCATATCATTAAGATAATAATTAAGGTTGCCAGAAACTGTTGGGATGAGCAGATGGATTACTAATATTTTGTCATTGATTGATTTCTTACATAGCTGGGTTATAAAACTTAACTTATGATGCCAATACTTTCAGATTTGGAGGCCTTTCTAGTACTTATTTTTATTAAAAAAAAAAAAAAAACTTCCTTAATACCATTTTCATTTTTCTTTTAATCTATTCAGAACCCTATTTATTTTACCTTCTAAGAACGCTATCTTACTATAAAGAAAACTTTGTTAGGTCTCCTAATTTTTTTAAATTTCTAGCTGGACTGGTTGGGGCATTTTTTACAAATTTTTTTACTAGTGATAAGCACCTCCAATTATAATAGGGTGAGAAAGAACCTTTTGAACTCTTTGAAACTTGCTTTTCCAATATCTAAGGTATATGTATGATTACTGTCTGCTCCTTTATCAAAAATAATAAAAGTGGACTGAATACTACTTACCAGAATTTATGCCCTCATAACTAATCTTTCTTGCTGGTAAGAAACAGTTCTGCAATAGAATTTCTTTGTCCTGGTTTGATCCCCTTCTGAAAAATGAATCATACAGGCAAGTAAAGAATTTGTTAGTTTACTTAAAGATTAAGATACCAGGAATTTTTGTTTGTTGTTTTTTAAGAACAACAAGGACAATTTAAAAAAAAGGTATGAGAAAATAGACTTAGATCTATACATTGCACCAAATTATAATTTTTCTAATCTTGCAAAATAAGGTATTTTCTTTATTGTCATTGTTGTGCAGTTATTTATGGTCATGACTAACCCTATTATCCCATTTAAGCTTTTCCTGACAAAGATATTAGAATGGTTTGTCATTTCCTGCTCCAAATCACTTTATAGATGAAGAAACTTCGGCAAATGAGGTTAAATGACTTGCCCAGGGTCACATAACTAGTAAGTTTCTGAGGCAGATATGAATTCATGAAATTAAGTTCATGAAATTGAGACTTCCTGACTCTAGGACTAGCATTATCCACTCCTTTTTTTTTTTTTTTAATGATTAATTCATTAATTTAATTTCTCAATTTTATTATATATTTTCAAAGAGATTAATTTACCTCTGATAATTGCCTTAGCTGAATTCCCCAAAGTTTGGATACCTTAATTTATTGATTTCTCAAAATTAATTATTCATTTTTCTATGGTTTGTTTTTTTTGACCTAGCAAATTATTCAGTACATCATTACTTATTCTTCATTTAGGGCTCAGCTCTTTTGCTCATTTTTCAAAAATTCATTAATAATTTCATTTCAACTTTGGCCTATAACTAACTACATAGTTACAAAAACCTGCAAAGAATCAGTGTTGCTTAGTGGATCAGGAAACAGTCATAGAATCAGAAATATTTGGTGTTTGTCTCTGCCTCTGGCATAGGCAACTGTTTTATCCTGGATAAGTTACATAACTCCTCAGTGTACACAAACAACTCTTAAGACAAAAGAGTAAGTATCAATCCACAATTTTACAGAATATTTCTTCATCAGGATTTCCTTATATCAAATATCCAGTATATCAGCGGTATAGTTCACATTTTTTATAAAGAATTTAAATAAAAGAAGTATATTTTTTATGCAATTATTTATTATTTTCTTATGTCCTAGCTCATGATAAATTTTTATAAAGGTGCTATGGAATGGTGGGAATTTCTTTAATCTTCTTTAATATTTCCATTCAGAAGCTTCCTATAATATAGTCTATATTAGGTTTTTCCCTCACCAACAATTAGTTTGATCACCTATATAGTTTCCTTCTTATTAATTAATTAATTAATTAATGTGGACCTAAAGAACCCAAAGAAAGGATATTACTTTGTTACTATTATTGTCTTTTGGTGTTTCACCTAACTTTTCTTCTAAAACTATTTCTGTCGCTGAGTATGTGTATATCCCCGTATGTGCATGCATACACACAAATACACAACTATTTGAAAATTATATTTATAATATAATTTCTTTGTCTCTCAACTTTAAATTTTACTGTAATTTTATCTGAGATCATGATTGCAAATTGTACTTTTGATAGTCTCACTATGCATAAAAAGATGATGCCATCCCATCATTTTTACTCAAGGTATATATGTATAGTAAATTCGTAAGGTTTGTTTTCTGAGCCTTTCCTATTTTCTTTTCTTTTTTTAATTGAGCAATTTCATTACATTTTGGGGTATACTTTTAAAAATTATGTGTTTCTATTACTCCCTTTGTAAAGTAGTAACTTAGTCTCTCATATTTGTCATTACATGGTATCTCACCAGCCCCTTACTCATCATTCACCTTCATCTTCCCATCAGACACATTCCTCTTTATGACTTTACCACATATAATATTTGTTATTGAGGTATTGATTTTTCCAGAAATATGAAACCAATTCATCTGCATTCACTAGTCTTCACTTTCGCCTTTCATATTTGTTAGTTCTTAGATTCTATTCAGTCTGTTTGCCTTTCCATTCAGAAAATAAATTAGAAAATACAAACATAATTACAAATATTACCCACTTCATCTCAATTCCTTATTGAGATAAAAACTAGACCTTACTACCAGGGCTGTTGTGAAAATTAAATGACATAAAACCGTAAAGTATTTAGATTTTTAAAAAGATATTTCATATATGAAAACCAGCCCACTCCCTTTAAAACAAAACAAAAACCTCATATTCCAATTTACATTTCAGGGTGGTGGTGGTGGTGGTGGTAGTAGTAGTAGTAAGCAGAGAATAATACTGTGTTAGTTCTTTTTTTTTTTTTTTTTTCTTTCAATGTGAGGAGATTTTTCCTATGCTGATTGCCCATTTGGGTTTTTGATGTTCTAATCCTGAAACTTGATTCAAATGATTTAAGCTTTCACTTCTGTTGGTATCTTGTGTATTCTTTTAATTTGAATTTGTCACTTTCCAGTATTTCACAATAATTTTCCTTTTGATATCATAGAATATGGAAATTTTCTTTTTCATGATTTTTCTCCTCTAAGATTTATAATCTTTAGAATATCTTTTTGCATCCTATTTCCAAATAAATTATTGTGGCTCTGTAAAACTCTCATGAGGTTTTTTAGTCTTTTTTTTTTTTTTTAATTGTTCTATTACATTTTCTTCTGTGGTGAATTTTTATTTCCCAATTCTTTCACTTTCTTCTCTCTCAAATTTATCAGTGTGCAGAATGTCTTTTGTTCTAAATTCTCTTGTCTCTGGTTAGACTTGTTGATTACTTTCTTATACAATCTCATTTCTATTCTTTTTTCTTTGATCTGTTTATTGAATTCTTTATTGCTCTTTTGAATGTCTGTGGATATTCTCAAAGGTGCTTAATTGTTGTTTCAGGATTTGCAGACATTACTACACTATTTTCATTGTCCCCAAAGATTTTGATTTTATTTGCTTTGTTTCAAAGTTATTCACTGAGACTGCTCTCTGACTGCTTCTGTCTCTCAATCACTCTGTTGTTTTTTCCATAGTATCCCTCCTGAAAATGTTCTGGCCACCAATCCTTTCCTTTCTGAAGACTCAGCACTATGGTGTCTTTCCTTGGCTTTCGTCCATTATTGTTTTTCTCCCCCAACCCCAGAAATAAAGTAGTTTTGTTGGAAATGGATGGCCAAAAGGATAGCCACTGAATGGCAGCTATCATAGGGACTATTCTTCATTTATAAAGTCTCATTCTTCTGGGTGACATCTTACTCTCTACATCTGACATTTTAGACTTTTTGTTGGTCATACGAAATGATTCCAAACTGGCTGAAGGAGAATCTTCCCAGAAACAACCACTGAGTGTGGTGTTCTGAGAACTCCTTCAACTACTTTTCCATTTAATCCCATGCCTTGTTCATTCTAATCAATATTGCCTTTCTTTTCTCTTTCTAGTTTCCTGTCTTTTTGAATCTGCTCCTCCACAGTCAGCCCTTTCCCATTCCCTAACTTTAGAATTAATCCAATTTCTTTGTCTCATTAATTATAGTAGAGATTCCACTGGGGAAATGCAAAGTGATGAGCTCCAAAAAATTTATAACTTTGTCATCACAGAACTAGTATAGGTACAAGAGAGATACGGGGGAGCACCTAGATAATTGTGCTGGTAATTTGGTTTTCAATTGTTCTTGTTGTTTTTCCTATAGAACTCGTTGATGATGGATTAGTTTTTTTGCTTTCCTTGCCATTGCTGAATTTCCTGAATATGGAAGGCTTTACACTGTTATTTTGTCTGTTAGATGGAGAATTGTCCTCACTTTGCTCTCTTCTTATGATACCAAGAATGTTTTTCTTTTCAAAAATATCATTAAACAACAAGGATTATGACCTTTCAGAAATTGACAATGAAAAAGAAAAATGTATATATATATATAGTTAATATTTATCTCTGTACATAGTTAATAGTTTTGTTGGGGGAGGGGAGGAGAAGATGAGAACTTTGTGCAAGGAGTTACCTGGGCATTTTCATTTCTAATTATGTAACAAAAATATTAATTTCAACCATGACATGCTGAATACTTTTGAACACCAAAAAGTGAGACTTTATGAATATACATTCATGTTATATCATAAACAGATTTTGAGATTTTATGTATAATATTTATTCATCCTACTTCCTTCAGTCTCCTCCAATCCTGACAAATATCTCTATTTTTGAAAGTTCCAAATTTCTTTCCCTGGAGAATCAAAATTGATATATTGGTAAAGAACAGTGATGTACCTCAGTAGCTTATAAAGAACCTTGGAAAAGAGACTGAGCCAAGAGGAACTTTTATTATAAGTAGCAAGTCTTTCTTCTCAGTAGACCTTGGCAGTCTTAAAAGGACAACAGACCCAGGGTTTCCACATTCACATGAACAAGTCAGGACTGTAAAATTGTATACTTTTCATAAGCATTTTTATACATTTCCTTCCTGTTATTCATTCTATGTATCCATCTGTCTGATATTTGTATGTGTGTACATATACACACACACTTTTATGTATTTATAAATTTTGTCTCTGTTTAAGTGTCTCTCAGAATGTCCCAAATCTAGTATTCAGATAAATGTGTTTGTGTGTATGTGTGTGTACATATATATTATGTATATCATATTATGGTTCTCCTGGATCATAAGTTTTTCTTCTTTCACTCCATAAATATGTCTCTTAGAATTTTTAATTTTACCATCTTTCATGTAGCCCTATACTGTTCTCTCTTTTTCCTTTAACCCTCATGATAAGAAAGTCAATCCTATTAATTGCACTGATTTCTAAAGATTAAAAGATTATCTCCATTCTTTGCATTGTTTTTTCTTGCATTGCTTTATCTTCTTAGGAAACTACATGAGCTTCCAAAAAAATTCAGTGTTACTCTGTATGTGTTTTTTAAGCCATTTTTCTAAATGAGGAAAATTATAGTCTCCTGCTTTGTGCAGTCTTTTTTGTCTAGAAACAAGCTATGCATTGCATTTTCTTAAAGAGATCAATATTATTAGTGTAACCCTGGGCTTACAACCATCTGCATAAGACTTTCCTCAGTGGAAATCACTGATTTCTCATCTCTCCAAGACTAAATGAGGATCAGAGTTGTTCCAGTATTTGAAAGTGGGATCCTTTTCTTGATTTCCAATTAATTCCCACTAACCTACTCTCTGTCTCTGTTCTCTCTCTGTCTCTGTCTCTCTCTCTCCTTCTCCCTTTCCCTCCTTCCCTTTCTCCCTCTTCTCCCCCCACCCCCCTTGTGTCAGGCTTGAGATGCCACTCATCAGCTGGGGGCAGAGTGGCTAGAAATGTTTAGAAATCCTTTCTTCAGTTTTATACGGTAGCATTCTTACTGTCTGCCTCTTTCCTTGATGAATGAGTAGTGGGACTTTGACTGCCCAGAGAGGGAATATGAGAAGGCTGTCAAGCAGAAGTGACAAGATGTGGTAGCCAGAGGGAAGTGCCATGTACAATGCTACTGAAATGAGAGGGATAGAGGTGAAGTGACATGCCTTCTAGGCACCCGAAAAGGTCAGAGAGACACCTGCCAATGATTTCAGTCTGTTTTTACAATGTACTAGCTGAGCCAAGAAGTCTTAAGTCCCTGACAAGAAGACACTGAAAGAAAGATGATCAGCTATCAAGATCTCACTTCATACTCTATCCTGGGTCCTTGCTCCATGCTAAAAAGAGAAAGTAGCAAGTCCAGGGGCCAGAGTTCCCAAGTATTTTTTACTGGATAACCATGAGTTCCAAACTGTGTTATTCTATCTGTTCTCCTTTTCCATTTATGAATCAGCTCAGCTATTTTCATCAAGCAAACTGAATTATGTATTTTCTTTTATTAAGTCAATTTTTTTCTCAATTAATGCAAACCCATTTTCTTTTCTTTCACCCAGTGAAAAATTAAGACAAACAAATCTCTTGTAAAAACATAAACTTAGTAAAGCAAAAGAAATACCCTCAACAAATGTATCCAAAAAGTATTTGTCTCTATCACTTTTTTACCATCTTTTTCTCTGAGTCCTCTGAAATCATAATTGACCATGACTTTGATTGGAGATTTTAATTCTTTCAAAGTTGTTTGTATTTACTATGCTGTTATTATTGTATACACTGTTTTCCTGGTTCTGCTCAATTCACATCTTATTATTTATATCAGTTGTCCTAAAAGGCATTCATTTTATCATTTACTGGAGTAAAAAAATATTCTCAAGTATTTCTTGGCATAATCCATCTCCCTACTTGTGAACTCCTGGGCTTGTAGCTTCCAATGTATTGTCTGGAAAATTATCAGACAGAGTTTTTACTCTGTTAAAAACATTGCCCAGTGGATTGTGTTGACAATGTAGGAGAAGGTTAGTGTTTAAAGAGGTCTTAGAAGTCACCTTGTCTAGGAAAGAGGATTCTGGGAAGATAGTAGAATAGGTCAGTAAATTTCAAGCACACAGGATTTCCCCCACAAACAGGACAAATTTGCATCTCAAGGTGAACATAGATCAGTGAAAAACAAGAACAGGGATCCAGCTGTTACAGTCCAAAGAAGACCTGAAAAAAGCCCCTAGGCTGGGGATTAACCCTCGGAAAGTGCAAACACCTGGGTTGGCTCTGCACAAACACCAAGTGGGGGCAAGCTAGGTATGACACCATAAGAACTTCCATCTCCCGGGGAGTCAGGAGTCTGAGCGCAGGAAGACTGAGGGAACCTCAGTTTATTAGGAGCACCAGAACCAACTGTCCTTCCTCAGGTGGGGAAGGAGCCAGAACACCCAGTGAGTACAAAAGCAGGGGGAAGGGAAGCTGTTTGTTGTGAGCACTTACAGCTCTGGGGAGCTCATGGTTTGAGGTTTGAGGTCAAAGGTGGAGAATTCAAGTGAAGCCAGAAGCATCTACCTTCCACCACACAATTAGAGGTGCTTATTAGTTCTCATTAAAAAAAAGAATGATTTGGCAAGGAAGAAAGAATTCTACCATAGAAACCATTGGAGAAGAGAAGTCCAAGGTTCATCTTTAGAGAACACTGAAATTTAAAAAAAAAAAAAAAAAAAAAGCTTCTACCTCAAAGAGTAATTAACTATACATGGCTCCCTCCCCAGAGAGAATTCATAGAAGAAAATAATTCTTTGAAAATTAGAATGGATGTGTATGAAATAAGGATGCTCCATTATCACCACTATTACTCAATATTGTATTAGAAATGTTGCCTTTAACTATAAAAAAAGAAAAAGAAATTAGAGTAGGCAATGAGGAGATACTTAGAGAATTATCCACAAACCTTCTTGAAATAATTAACAGCTTTAGCAAAGTTGCAGGACCCATACAAATAAATAAACCTATACAAATATTCCACATTTCTGTATGTTACTGACAAAGCCCAGCAGCAAAAGATAGAAAGAGAAATTCCATTTAAAATAACTAGACAAAATAAAATATTTGTGTGTCAACCTGTTCCCAAGATAAAATCAGGAATTATAATGAAGACAATTTTTTGTTTACACAAATAAAGTCAGATCTAAACATTTGAGAAAATAGCAATTGCTCATGGGTAGGTGAAGTGAATGTAATAAAAATGACCTACCTAAATTGGTCTACTTGTTCAGTTGCCATATCAAACTACCAAAAAATAAGTTGTAGAGCTCGAAAAAGTAATAAGAAAATTCATCTGGAAGTGCTGAATGTCAAGAAGATCAAAGGAATTAATGAGAAAAAAAATACAAAGGACAGTGGTCTAGTTGTACCAGACCTAAAACCACTGAAGTTATGAAACCAAGAAATAACAAAACAAAATAGAAAGATGAAAAAATGAAACAGAATGGTAAATATTTTACAATCTGCTCTCCAAAACTCACATGACATATTTTTCAGTTTACTTTGGATTTCTAACATTTTCTCAATCACTTTCTCAAGACTAGACAAGCAATAGAACAATAAGTCAAGCCCTAGTTTGATGATTTCTGAGGTATAAATGCTTACTCTGAAAAATTTAACAATCAGCTCTCAGGAGTGAGATGTCCAACAGGAAACTACCTCATTCAACATGTAGACAACCTATTCCAAAGTGCAGTGCTTCTAAAATCATCACCTTGGTGAATTTCAAACTAATCAGGTCCACCCTGGACTGAAGAAAATGATCAGCTGTAGCAGTCACTGTTCCTTATAGATACACATAGCCACTAGAGTCAAGTAAGTCATATTTATTTACTTAAAGGCAATAATATTAAAGCCTCCATAAGTAAAATGATATGCCATTCCTCAAACAAATACATGTGACCTACAGTTGGACAGCTCCATCAATATTTTTGGCAGTGGACACTATTCTCATTACCAACACCTGGTGCACATTGAGTAAATCATTTCTTGGCTAGTGATACATGAGCCCATCTGTGCAAAATGGCCATATGCCTATTCTGAATTGGCTAGACCTTTGTCCTAAGATATAGGTTCCAAGCATGATGGCTTTTGATGACCTACATAGAGTTGTAAAAGCAATATATTGAATACAAATCTTTGATAAGTCAATAATATATGGATCGCTTTTCCATTCATATTTTAATAGCTTGTTTTTATATCCCTTCTGTTTATAATAATGACAATAATTATTATAGATTCTAACTTTATCTATAAAAATTTAAGTGCCTGGATTTGAACTCGGGTATTCCTGATGTTGGGTTTCTAATACTTAATCCACCGAATCACCTAAACTGCTGCCAGTATCTTTAGATCAGCTTCAAGCAATTTAATTAGAAATCTTTTTTTTTCATATATATATATATATATATATATATATATTTAGTGGATACACTATAGCCTCGTTTCTGTCATTTCAGTTGTTTAGGACATCTACATTTCATTTAAAAAATCATGATAAACTAAATTACACAGTTCAAAACTGCAAAAATCTCAACTCTATAAAACTGAAAAAAGTATCTTAGCCATACATAAACTCCATTTTTACATATAAATAAATGCTCTTAATTATGCAATTATAACACTAAACCTCAACAAAGAACATGCATCTCCACATAATTAGGAACTACTTACAGTACCTCTCTTGTCCCAAATTTTTCCATATACTGCCTCTTCTTCTAAAAAAAAATCAAGATTTCTTAGCAGCAAATTATTTATCATAACAAGATTTTGTGATTTAAAAAATATATATATATTTATGTATTTACATACCCTAATGATCAAAATATTTTTATTTTAGGAGCTTTCCCAAATTGGGAAATCAAATCTCATGAACAAATATACTTATCTTTTTGAATGAACATTTATTGCTTGAATGAGTAAAAGAATCCTCATTTCTTTTCACTGACTGCCTAATAAGTGCAAATATATATGAACTTCAATAAAAGAATCAGTGGAAATCCTTGATTTATAATGTGAGTCTCTGTGTGATTTTTGTTTTCAAAGGCAAGTTACTCTGAATTCACCTTCTAAGCTTATGTAGATTTCCTCACAAAAATATCTTTTTTTTTTTTTTTTTTTTTTTTTTTTTTTTTACAGTCATTCAGTTTGACTTTGTACTCCTCACACACTAAGAACTCTAAAGAAAACTGCCTGTTCAAGACCCTCTTTATGAGTTACAAATTCTAGTATAAATATAAGACCCCTTCTCTTTCTCTTCTAGTATAAATATGAGACTTCCTTTTCCTTTTCCCCATTTCTCCTTCCTCTTCTTCCCCTTCCCCATTTTCTCTTCCTTTCTTTCTCTTGCCTTCTCTTTCTCCTTCTTCCCCCTTTTTCCTTACCCTTCCACTTCTTTCTTTTGCCCATCCATTTCTCTTTAAAGAGTGACATTGTCAGATATTACACTGGGGAGTTAGACTGTTTTTGTCATGATGAAACTATTTAAAGTAGTATGATTTAGTCTTTTTTACCAAGATCATTATAAATAATTTTTGTTTCTAGCAGGTTTTATAACACCTTTCTTTAGGCTAATACTTGTGCAAAAAAAAAAACTTGGACAAACAGTTATTTTTTTCTGCTTATTTTTATTCTAAAATAATCTATGATAATGCATAGGTTTTCTCTTTATGGTGATCTTTCAGTGGTGAACTGAAAAAAATAATTGACAAAAATATCTAAAAAATCTTCAGTTCACAAGATCTAAATGCAATCATTGAAATTCTTTTGTAGCTTGCACATAGAACCTACTATTTCTCTCCATAGTTGTGTGTAACTGATTTTTAAGGGGGAATAAAAGCCTGGGAAAATTTGATCAAGCTACTTTATAATGAGCAAAACATGATTAGTTTGAATTTCTCATTTCAGAATTCACTTTGTAGAAATTTATTTGTGTGCTTTTAAGTACTATGTTAACATTTCAACCTGTTGGATTAACATTTAGAAAATTAGCTAGGAAAAGAAAATAATCTTAATCACACACACACACACACACACACACACACGAGTTAAATAAAACTAAATAGAATCCTAACTTCTAAACATCATTGTCAATTTTGTATACTGTGTAAGAATTTGATTTAGGCGTAATAGAGACAAACAAAAAGCTGATCTTTGGCATATATTAACCCTTACTTTTTTCTCTCTTTTTACTGTTCAATATATGAATTTTTGTATGTATTCTGCATATATGTCAAACTAATTTTAGTTTCCTATTTATTAGATATATATCGTTTTTTAGCAAATGATTTCTACAAATACAGATTTCTATAACTTGAGTTAGAGAAGCCATGAATCCAAACTAGCATGCCACAAATAGCATCTTTTTGTTTTTTGGAATTTTTCTCTGTTTCTGTACAGTTTTTATCATGCATTATATGACATTACTTCTTTATAATGTTAATGGACTCCAAATGAATGAATAGTTGTTGCTTTTTCCTTCACATAAACTATTAAAAAGTGAGTTGGACTCAATCTTATTGGAACTTGATTCTGTATTTATAATGGTGTCAGGGCACTCCTCTACCATTACAGGCTTATTTTTAATATCCTCAAATTACAAAGAAAAATGCAGAAATGAATCAGAAGTACACTTGATCTCAGTATGTGTAGCAGTAGAGTCACCTAACCTAATTCATTAGAGTATTAAACTAGATAACATCTCAAGTCCTTTCCAATTCTAGAACTCTGCATAAGCTTATAGAACTTGCAAGATCCTATGGACACTACTTCCATTTATATCATTCTTGTTCATTTACAAACACCACATCATTTTCTTTTTTTCACACATCTTATAAGGAAAAAAAAAAAAGAAAAGGTAATTCTGGTGTACTAGCACTAGATTTTGCATAACTTTTTATTGTTTCATTCCTCCCAAAGAGTGTGGAGTTCACAATAGGGCTATTTACAATAAAGTGGGGGAAATTAAATTCTCTGCTTAAATAAAAAATAAGCTCTTTTTCCAAGAGAGATGAAGATAATTGTAAGAATTGCAAGGTATGAGGATGGAAATTAGATAGAGATGAAGCTCCAAGATAAACATCATTTGAAATATTTCAACTTTGACTGTTTTTGTTGTTCATTATTTCTCTTAGATTGTAGCCAAAAACAATTTCATATTATTATTCTGTGAATCATCACTATCCAAAAAATTCTTCTCTTTCTATTCTCTTTCTTATGGGCTTCAATTCTTTTAATTGGCAGGATAGATGAATAGCTAGCTAGCTAACTAGATAGATATACAGACAGTTAAGTAGGTAGGTAGGTAAGTAGATAGAATAAACACATATTCTCTCAAGTGCTTATCACAACTACCACTTGCCTGATGAGTCAAGTACTCATAGATGAGTACTCAACTATTAGATTTCCTTAAAATTCTAGGGAGATTCTAGGGGGAAGTGGCTAAAAGATTCTCATTTTAGTCCTGTATGTTGTGAAGCCCTCTTGGTATGTTACCTATCACGATTTCAACTAATTAACAATTTTAGTCAGCCAAGGTTAGTTAATTTTTGGAAGTAGACATTTTCTAGGTTTGGTTAAAGCTGTAGTTACAAAACATCCCTCCAAAAGTTTGTAACATACTCTCTCATGAATAAATACACTCCTAGTGGAGTTGTGAATCTTCATCCTGATCTAGTTAACTCCCAATGCAGCTGGTGCCCTTGAGACAAGATGAAATCCTCTAGAAATCTGAAATTTATAATGTCTTCCTCTGGACCAAGTGTAGGTAAATTGCAGGTAAGAAAGAGTCTAAGGCAAAACCAAAGTGTTCTCTGCCATCCCCAAGCAACCTCTTAGAAGAAGTTTCCGGAACACTCTTCTTTGTTGTTACTAGACATTCTGACAACTTGCATTCTAAACTTCTGTTTTATAGATTATTCATAGACTAAGTTTCCTCAACATTCACATTCACTTTTCCTGTCAACTCCAATATATCCAGCTTATCTCTAGATATTTCACACTTTCTAAAGTCTTTCATTAGTTGAGACATATTTTTACCTCATTAAGATATATAGACAACTTTAAGTAAAATGGGAAGGATCATGACTAATTTACAAGAGAGAGAGAGAGACAGAGAGAGCAAGAAGGAAGAGGAGGAGGTAGGAAAGAAATGAAATTAGCTTTTTTATTAAAGTTCTTCCAGTATGCCAGACACTATGCAAAATCCTGGTCATATAGACAAGTATTCCCCCTATAACTTGAGTTAGAGAAGCCATGAATCCAAACTAGCATGCCACAAATAGCATCTTTTTGTTTTTTGGAATTTTTCTCTGTTTCTGTACAGTTTTTATCATGCATTATATGGCATTACTTCTTTATAATGTTAATGGACTCCAAATGAATGAATAGTTGTTGCTTTTTCCTTCACATACTGAGCATACACCATATAAAAAGGTACAGGAAAGTAAAGGGCCATGGTGAAAAGATGGCTAAGAATTGACATAGGGAACTGAGTCCCCGCAAGATGAGGTAAAAATTCACCTGCCAGAGCTGAGGAATCTCTGTGTGAAGTTCAACATACTGGTTGAAGGAAATTAAGGATGAGCAGAAAGCAAGTGACATGGTAAAGAAAATGATCTACTCCTCTCAGTTTATGACCGAGAAAAAAGCAGTCTCTTGGACCAGTTAAAAGTACGCTAAATAGGCAGCTCTCTCTCTTTGAAATCAAATGCAGCATTTTGTTTTGTTATTTAATTTCAGCATCATACAAAGTGTGAAAAGTCCAGTGAAAGAAAAAAAAAGAAATTAAACAAGATAAAACACAGACTAAAACAAAATGTAATTCCAATAAGAAAGAAAAATAGCTTAGAGAATCACTTTATTCCCACTACTGAGCAGTTCTGCCATGCTGTATTATCTCTTAGTAGCATTATTCAAGTTATCTTCTGACCTTTTTCCTCTCACTTGAAATAGATTACTGGAGTTAATGACTGACCCTTAGATTTGGCATCATTGTGGATTTAAATCAATATGTTCTTTCCACTTTTAGCAATGAACTTAAAATATCTGCCTATTTTCTTTTTTCAGAAGGCCCCTAGCAAACACTGAGAAAATAATAATTCACCTATGGACTATGAGTCACGTTAGGCTCATGAAGCTGTAACTTCTGAGAATGAGTAGTTCGTCAGCAATAGATGAAGCTGTCATTATCAAGCACCTAGTATGTTTTTTGGTAGTGCGTTTTTTGTTTTGTTTTGTTTTTTTTGCACTATGCTTTATGAGTAGAAAGTCTTGGGTGAATAATTATAATGTTTCCTCTTTTTTGTTTTTATATATTTTTTGAGATTGGTTCCTCTTTTCTCCCCCAGGCTGGAAGTCCAGCAGCCCCTAATCCCAAGGCAAAATCTTAGAACTCTTCCATTTCTGACCTGGGTTTATTTATCCCTCCTTAGGCAATCTAGTGGCTCCCTGCCCACCAGATTGATGCCAGAGAATGCATACACACAATCAGCTTTATCTTTGCTGTATCTCAAAACTCCCAAATTCACCAGCTACAGCCTCCCCAGGAGGAGGGATTATAGAAATATGTTACCATGCCCAGCTCAATAAGGCTTTCCTAAGGGAAACATTTCCTGATTCCCCTAGATACTAATTTTTTCTTTTCTGCTTCTTCAAACTTTTAAGTTCCTTTCCCTTCCCATTTGCTGTTCCCTGAGCTACTTGGTATTCCATCTCTATACCTTTTCACAGGTTGTTCCACATGCCTAATATATTCTTTCTTTACCTCTGCCTCAGAGAATCTCTAGCTTCTTTCAAATCTCATTTCAAGAGCTACCTCTTATGGTACATCTTTGCTGATCTCTGACATTGTCAGTGCTCTCTCTTTCCTCAAATGATCATGCATCTGTTTACATGTAGTAAACAGTAGTTTCAGTAAATCAGTGATGCCAGGCACTATTTTCATTTTGTCTTTGGACCCGCAGCACTTTTACATATTACTCTTAAGTGCAGTTGTTTGTTGGACTACATTGATTTGGTATTAATTTACCAGCAAGAACCTTGTTGTCCAGAAACTCCTCAGAATGTTTTGTCCAATAATATTCAAATTCAGACCATGAAAATTCAGAAAAGCTGTCAACCAAAACACAACAAAACAAAACCCACAATAAAATGGTATAAGCATTATTTATGGTGGCAATTTTAGTGCTATACTGTCCTACTGACTAGATTAGGGATGGAAGTCTTTACCATAATGAAATCCAAAAGAAAATATCTTTTCCTTAATCCTAGAGATAAAGAGGAACTCAGTCTAAAATGATTAATTACTATGATCTGCTAAATATCCAGAAAAATTCTGTTCCATGTAAGCTAGTTTGTTATATTAAAAGGCCAAATTGCAATAGCACAAGCATGTCCTTTGTTCTCTCAGCGGACAGTATTTTTAGAAAATGAGTGATGAAAGAAAATATTTTAAAGGAGTTTCTGGTATAACAGAAACAGTACCAGACTTGGAGTCAGAGGACATGAGTTCAAATTGTGGGGAGATCGGGGAAGAGGGCATGTTGGGGGAGACCTAGACAAAAAGAGGAAGAGAACAGAGAAAAAGGAAGAGATTAGGGATGGGGAGAGAGACAGACAGAGATGGGGGAAGGGGAGGCAGATAGGAGAGAGACAGAAAGGGCAAGTGGAACAAGATTTGAACAAAATTATTTTCATATCTATCTCTGAATCCTAAAATCTGATGCGTCAGTGTAGAGGAAGTGGTCATGGTCCCATGAGTCCTTAGTTCAATGTGTCACTGTGGCATGTCAGTCCATCATCCAGAGAACAGCTTAGCTAAAACTTGATTGTTAAATTACTAGAATGTTACCCACTAGGTGATCAAATATTGTATTTGTTGTAAGGGGTTGGGGGGAAAAACTAAAGCAGCAGGTGAATCTCCATTGTATGGGTTTAGCTTACTCCTTTGTGCTACTTTTTGACCAAGTGGCAGACCAAATGAGAAGCTCTATAAACTAGATTCTGTCTTTGTGTCTCTTAAAAAAAAAAGATGCAGCATCCTAGCCCTTTGGCACTATTGTCATGGGGTTGGAGGGAGGGCAGAAGACCCCAAGGTATCACTAAAGATTTGTTTTAAGGTTTTAAGGTATTTGTGATTAGTAGCCAACGGGAATCTCCTTCAGCACTGAATAAAATGTGATCATGTCATTTTCTCCAAGTAGTTAGAATCAGTCCCCAAAGCTGCCATCTAGGTTATAGGAACCAGGAATGGTAACTGAGCATATTCTGTTAATGGCCACTATAGGTCAATTCAGTCTTGTTACATATGGATTCAATATTTTAAGTGTGTATAGGTGTAATGGGCTGAGGTTTGAGTTGATGCACTGAGGTCCCAAGTACATGAGGCTAAATAGTAATTGGACTATACCCTATACATGATTGGATAAAGAATGGTCCCTGCCCACTCTCCGTGCAAGTCCTGATGTGTTGTATAGGAAATGACGATTTTGGTGGGTGGAGGCAGACAGAGGAACAGGAAGAGAAGCTGGGAGAGATTGGGCCTGGGTTCCATTGCTCCTGGCTGCTGGTCCTGTGGCTGCGGTTCTAGCTAGCTTCTTGACTCAGCTGCACACATTGCTATTGCTCATTCTCTTCCACCTCTGATCCTTCTTCATTGAGAATAAAGACTGACGATTTTCCCCTAACCTGAACTCTGGACTCCTGCTGATTTTAAAATACACGATCTTCACATATAGGTTCTCCTAGAGTGTAGATCCTATAACCCCTCTTCACTTTCTTGTCCATGATTTCCATAATTCTCCATAAAGGATACTCCTAACTATTTGAAGGCCTTCCTTTGCTTCTTTTAACACCTCAGATGTGCTAATATACAATTCAGGTTCATCTCTTAAATTCTCATTTTTGTTAGGTGGTCTTTTAAATATCTTTTCCTATTTGACATGTGACTTTTCTAACATTTCCTAAATTTTGATTATGGAAATTTTCAGAAAATAGGTATTTATGTACATTTCTTTTCAAAGGATATTTGTTTTGCAAATTTTCCTACTCTGTTCTCTAACAATGCAAAGGGATTTGTGAACTTAATTTTCAAAAGTGTAATTGATGCCTTTTGTTTCTACATAATAGTTTTATTATATCAAACCACAATGTCTCAGACTCATATCTGGACATGGGAAGACTGAAAACATGCTTTTTTTTTTTTTTTTTTTAAACTTATCTGAAAGAGGATCAGTTCGAGAACTTTTTGATTTTTACATCATTAAAGCCATTAATTAAGAGAAACAGCTAAATTATAGCCTACAGTCTACATGAATGTAATGCACAAATTTCCCCAATGCACATTTTTCCCCTAAAAAGACTGTAGAGCCATTCACTATGCTTAATTGTGCTATGGGACTAATGTTCAAACTATTAACATGGTTTACTGGTCACCTAAGGCATAAAGGCTGAGGACAAGAATACTCCTTAGGCTTGACAAACTATGGAAGTTAATATCCCCTTCTGACTTAAGTGTACCCTCATGGCAAATGCAGAGATCACTGAAGTAATATCTTTCTGAATCCAAACTGACTCTTTGTAAATTATTTTTTCCATTCTGTTGTTCAATACATTTTCTTTTGTTAAAAGAAATTATGTACTTTAAGTGTTTTAATTCATTCCAGACCCAAGGTCAAACCATTTAACTGCTCTGTATTAGGTGTGATTCAGTATAATAAAATGGAATCCTTTTTTTACATGAAAGCAATATTATAAATATTGGCCATTTCCCCAGCATTTACCACATAACCATCTATTATCTACAATGTGGACAAATATGGGAGTGAAATATAACTGGATCTATATAGAAGTATAGCTGAAAGGGAACTCAACAACCATGTAGTCCAGTCCTCTCCAGTCCTTCCGACTATTTTCATGTTTGTTTGTTTGTTTTTCAGATAAGAAAACTGAGGTTTAGGACATTTAGTGGGAGTAGAACAGGGCTGAAGAAATGGGTTCAGGAGGCAGAAGAGGAGGACCTTTCCTCTATATCCACATAGGGTAGTGACAGTATATAAATTACACAGTTAAATTCTAAAGTCTATAGATTAAAGAAATGGGGGAAGGGGGAATAACAGAAATCAACATCCACAAAGGCACATACAGGCTGCTATGAGAATGCTCCTTGCATTCCATCACAAAAGCAATTTGTGCCCACTCAGATGATTTTGATAACCACTCTTAATCCATTCAGGACTCTTTCCTAATGGGTATTTCCTTTCCTGTTACTAGTAGCGATTTGTTTCCTGTCTAAATGTTTCTCAGACTAAGATAAATAAGAGGACATGAGTTTCAGGAATGTGATCTTACTTTATCTTTCTTTCAATGTTTCAGGAGTTCTACTTTAAATGTGGTGCACACCCAACCTCTGCCAATGAGACATCAGTGGCTCTGAACCTTATTACAACAAACAGTCGCAAAATCAGCTGTATCACATGTACTGATGTCAGGTAAAAATAGCAAAAAGACTGCCCTTCTCAGCTAGATTGTTTTCCTCCATGCTCTTAAATGCTTCTCCTCACTCCTTTCTCGGGAATGTGCTTTGTTTTGTGTATTGTAAACTGCAAAGTGAAGTATAAAAAGAACCAAGTTAAGCACTAAAATGAATTATAATACTTGATTATGGAAGTTTGTATGAAAAGTATTTGGATATTTGGTATTAAATCTTACCTACTGTTTACTACATTTTAAAATTGTATCTGCTGTCAAATGTGTTATTGTTGTATTACAGGAAACTAACCATTAGCTCTAATTCTTAATTTTGAAAAAAAATATATAATACCTTGCTATACAGGAGGATTTTTGAGGACCCAAATAACAAAAAAAGAAAACTGGAAAAATGTGTCTAGCAGAGAGAAACAAATTAATTTGAATAACAGCAATGTGAGAACAAGAGAGGACAGAGCATTGACATTTTATTTAAAATTGAGAATCTTGAGAAAATTAATGTCGGTATACCTGGGTAACGTGTATGGTTTTGTTTTTTTTTAAATGGGGGTTACTGAGATATTTTTCTGTTTTCCATTGAGATCAGAAAGATAGAATAGCAGTCTAGTGATGGAGAGTGCCATATGCATCCATAGAGAGGACTGTGGGGACTAAGTGTGGACCACAACACTCATTTCATCTTCTTTTCATCTTTTTGTTGCTGTTTGTTTGCATTTTGTTTTCTTTTCTCATTTTTTCCCCTTTTTGATCTGATTTTTCTTGTGCAGCATGATAATTGTGGAAATATGTGTAAAAAATTGCATATGTTTGACATATATTGGATTATGTGCCATCTAGGGAAGAGGGTTGAGGGAAGGAAAGGAGAAAAAAAAATTAGAACACAAAGTTTTGCAAGGGTGAATGTTGAAAACTGTCTATGCATGTGTTTTGAAAATAAAAAGCTTTATAATTTTTTTTAAAAGCTAGAATAGGTTTGAATTATGCAAAGATAGATTTAATTTATCTTTTATTTTATTTTTTTTAATTATTTAATAGCCTTTTATTTACAAATTATATGTATGGGTAACTTTACAGCATTGACAATTGTCAAACCTCTTGTTCCAATTTTTCCCCTTTCCCCCACCTTCTACCCCAGATGGCAAGATGACCAGTAGATGTTAAATATATTAAATATATATAATTTTTCTTTTAGGAAGAATTTTACTAGGAGGCTATCTTAACGAAGGGAGCTATTAAACTCCCTCATTTCCAGAGTTTCCAGAGAAGAGTTTTGTTAAAATGTCTTGTATCCTTGTATCAGAACAGTGGTTAAAATTACCTTTTAGGCCCTCAAGATTACATAATAAATAGGTATCAAGTATCCTGAGGCACTACTTCTAAGTCTTCAATAAAGTGATTTTAACTATACTTTAAGTGATTTTAACTATACTTTTACTGATTAAAACCTGACTACCTCAATAGCAGCTGTTCAGAAAAAGTCATTTCCAAGAATTACTAATGCTTAGACATGTTTTCCTTTCTGCTTCCTGCTCAGCCAATACAAGTCTGCTGATTTGAGAATATTGTAACAGAAAACAGAACATTATAACTAAATAAATACACTGTGTAGAACTTTACTGGCTTGCTTACAAGACAGAAAATTGATTAATTGAAATTGCAGAGCCAGTATTTTTAAATGTGTAACAAGGCCAACTCAAATGGCTCTCCACTTAGAATAGTTAAGTATAGAAAAATGTTTACAATATTGTTGAGTTGGCCAATATGAAAGCAACGGAATAGTGTAATACTTTTTCTTCTTCTTGAAGAAAAGGTGAAACTTTCTACCACCCAGAATGCAACTTAGTTGGACAGCATTTTGAAACTCTTTCATTAAGCTTAAAAATGATGGCATTAAAAATATGTAACTGCTCCCATGAACAATGTTCCTGTGAGATGAGTAGTATTTATGATGGGACAGGTATATTGTACAGTTGGTAGAACAGGAATCCTGGAATAGAAAGACCCCAGTTAAAATGTGTCTTCAGATACTAGCTGTGTGACCCTGGGCAATTCAGTTAACCCTGTTTGCCCAGTTATCTCATATGTAAAATGGACTGGAGAAGGAAATAATAAACCATCCTCATAACTTGGCAAAGAAAACCCCCAAAGGTGTCATGAAGAGTTGGACAAGACTAAAACAGTTGAACAAGTATTACTGTGTTACAGAACTGTCATATTTTTGCTGGATTCCCTACCATAAATGGTTGAAGGAAACCATCCACAAAGTTGGTCCTATAATTGGTTAAAAGAAAACAAATGAACTGTTCACAAATAATTTTTCATATAACTTTAGAAAGGTTTTTTCTGAAAGGAGTAGATTGTCTTTGAGTATTCATAGGGCTGTCAAGTGGAAAAGTGACTAGATTTCTTTTATTTTCTTAAAGATATTTTTCCCCCAAAACATTCATAGATAATTTTCAGCATTCACCCTTACAAAACCTTGTGTTCCAAGTTTTTTTCCTCCCTTACCCCACTCCTTCCCCTAGCCAGCAAGTAATCCATAGTTAAACATTTCCACAATTATCATGTTGCACAAGAAAATATGTGTTTTTTTAGGTTCCAGAGGGCAGAAAAAGAAACAAAAGGTAGAAGTTTTAAAGGCAAATTAAGGCTCAATATAAGAAAATAACAGGAAAAAAACCCTAACAATTATTTCCCAAAGTGGAATGGTCTATTTTGGGAGATAGGTTCTCTTTTAACTAGAGGTATTTAAATGAAAGCTGTTTTGGGGTGATGTTATTATTAATAATAATTGTGTTGATAATGATTTGCAGAGTACTTTATAAATATTAACCCATTTTATTCTCACAACTCTAGAAGGTGTCATTATTATCATCATTTAAAGATGTGAAAATTGAAGCAAGCAGAGATAAGTGACTTGCCAAAATTCTACAACTACGAAATGTTTGACACTAAATTTGAACATGGGTTGTCCTGATTTCCAGTCCCATGTAGTAGATGGGATTCTTGGTCAAGTACTGGATTTGATTAGATGGTTTCTGACATTCTGTGATCCTGCTGTACAATCAAGCATAATTAAATTTTTATTTTTACTATTGCAAAGTTATTTCCTTTAGAGACATAGCATGAACAAATAAATGTACAAAGATTTCTATCCATATCTCTAGATCATACTCTTACTTATACCAATTTGATCTGGAATAGGCCCAAAATTTAGCTTAGGTTGGAGATGCAAAGTTAACTTTTGGGGGATTTTGTGTAATAGACACTCCCAAATTCTTATGACCATCTCCCCTGGAAACAAAGGAAAAGGCAAATGACCACAGAGGGGGAAAACAGATCTTAAGACTGTCTCCCCCTTACCCCTTACCTTATGATGTCTCACTAAATATCATGAGCAAAAGACTCACCAATTTTCCTAGACTTACATGAAACAAAGGACTAAAATATCTTAAAAATGGTTTATCCATTTAGCTACTTGTGTTCTTTCTTTTTAAATTTATTTTATTTTATTTGAAAATATATTTATGTATATATATGTAGATACACACAAGTCTTTCCTATCCAGGAAATATGGAATGTGGCCCAGGGCCACATCTCAGCAGCATAGGTGCATCTGGTGTTCTCACTCAGGCCAGGTTTACTCTGCCTTCCTGGACTCAAATCCGAAACTGACAAACAGTCCAGGAGAGAAAAGTCTGTGGTTCCTGCTAACTAGCCTGTGGTGTCCCCACTTGATGTTTCTTCAGAACTAGCCCAGAGATGCTTGTATTAGACAGATTAATCCCCAGGCCCTGGTGTTTCTTCAGATCTTTTCACATGGTACCAAGAAGACCCCTCTTCTGCCCACATCTTGATTTTTCAATAATCTGTGTTCTCCTTTAGGGGAAAATTTGTTCAATTTGTAGGGGAAATCTGAAGAGTTTGACATTTACCAGCCTACTCCACCATCTTCCCCAGAATCTTGTCTTTAATTAAATGTTCTTGATAATTATGAAGAGTTGTCCATCCTTGAGTAATAAATGTGATTTATATCCTTTACGCTCACATAGAGATAACTTAAGCTATTTACCTAACTTTTTTTTTTTTTTAAGACAGATAATGCGTATATAGACAAAGGTTTTTTGTTTCTTTGTTTTTACTGTTCCTATAACTTTCTTATACCTTCAATGAGGGATCATTTCCAAAAACTCTTTGTGTACTTTGGATAGAATTGCCAAAGGAAATTGTGGTAATTGTTATTCTGGTAATAGTGATAGAGACAGATATTTTTAAAATTGGAGTGATTCTTGATGTTTCATAGTCATTAGCTTCCACTTGCCAAATTCTTGCTTTTGAAGTATTGTTTTCCTCGGTTAACTTTTGTACTTTCTTTTCCATTTGTCCAGTTGTACTTTTCAAAGAGTTGTTTTCTTCAATAGATTTTTGTATCACCTTTTCCACTTGACCAATTCTACTTTTTCAGCAGTTTGCCGCTGTCGACTTTTTATTTTCCTAATTCTGCATCATTCTCATTTCTTTTCCCATTTTTCTTCTACCTCTCTCATATGATTTTTAAAGTCCTTTTTTTTTTTAACAGTTCTGTGAATTTTTTTCTGTACTTGAGACCATTTCCATTTATCTTTGCAGTTTTGCCCATACATGTTGTTGGTCTTCCCTGTCTTTCTGTCCTGTCTCTGTCTCTCTGTCTGTCTGCCTATCTGTCTGTTTCTCTTTTTTGACTTTCCCTTTCTTTTAAATTTGAGCCCTACTCCCTGTGCCAGGCTTTGCTTTTAACCTGGTGCTGCACTGATTTTACCTTGAATATCATCAAAGAAGAGGTGAGGTGGAGAGGGAGTGCTGGCTAGAGGAGTGGCATGGTGTTTGGCTGGTGATGCTGGAGGATATAGGGTTTTAGCATCTTACCTGATGTTGAATTGGCATTTTATTGGTGGTTTCTCTGTTTCTTGGGTAGTCTCTGTTTTCCCTGAGCTACAATGAAGCATGTGTTGCTCTGGCCTCTAGAGGATTCCTAATTGTCCAGAGCTGTGAGAAGTAAACAGGGTAAGGAGCTTGCATTTTATTTCTTAAATAATAGATATCCATTCAAGGATTCTGAAAAGAGGAACAATCTGGTTAGATCTGAACTATAACAATATTATCATAGTTCCTTCAAAATTAATATCAAATATACAATTTTACTCTTTTTTAATTTTTCAATTCTATTAAAATGTTAAGGAGAGTTTAAATAAAATCAAGATTTGATATTTTTGTAGTAACTTCTTCTTTAGGAGGTCTTTGGGGGTAGTGGTAAGAGTGAGTGATATTTTTTTACTTTTCTTTTCTTTTTTTTCTTTCTATGTGGTAGCCATTGTGTTGAACATTGAATATATAAATGCATAAAGTGAAACTTTCCTACCTTTAATACTAGGGGGTATATAATAAGTTCATAATATAATACAAGATACACTCCCACACCATAGCCAACAGGTCAGATTCTTGAAAGGGCAAGGCATATTCCTCCATGTTTATGAACAAAGAGTGCAATGTCATTGTAGATTGGATATCAACTAATATATAGTCAGTTGTGTTAATGATATAGAAACTTTAGGTAAAATTTTTAATAGATTTCCTTTATGGGAACACTTACAGAAACAT
Source organism: Sarcophilus harrisii (assembly GCF_902635505.1). Classification (NCBI taxonomy): domain Eukaryota; kingdom Metazoa; phylum Chordata; class Mammalia; order Dasyuromorphia; family Dasyuridae; genus Sarcophilus; species Sarcophilus harrisii. Next base: position 129,333,353 of record NC_045429.1, read on the forward strand.
TTCAGAAATTGAAGAAAAAATTGAAGAGGTAAAGTCAGTAATTGGTGTGTTCAGAGAAGAGGGGGAAGGAGAGAAACAGATGCCCTATTTCACTCCTTAGTACTTTGTGGAGTTATTTGGCATAACACTTAACCTTTCTGAGCCTCATCACAATGCCTGACTAAAAGTAAGAACTTCAGTGAATTCTTTTGATTTGACTTGATTCAATATGAAAGGTCCTACAGAATGATTTCTAAGATCCCTTCCAATTCTGAATCTCATTATTTTAATTTTTGTTGAGGGGAGAAAAAAGAAAAAGGAAAATAATTTGTTAGATAGCTAGCTGCTTTCATCTTTTTTCTTTAATAATTCACTTTTTTAGAAAGGCAGCCATATATATTTTTCATACTGCTTTATGAAAAAATACAAATAACTAAAAAAATAAAATAATTTAGGAATTTTAGTTCAAGGTCAATGCTGTGGCCATTATCTGTTCAGCCCTGTGCCTACAGCCTCCACATGAACTTCTTTACACTGTAAAAACTAATGCTTATATTGGTAAACTTGAATCATGAAAAAGCGGTTAAATGCTGTACTGCATATTCCATTCAATAGGACAGGGAAGTGTGTAATAAATTTTAGAAAACTTTTCATAAAAGGAGGCTTTTAAAAACATTATTTAGTAATTGGGAAACTTGATTATACAAATATAAGCATCTAGGGAGCAGGGATTATTTCATTATTTCCTTTGTACCCCAGTTCTTAGAACAGTGTATGGCACATGACAGGAATAGGGAACATCAGATCTATGATTTTACTGGTACAGAGAGCTCCCAGATGAGGAACTTCCTTCTGTTGATGCAGGTTGGTACCTTTTCTGCAACTTATAGACTTAGGAAATTGCTTAGAATACTGAAAGATTAAACTTATCTCTGGTCATATAGCCAACATGTCAGAGGCTGAATTTCAATCACATATTCCATGCCCAAGGCTAATGCCCTAGCTACTACTTCACCCTATCTCTCCTGTAATTAGGAATTAATAAATAACTTGATAAAAATGAGGAAGATAATAATAGCACATGCTTCCTTGAGTTGTGAGGATCAAATAAGATGATATGTACAATACTTTGCAAATCTCAAAATACTATACAGGATAGCTATTAATTATGATTATTTTTTGGCTTAAGGCATTTTGTAAGTTCTTCCTTATTATCCTTTACCAGAAAGGATAGAAACATTTATTCAAGCAGCCCACTTTTTAACAGCAGTGAACAAATTTATTATTATTATTATTATTCATATCTGCCTGTCTTAAAAAATAATTCCATCCCTGCCTTCTATAATCTATTTTTTTTTCAAGAAACCATTTGAACAGATAAACAGCTATAGATGGAATAGAGGAGGGTAGAAAGCTAAAGTATTAAGAATAAACCTAGGAACACCAAGTATTTTCAGGGAACCATCATGTATCTCCATGTATGCATCTGGGTATGTATGTGAGTGGATATATAATACCCAGTATTTGATGAAATTATGAGAGTTAGAGGCATGAGAAAAGTACTCATGTGAATGAGCTTCAGAAAGCTTGCTTAGCCTATAGCTACCTAAAAACCCCTTCATTATCAGTAATCTGATATCTTTCAATCAATATTTTATAGATTACATCTTTTCCAGGTTGATCTCAGCCCCCTATCTTGTTGATATTAACCTTCAAGGCATAAACACTTTAATCCCCCTATATTATAACTTTTATTTATATTTACATTATTATATATTATATAAATATAGTAATAAAATTGTTATATTTTATACACAATCAACTCAAAGACATTATTGGAACAATACTTTGAAATTTTACCTGACAGGATTATTGTGACTGAAAGCACCCCTATAAAGCTTACAATATAACTTAAAGATGACTTATCATTAAAAACAAAATCATCTCCTACCAAATGTGATAATATCCAAAAGCTTAATGTTCATATGTGGAACAGTTTGCTTGCTTTAGATTTAAATTTGATATGAAGAGTTTCATGGCATTCTGATCAAAAGAGAGAAATATTTTCGGGCTAGGATTCCTTGAAGATTCTAGGCAAGTAAATAATAGTTCTCATAGGTTGGTTTTGCTTAACTCTAGCCAAATAAAATGGTTCTCTTTATATGTGTATATGTATTTTTCTATATAGACCTATAACTTTTATATTTTTGAAACTTAGCACTCAGGGTGATGAGTTCTTAGTTTGTAATTGGGAGAGTAAATCCTAGCAGTTTGAGAAAATTGCAAAAACATGAAGCAAACATGGCAACCTTAGTCCTTGAGGGAAGAACTGCTGCGGTGCCGTTTCCTGTTGAAACAGCATCAAAAGAGTTAGGAGCCCCCCTGGGCATCTGTAAATCAAACTCAGAAATAACAATGATGTTAAACAGTATAAAAATGAAATGTGCAGAGCCCAAAGTGCCTCACATCTCCTTTACCAAACCAATGCTGCAAATGATTCCTTGAGGTACCTTTATTCTTAGTATTTCAATAGATATGCAGGTATTAAGGATTTGTGGTGTTACCCTCATCTCTGTGAAATCCCCAAGAAGAGCAAGATTTGCTACTGCTAAAATGCTAGTAGTATTTTCTCTTTTAAATTTGCCTAGTCAATATTTTAAGAGATGAAACTTAAATATAGAAAATGTTTCACCACATTAGAATTTGAAAGAATATGTGGTTTAATGACACTTACTGAAAGTGTGACATTGGAGAAATCATTAATCCTGTTATTCTCAGTTTCCTTACCGTAAAATGAGCTGTAGAAGGAAATGGAAACCTAATCCAATACCTTTGCCAAAAAGACCCTATATGGAATCATGAAGTTGGACATGACTGAAACAAACTAACAACATGTAATTTAATGTAAGGAATACTTAGGTTTGGGTTCATGATTTAGACATAATGATATTATAAACAAATTAGAAGAACAAAGGTTAGTTTACCTCTCAGATCTGTAGAGAACAAAGGAAGTAATGACCAAAGAAGAACTGGAACTTATTATTGATCACAAAATAGGTAATTTTGATTATATTAAGCTAAAAAGGTTTTGTACAAGCAAAACTAATGCAGACCAGATTAGAAGGGAAACAATAAATTGGGGAAGCATTTTTACATTTAAGGGTTCTGATGAAGGCCTCATTTCTAAAATATATAGAGAATTAACTCAAATCTATAAGCGTTCAAGCCATTCTCCAATTGATAAATGGTCAAAGGATATGAACAATTTTCAGATGAAGAAATTAAAACCATTTCTAATTATATGAAAAAAATGCTCTAAGTCACTATTTGTAGAGGGCTGGAACTCTGAAAAAGTGTATTAGAATCAAAGACAGCAGGGTGTTTATAGTTAAGTACCTACTCAGTGTGAGATAATGATTCTCTAAACATATACTTAATGTGATATGGTAATGTAATGGTTGCACATGGTCCATTGCTATAGTGATGTAATCATACTAAAGTATTTAAGGGCTGGGAGGACACAGAAGTCTCTTAGCCCCAAACACAGAGAAAACTTCAGGTTTTAAACTCCCCATTCCAGACTCCATTTTTAACCAGCCTCATGGTGGCTCTCCTGCTTTCATCAATTCTCCACCTGAAGACTAAGGCCTATCCAGAGATCCTGGGTGGATGAAAGCTTTCCTGGACATCAGAGAAATGCAAATTAAGACAACTCCGAGATAACTATTACAAACTACTCCGATTATCTAAGATGACAGGAAAAGATAATGATGAATGTTGGAGGGGATGTGGGAAAACTGAGACAGTGATACCTTGTTGGTAGAACTGTGAACAGATTCTGGGAGCAATCTGGAACTGTTCTCAAAAAGTTATCAAACTGTACATAACCTTTGACCCAGCAGTGGTACTACTGGGCTTATATCCCAAAGAGATCTTAAAAGAGGAAAAGGGACCCACATGTGCAAAAATAATTTGTGGCAGCCCTCTTTATAATGTCCAGAAACTGGAAACTGAGTGGATGCCCATCAATTGGAGAATGGCTGAACAAATTGTGGTATATGAATATTATGGAACATTATTGTTCGGTAAGAAATGACCAACAGAAGGATTTCAGAAAGGCCTGGAGAGACTTACATGAACTGATGCTGAGTGAATCGAGCAGGGCCAGGAGATCATTATATACTTCAACAACAATACTATATAATTATCATTTCTGATGGACTTGGCTCTTTTAACAAGATAATTGAAGCCAGTTCCAATGACCTTGTGATGAAGAGAGCCATCTACACCCAAGGAGAGGACCTTGGGAACTTAATGTGGACCACAACATAAAATTTTCACTCTTTTTGTTGTTTGCTTGCATTTTTTCCCCTTTTTGATCTGATTTTTCTTGTGCCACAAGATAATTGTATAAATATATATACACACATATATTGGAATAAATATTTATTTTATTTTAAATTTATGAAATAAAACAAGCCCTTCCATTTGAACAAAAGGAATGCTAGATTTAAAGTTAAATATCTTTTAACCTTATGAGAGCTGCAAGGGTGGGATAAGCATTCAATAGCTGAAATTCTCCAATATTTACCTCTAAACAACCATAAAATAGTGCCCTGAAACAAATCCTGGAACAGCTGAATCAGCAAAAAGATGGGATGGCACAATGCTTGAGCTCAAGATCTCACTCTGTAAAGAGGAGCACAGTGTAGGACAGGAAACATCCCAGGAAGCAGCAGCAAACCCAAACCAGCAATTAGTCCTGAGCTTTATCTCAGGAGAGTAGGCAAATGCCAACACCAGGATTCTCCCCACCTCTCCCTATGCCTCAGCATGGTTAGGCTAATGGCCAGACTACAGCTCTGAAAACTACAGAATAACCCCAAGAAAACAGGAGTCCTCAGTGGCCAGAACACCACCTGCTTCAGTGTTATCGCCATGGAAACATAGAAATACTGAACTTAGTAGATACCAGACCCCACCATTAGAACCCCGATTTAGTACCCCTGGCCCACCACCTCAGCACAGCTACAGAATTAAAATAGATAATTTTGATCATATTAAAAAGCTTTTGCATAAACCAAACCAATGTGACCAAGATTAGAAGGAGAATAGAAAGCTAAGAAACAGTCTTTATAGCAAGTGTCTCTGATAAAAGCTCATTTCTCAAATCTATAGAGAATGAAGTCAAATTTTTAATGCAAGCCATTGCCCAGTTGATAAATGATCAAAGGATACGAACAAGCAGTTTTTAGATGACAAAATCAAAACTATCTATAGGCATATGAATAAGTGCTCTAAATCACTTTTAATTAGAGAAATGCAAATTAAAATAACTCTAAGGTAGTATAAAGGACTGAAAGGAAAATGCTATCTACAGCTTTGGTAGCATGATGAGTTATGATATATAGAATGATGTATGGAATGTTGGGGAAAAAGGAAAAAGACAATATCAGTATTGTACATTGCAATAATCCACATGAGAGACTTGAATTAGAGTAGTAAGTAGCTGCAGAGATGGAATAGAGAAAGAAGAGAGATACAGGAATTACAAATATAAAGTTGCTACACAAACTGATGCCGTGTGAAATGAGCAGGGCCAGGAGATCATTATATACTTCAACAACACTATATGATGACCAATTCTGATGGACCTGGCCATCTTCAGCAATGAGATGAACCAAATCAGTTCCAATGGAGCAGTAATGAACTGAACCAGCTATGCCCAGGGAAAGAACTCTGGGAGATGACTAAGAACCATCATATTGAATTCCCAATCCCCTATACTTTTGCCCACCTGCATTTTAGATTTCCTTCACAGGCTAATTGTACAATATTTCAGAGTCTGAAATAACAGTTTGGTCATGTATACTTATTGTATATCTAATTTATACTTTAATATATTTAATATCTACTGGTCATCCTGCCATCTGGGGGAAGGGGTTGGGGGAATGAGGGGAAAAATTGGAACAAAAGATTTGGCAATTGTCAATGCTGTAAAATTACCCATACATATAACTTGTAAATAAAAAGCTATGAAAAACAAAAACAAAAAATATAAAGTTGCTTTTTGTTATTTTTTCGCCTTTTCCATCTATATATTATATGTTATAAAATTATTGATCTAATGTTTTTGCTTTCCCAGAGAATCTGCCTTTTGATGTAAGATGAAATAAAGCTAACTCTATGTAATCAAGAAGAGAAGCTGAACTATAGATTTCAGAAATATGCATTATAATATAATTAGCATGCTTACACTCCTTTAAATGATTCTTTTAAGAATGAATATCCATTTTTGTGAGAGGAAAAACTGATTTCAGTTTGAGTTTTCATTTGGGAATATACCTAAAATGGTATCTTTGTTCTTCAAATTTATTCTGAATTGAAAATATTTAACTTTTCTTTTATTCTAGTCTCAGATTTCATGAAGGGAATATCATCTTCAGTGTAATTGCATTTTACATGTGAGAAACTAGTTATTTATTGTCTATCAGTTTTCTCCAGGCTGAGAAACTCATTTTTAAAAATTTACCTAATTTTCTTCCAGTCTTCTTCCTCTCCCTTCTGAATATGGTTATGTTGGTGGTGCTTTTTCTTGAATCATCTCCAGGATTTCCACGTGGCCAAATATGTTGATGCCCAGACCATCTCATGATAGTACATTTCAGATCTAACTATGGAAGTCTGAGCATACTTGTGCTGATCAATTCTTTCAAAAGTATTTTTTTCTCCTTAACTCTAACAATTCTCCAAGGACTTTATACTACTTCTTGAGAACAAAAAACAATTGATACTAAATACTTAAATGTCAGTGTCTGAGAAAGTCAACTACATCCCTCTGATCTTAGATGTATAACTTTTGTAACATTGGTATTATATAATATAAGGTTGTCTAATTACTGTGATTTGTTATATCTCTCTACTATGGGAAGCATTCTATTTTTTTCTTGGTTCATGAGATTAACAACTTGGAACTCTTTCAAAATCAAAAAGTGGGTTCCATCACCAACTTTTAAACTGTAAGGTTTTTTTTTTTCATGTACATGTAGGCATATGTGCAACCCTAGCATCACACATATACTTCCTCCCCCCAAATTACCACCATCACCTGCTTCTAACCCAAAGAAAACCTTTACATTAATAACTAAATCTGCTTTATGAAATGTGACAATGAAGGGAAAAAGTATTCTCTGATTTTATTCCTCTGTCTTGTCTAAAAAATCCCTTCTGAATTTAATGGAATCATTTGAAACTAGATTACCAAAATAATCAAATATCAAACTGAGAAATGTAACTAATTGGTTAGACCAGGGGGGGAAAAAAAGAGGAGCCTTGGAAAGCAGACATATAAGATATATCAGATTTAGGTTCCTCAGCAATGTTGTTCTGGTCCAGTTACCTATAAAAACAGTGAGGAAGTATTTGATTGACCTTGATACTTTGAAATGTGAACCATAGCTGTTTTAATGCCAGTGAGTGACCTTCATTTTTCTGGCAGTGAACTCTGTAGATTTTAGACTCAAGTGGCTGCAACAGCAGGGTTTCCTGAAGATGTTACAAGCACTTGGGCATGAAATTCATATTTCTTACCTTTTCACTTAACTGTCCCTGCTGCTGAATAGCAACCCCCACTGGCACTGACAAGGCACCATGGCAAATTTTGCTGGGTGACTTCTGCAGTTGTTAGGGTTGTCCTTGCCCCTGCATTTAAATTTAACACTACTTACCATAATGGCAGTTACATCACCTCATGATAAATAGCCAAACAATAAGTAGGATTTTATTGATAGTGTGACATTATATTAAGGGGTCACTTTTAAACAAAAGTACTAGTCATGTATTTATTATACTTTTTTTTTCTTTTGGAAAAATGAGTGTGAGACTCATTCCTTCCATAAATTTTTCCCTTTTTATTCTTTTTATGTAATTCATAATTAATTCTAAAACTAGGTCAGTGTAAAAGAGTACTTTCAAACTCATTTACGCTCTGATTCATGTCTTAAAGAGAGAAAGGAAATTGCAGAGGCATTGTTGGTGATAAGCAAGTTTTAATTGACTAAGATAAACACTATTCTCCTGAAACATCTAATGTTTGGCTCTTATTTCTTGTGACATCGCGTGAACTATTTCTATACTGTTTTTACATTTTCTAGAGATGGACCTGTTGGTAGCAACAATTGAATACATGTTCAATACAACCCTGAATTGCTACATACTCTTTACTTTAAAAAAGGTTACTTATTCTTTTAACCTTCATTCAACAGACATTTATTAAATATTAAGTGTGTATAGTACCTTGGTTGAGCAAGAGTGTAGGAGATAGCATAAAGAGATCTCACATTGTTCCTGCCCTCATAAATTTACAATTCAATATTGGGACTTAGTCCGAAAAGTCCTTGCTAGACTGAAACTAATTTGCCTACAAGGATTCTGGTTCTATATCTGAATCACAACCAGTGGTGAAATACCAAGAAGTATTAAACCTAAGTACAAATTGCTACTATACTGAAGAGTTTAACTTAGCTCTAAAAACTGTGCATGTATAAATAATGTCATGCAATGCATATTTACATATGTATGTATATGTACTCATATGCCTTTATATATAATGCATGGGTGTTAACACTGTGGCATAGGATATGGACACTCACATAAGCCCTGTTATTAAAGGAGGAAGGTGAAAAAGCAGTTCTTCAAACACTTTACCTTTTTAAGAAACCTTTTTAATACACCTTCCACTGTCAAGGAAGATGCCCCACTAATTATAAAGAAAACAATACTATTCTACTCCAACAGAAGTGTGGAGAACAGGCTACAGCAGGATGCTTATATAGCCGTGGATAGTTACTTTAAGTCATTTAAGTATAAACACAGAAAGAATGTCTTACTCATGATCTCAAACCACATGGCATCCCTGGAAAGAGCTTTAATTTTTATTTCTTTCCTGCCCCTGGACCCAGACCTTACTCCTTATCATCAGATGTTGACTTATCCTATCATATCCTCCATAATATGTGACCCAGTGCTTTTTACTTACTAAATATACTGAATGAACAGATTAACGGAATTAACTAGGGAGAAATGCCACATTGAAATGTCATAAGAATAAGCACTACACTTGTGATTTCATCAATATAAGCCATTCATAAGTGAGCAAACATTTTTCTCCACAAATCACAATCTCACTAAATTGCCTAAAACATTGAGAAGATGAGTGACTAGCCAAGGTGCAGCACAGCCAGAAGGTACCAGAGCCAGTTAGGAACCCAAGGTCTTCCTGGCTATGAAGCTAGCTTTCTATCCATTGTGTCAAGGTTATTAGATCAATTTTTAAAGCCCCTTTCTATCTCCTACTGGGGACAACTTCTTTTAGTCTTTAGTATGAAAACTGTTTTCAGCTATGTTTACAGAGACTGAACAAAGACTAGTATCATAAAAATACATATATATTGGAACACAAAAATATTACTTTTTACATTAATCCACATTAATTGATGACAAATTTGATGATAGTGAAAGGTTATTTCTATGTTAGGTAATGAAAGTTACTGGTGTCAGATCTATGAAACTATTAATAGAACACTTTATTATCTAATTAACATTCAATTGACTATCATTCAATGCTCTCATTACTGTAGCTTAATTTGTAACCCTCCCTTGAATGGTTTGGATGGTTTAACTCACACTATAGTAAAACACATATCTCATAACTCATTCTTCCACACATAACTCATTCTTTTCAATATAAGGTGAAGAACCTTTGAATATATTCCTTACCTGAATTGCACTTCTACTTTCCTTTCTTAATGCAGATCTTACTTTGTCCAAGTACTTTTTTTTTTTTTTGGCTTTTTTTTAATTGTAGTAAATTTATTTTTTAATACACATTGCTTTGTGAATAATGTTGGGAGAGAAAAATCTGAGCAAAAGGGAAAAACCATGAGAGAGATAAAATTTTTTAGAAACAAACATAGCATGTGTTGATTTACATTCAGTCTCCTTAGTTGGTTTTCTAAATGTAGATAGCAATTTCTGTCCCAAGTCCATTGGAATTCAGTTAGTTACTGAAAGAAACTAACACTTTCATAGTTGATCCTCTCACATTCTTGCATATTGTACATATTGTGTACAATGTATCCCTGGTTCTTCTTGTTTTGCTCACCATCAGTTTATGTAAATCTTTCCAGAACTTTCTAAAATCTACTTGTTCATATTTGTTATAGAACAATAATATTCCATTACTTTGATGTACCACAACTTGTTCATCGATTCCCCACTTAATGGGCATCCCCTCGTTTTCCAATTCTTTCCTACCATAAAAAATTTTTGCATCAATATTCATTAGGGAGATTGGTCTTTAATTTTCTTTCTCTGTTTTGGCCCTTCCTGGTTTAGGTATCAGTGCCATATTTGTGTCATAGAAAGAATTTGTCAGTACTCCTTCTTTACCTGCTTTTTAAAATAGTTTACATAGTATTGGAATTACTTGTTCTTTAAATGTTTAGTAGAATTCACTTGTGAATACATCTAGCCCTGGAGATTTTTTTCCTAGGGTGTTCATTAATGACTTGTTCAATTTCTTTTTCTAAAAAGGGACTATTTAACTATTTTATTTCCTCTTCTTTTAAGCTGGGCAATTTATATTTTTATAAATGTTCATTCATTTCAATTAGATTGTCAGACTTGCTGCCATAGAGCTGGGCACAATTATTGCTTTATTTTCTTTCTCATTAGTCTTAAGTCTATCTCTCATTTTTGATGCTGGTGATTTGGGTTTTTTCTTTCTTTCTTTCTTTGGGGTTTGGCTTTTTTTTTTTTTTTTTTTTGAATCAAATTAACCAATAGTTTATCTATTTTTTTTCATGAAAACAACTTTTAGTTTTGTTTATTAATTCAATAATTTTCTTAATTTCTATTTTATTAATCTCTTCTTTGAGTTTCAAATTTTCTAATTTGGTATTTTATTGGAGTTTTTTATTTTTTTTCTAGCTTTTTCAGTTGCATATATAATTCATTAGTTTCTTTTTTTCTATTTTATTTATGCAGCTATTTAGGGATGTAAAGTTTCCCCCTGAGAAATGCTTTGGGTGCACTCCCTAGGTTTTGTTATGTTGTCTTATTATTGTCATTTTCTTGGATGAAAATTATGGATTGTTTCTGTGTTTTGTTGTTTAACTCACTCATTCTTTAGAACTAGATTACTTAAATTCCAATTGGCTTTTAGTCTTTCCCTGACTCTTTATTGAATATAATTTCTATTGTAGTTCGGCCTGAAAAGGAAGCATTTACCATTTCTGCTGACTTAAAATCTTCTTTAGGAATTTTTCTGCTTTACCATTTTGGTGTATACACATTTAGTATCATTATTACTTCATTATTTATGGTACCCTTTATCAAGATATACTTTCCCTTCTTACCTCTTTTAAAGAGATCAATTTTTACTTTTGCTTTACCTCAGACCAGAATTGCCATCCCTGCTTTTTTTTTTTTTTTTTTTTTTTGGCCTCAGCTGAAGCATAATAAATTCTGTTCCAATTTTTTACCTTTACTTTGTATGTATTCTGTGTTAAATGTGTTTCTTGTAAAAGGCATGTTATAGGATTCTGTTTTGTAAACCACTCTGCTATTTGTTTCCCTTTTAAAAGAGTTCCTCAGTTCTGATTTCCGGCTCTGTATTACCTTCCATCTTACTTTAACCCCAGTATATACTTTTGTTCTCTCTACCCTGTCCTTAATGGAATTTTTTTTTTTTACCCATCCACTACCTCATCTCCTATCACCCCTCTACCTTCTCTTATTAGATTTTTAAGCACCCTACCTATTACCTTTTTTTTCCCTAACTATCCTTCCCCCATTCTTTTAGTAATGTTTTTAACCCACTCCATCTACCTTATTGTCTATTAACCTTTCCCCCCTTCTTTCACCTTTTCACCCTAGTGTTTCTGCCCTCCCTTCTATCCTGTGCCTCCCCCTTTTTTTTTTTTTTTCCCTATTTCTCCTATTTCTTTATAAGGTTAGATAAAATTCTATACCTATCTGAATGATTAAGTTATTCTCTCCTAGAGCCAAAACTGATGGGATCAAGCTTCATACAATGTTCATCTCCCTACCCTCTTTCCCTCCCCTGAAATGGGGTCTCTTGGTGTAAACTAATTGTCCCATTATACTTCCCCCTTCCTCTTTTTTTTTTTTTTCAGGAGAGACCTTTTCCCACCTCTTAATGTCTTTTTCTTTGACTTCATCACATCAGAATTCTTTCACAACCACAAATGAAAGTCCTAGTATTAGTGATTACTGCCCCCCTCCCCCCGCCACTTTGTCAGTCCCAGTATCAGATACAGTTTGTAAGAGTTACAGATGTTGTTTTCCTATCTAGTTTTGTAAACAATTTAACCTTTAATTATATATATTTTCCCCTTGCTTACCTTTTTATGTTTCTCTTGTCTCCTGTTTTTATACATTAAATTTTCTGTTTAGTTCTGTTTTTCCAATAGAACTGATTGAAAGTCTTTTACTTCATTGAAGCTCCATCCCCTCCCCTGAAAAGATAAGGCTGAATCTTGCTGGGCAGTTAATTCTTGTTTGTAACCCCAGGTCCTTTGCCTTCTGGTATATGGTATTCCTCCTCCAATCCATTATTGTAGAAGCTGCCATATCTTGGATAGTACTTACTGACCGTTGTTCCTTGATATGCCGAATTGTTTTTGTCTGGAAGTTTGAAGTATTTTCCCCTTGAGAGTGTAGTTTTGGAGTTCCACAATAATGGTCCTTATAGTTTTGGAGTTTCAAAATAATGGTCCTTGTGGTTTTTCTTGTGGGATATCTTTCTGAAGGTGATCAATGGATTCTTTCAATCAATATTTCCCCTAATATTTCTATAACACTGGGACAAATTTCCTTAATGATCTCTTCTAGAATGGTATCTAGGCTCCTTTTTTGGTCATGGCCTTCAAGTAGGCCAATAATTTTTAAATTTCTCTTCAAAATCTATTTTCCAGTAAGTCTGTTTTGCCAATGAGATGTTTCACATTTCCCTCATTCTTCTTAGTTTGTTTGATTGATTTTTACTGTCTCACAAAATCATAGGCTTCCATTTGCCCTGTTGTATTTTTTAATGTGTGATTTTCTAAAGTTATTTTTTGTATCTTTTTCCATTTGGTTAATTCTACTGTTTAAGTAATTGTCTTCCTCAAATTTTTTCCTTCCTTTTCCAAACTCTTAACTCTCTCATACATGCTTTTCATTTCTTTTCTAATTTTTTTCTTCTACCTCAGTTATTTTCTTTTTAAAGTCCTTTATGAGCATTTCCAAAAAGCCTCTTTTGGCTTGAGACCAATTTATCTCACTCTTTGAGATTTTTTTTGTGGACATTCTGGCCTCTTCTGAGTATGTGTTTTGGTCTGCCCTGAAACCATAGTAGCTTTCTGTGGTCAAGGTTCCCTTCTGTTTCTTGCTCATTTTCTTTCCTTTTCTTTTTTTACTTTTAAGATGGCAGCTCTGAGTCTTGGCTTTGAGCACTGTGCTCCTTTGTTTTGTAGGCGTGACTTTGCCTGCTCTGTTCAGAAACCGCCTAGTTTCCTAGTTTTTGCCTTCTGAACTGGGATTGGAAGCTTCCCCACTGACCTGCTATTATAGGAGCCATATGCTATTGGCTGCTGGGGATCTAATTCTGACCAGCAGAATAGATCCCTTCATGTGAGAGGATGATAAGGATACAAAGAGACTGAGAGGCAGCTACATTCTCTAATCTCCCTTCTCTTCCTCCCTCTTGCCTCCAATTTATTTAATTCCCAATCCACAGGCAACATCTGAGCCAATAAAGGCTGACTTACAATTCCTTCCCAGCTGTTGGGGCTTTCGGAGAATAGACCTGCCCGTCCACATTTGGGTGTGGTCCTTAACAATTTGCTCTTGTACTGAGCCAGGACTGAGGGTCTCCTTGCTGATTTGCTGTGATTAAGATTCTCTCAACTTTTCCCAGAGTCTGTGTGAGGTGGCCTGAGCCCTCTGCTTACCCCAGTGAGACTGATCTTTATTGAAGTTTTTTCAGTCTGTCTTGAGTTGGAGAGTGGGTTTATTCTGTCAGACTCTGTTCAGAGGCTTGGTTTCATATTGTTTTCAAGGGAAACTGGGAGAGTTTGAGCAGCTTCCTGATTTTACTCCACTATCTTGGCTCCACCCTGAAACTCACTTTGTCAAATTATTGTTCAACATTCCTCTCCTCCAAGTAGCTTTTTCTGAAAAATTCTTCTATATTCTGATATTCTTTCATTCTACATCCTATTAGTGTTTCTGGCTTTAATTTAAACTATGTGAATTTCTAACCTAATCTGTTGAAGTCCATTGCCAGTGTTATTAGGAGGTGGCCCTACTCACAATTCACAGATCATTTTTCTGCCATCATGGCCTTTAGGAACAATGATAAATGTGTATCAACTCTATTTCTGATTCTTGAATAATCATTGTACTAGTCAAATTAGCTTCCCTGTAGGTGTTGCCTAAAAGAATGAAGATTTTTATTGAGGTGTCAGAAAAGATGATTTCTGGCATATTTTCACTGGTTAACTGCTCAATAGTATAGCTTTTATCATAGCATATTAATGTACATTTGCCATGTTTTGAGCATAACAAGAATTTTTCATCCAGAAATTTTACTTGGAAAATGGTCTTTAGAGGAGTAATTTTCTAAACTTCTTTCTAGATCATTTATAATTTTATATTCTCCAGTTCTCATATTGAGAAACCTACTTTAATAAAACAAAACCTTTTATTTCAATAATTCACTATTTCAATAATCAGTTCTGTGAGGTCTATTTTTTGTACTTTTAATTCTTCCTCTTTTCAAATTAGAGTGATAGTAATATCCTTCTCCTCCTCCCTCCTCTCCACCATACCATGTCATCAACCCATACTTTCCAATTCTGGTACTAAGTGACTTATACAGACTATTTCTCTAGCTCTCACAAATACAAATGATGATTTTAACGACAAAAGGATTATTTTTTCCCCCTATCTACAAGAAATTGATTTTACATATGTGTTTCCAGCCATGTCTACAGAGATCAACAACAGTACCATCCTAAAATACATAGAATTATATATATGCACACATACACACATATGCATGACTTCTTCAGTGATGGGCTTTTTTTCTTTCTGAAAAATGAATGAGCCATGATCCAAATCCTTCTTGCTCCTCTAGAACTATAATTGTGTTCTTTTTTCCATTCCCTCAGAGAATATCTTCTGCTTCCCAAGTTGTTAATTCTGAGAGATTAATAGATAGGTCCAGTTCTTAGTCCACTAGTTTATATATAGTCCATTGCCTATATGTCTTTGGTCAAATTATTTAACCTCTCTAAGTTTATTTCCCAATTCAGTAAAAATAGCTTTAAGAACATTTGCTACAATTCCCAGAAAGAATTTTAAAAATATTTTGTTTTTTCCCAATTACACATAAAAACAATTTTTGCCATTCATTTTTTTTTAAATTGTATTCCAAATTCTCTTTCTCCCCCTTCCCACTCCCTGATCCCTAAGACAATTAGCAATTTAATATAGGTTACATATGTACAATCCTATAAAACGTTTCCATATTAAGGATATTTTGAAAAAGGCAGAACAAAAACTTCTCACCAAGAATTAAAATAACAAATGTATAATTCTATCTATCTGCATTCAGATTCCATTAGGATTTTTTTTTCTATTTGTTTGCTTTTCTCTGAAGGTAGGTGCCATTTTTTATCATGAATTCTTTGGGACTTTAATTATGTTGCTGAGTCTAGCCAAGTCTCACAGTTGACCATCATACAATATTGGTATAACTATGTACAATATTCTCCTGGTTCTGCTCACTTTACTTTGTATCAATTGATTTATGTCCTTGTTTTTCTACAAATGATTTTGCTCTTCATTTCACATAGAACAATAGTATTTACACAATCATATATCACAACTTGTTCAGCCATTTCCCATTTGATGAACATCCCCTCAATTTCCAGTTTTTACCACCGTAAAAAGAGCTGTTTTAATATTTTGTATTAACCAATTTTAATATTTTGTACTTAACCAATTTTTTTTATAATTTTATGTGTGAATGGGAAAAATGTTAGTGAAAAAAAGTCTTTAAGGGAATGTATTTTTATACTTCATTTTGTGCTTTAAAAAAAATCTAGGGGCAGCTAGGTGGCACAGTGGTATCAGCCCTGAAGTCAGGAGGACTTGAGTTCAAATGTGGTCTGAAACACTTAACAATCCCTAGCTGTGTGAACCTGTGCAAGTCACTTAATCCCAATTGCCTCAGGGGGAAAAAAATCTTGATCAAAACAAATTAGGATAAAAATTAAACAGGAAATAGAGATTGTGAAATTTCTTCAATTGTGAAATTGAATTTGGAAATTGGAAACTTCTTTATCATCCTTCATCACTTCTTCTAGAAACAAAAGCCCATATTGTAATACTAATATTCCTTTGGTGCTGTTACATAACTATGAGGTATTATATAAAGATACAAAAGAATATAGCAGCAGATTGTTTGAAAAACCCAAAGATTGAAAGTACTTGAGAAAGGTTTTATTATCTGACAAAAATTGCTGGGAAAACTAGAAAGGCATCTATCTTTGGCAAAAGGTATATACTAACATCTTATACTATATACCAAGATGAGCCCCAGATTGCCTAAATATGAAAGGTCATATCATTTAAAAAATATTCAAGGGGCAAGGAAGGAACTATCTTTCTACACTTATGGATAATGGAAAAGTTCACAATTAAACAAATCATAGCTAAGCTCAAGAAACATAAAATGCACAATATTAATGATGTTAAAATTAATTTTTATATGAATAAAATCAGTTCTTTACAATTAGAAAAGAAACTTTTAACTGGGACTTTGAAACCAATTTCTCATTTCCAAGATGTATAAGGAATTAATTCAAATACAAGAGTATGAGTAATTCTTTATTAGATGAATGGTCAAAGGCCATGAAGTTATCAAAGGAGGAAATTCAGACTATCACCAGACATGAAAAAAAATGCTCCTTATAATTAATAATTAGAGAAATGCAACTGAAAATAATTCTTAGCTTCTACCTCATATCCATCTACAGCAAAAGAATTGCAGAGTCTCTGAGAAAATAGACATACTCTTAGTAGAGTTGATTCAGCTATTCTGAAAAGCAATTTGGAACGATGCCCCAAAAGACAGTGAAATTTAGATACAGTTTCAACTAGCAATATCCCCAAGAATTCAAAGAAAGATGAAAAGGATGCGCACACACACACACACCACACACAAAGTGCATCTCTTTTTATTATAGCCAGAATTGAGAATTAGGAAGGTTACCACCATTTGGGGAATTGCTGAACAATTATGGTATATTCATGTAATGGAACGTTACTGTACTCTTAAGACATGACAAAAGCTAGGAATGCTTGTATGAACTAATGCAGAGTGAAATGAATAGAACCAAGTGAAAAGAATCATTTAAAAAAACACTTTAATAGTTTTTATTATGTTCAATATAATGATAAACCATAATTTTACAGAATCAATGATGAATGATATTACATACCTTCTGACAGGGAGATGTTCAATTCGAAAAGCAGAAGTACATGTTTAATGTAAGCAACATGTGAATATGTTTTATTTGACTGCATATTTATTGAGGATTGTTTTAATTGGGTCAGGAAGATAAGGGAGAGAAGAAAGATAGCAATACAAAAAATTAAAGAGGATAATTACAGCATTTTTCAATTGCATGGAAGAAAACAAAAAGAAAACTTGAAGGTCAAAAACAAACAGTGGAAAAATAGGACAATTTTTCTTGAATTTTATATATAATTCAGAGGATTTTTATCTACCTATTTACAAAAGAATAAATATGACAATTAAGGAACCTTAAAATTAGAATAAATAATGTTGGGGAAATGAATAGCCAGGGAAAAAATTTTTGGCCATGTTTTGATGTAAGATTTGAGAGATAGACATCTCCTACATTACAATCACTTAGCTAAGTACTTTACAAATATCATGTCAATTGATTTTCACATCATCCCTAGAAGGTAGGTGCTATTATGATACTCATTTTATAGTAGAAGAAACTGAAACAGACAGTATTTGACAAAGGTCTTATATCTAGTATCTGAGACAGGACTTGAACTCACTTCAACTTCAGGCCCAGCACATTATCCATATATTTGTCTTCAATCTTAGAGCTTTCTTTCCAAATTCTCGTTAGCTTATGACTCCATCTAGTAGTTTCCCCTCTCTTAGGGACATCAGAATCTGACTACCATCTACATCTTTCTAGTAGAAGGAAAAAGATCTAGAGTTCCAAAATACTCCACTAGACTAATTAAAAATTTAAGACAAGTTTTATTCAACTTAACATAAATGGGAACACCGAATAATATTTCTCTACTAATGAGAAGAGTCTAATACAAATGGACTTTGAGATTGGTTGCTATGAATAAAACAACAAAATGCAAAGAATTGGTATCCAAGCCATGGAGAAATCAAGCAGTCTAGACACTTCTCCACTTTTCAGTGTCCCATTGTCTCTCAGAAATTTACATAATTTCCTTGAATTATAGTAGTTCCATAGGTGGGCCATTGCAAAAGAGGTAATGACTCACATTTTCTGTGAGATTAAGTCTAACCATCTTTTGTCATCTTCATCTATCATATAATCATAGAGAATTCAGTAGTTAGGCCCAACCAATGATGGGAATCTTATGCCACTGGACTTTGAGCCCTTGGCAATACAAACATCTTTTTTTTTTTTTTTAATTGAAAACTACATCTCAAAGGACTATGCCAGATTTATAATACTCTCCTATGTACCTCCTAACTGGTAGAGAGCTAGACATGGGAAAATTCAGTGATTCCCTCCCATGTGTGTATTAGTTTGGATAATTTGGTATGTTCCTTTCACCAGCCTAGTTTCTTCCAAAAATCCGAGGCTATCTAAATAACTCAATTATATCTAAAGAAATATCTTAAATACCTGAAAAAGAACTTTACTGGGGAGTTTCTCCATTCCTTAAATTTTGTTTAATTTTCATTGTTCACATTTTTACACAGACGTCCATGGAATTAAATCCAGAATCATGCAACCTTTTGATTTTTCACCAGAACCTGCTAAAAATATATGTGATATGTGATACCATTGTCGTAAGTGAATTGCCAAGAAGAAATCCAGAATCAGCACTGGGGTGTCCGTAGATGTAGATATGTTTATTTCAGTTCACTAAATGGGTTAAAAGCTCATGGACACAAGAAATCTGGGTATGCAATTGAAGAATCATAGAACATAGTAGTAGATTGATTTCCCATGAGCTGGCTCAAGAGGATTATGTTTTATACTGATTCCACCAGCCATACCAATTATATCGTGCTCTTGTCGTGCCCATGTTTTCCCATACCTGAGATGAGATAATCATGACTTCACTTTTATTTTGTTTTTTGTTTCTTCATTTCCCAGGAATCATATTTACCTACATCCTGAATTTTATTTTAACATACTCCATGCAAAGTTTAGCCAAGAATAGTCTTGTTTTGAAACAGACCTAAGGCCTCCAGCAAGGTTATCAGACTTGATTAAATTCTTATTTTTGTTGTTTTTGTTGTTGGCACTAGCCCAGGTAGAAAAGCCTTCATTTGTATGTTGTTGCTATTGTTCAACACTCAGTTTCAGAGCGGCCTAATGATAGCAAGAGGGTGATGTCTTGACTTGTAGGTGAATTGGATTTGAGTGAGGCAGAACTGAGCAACCTCAGTAGCCTCTCTCCGTCCTCCAGAGTTATCAGAGTCCAACGGCAAGACATAGGTCAGGATGACTGGTGATGGCCCAAGGTTATGTAACTATTTAGTCCTAGAGAGAGTAAGAAGCAGCTTTCTACCATTAGCATGCCTTCCCAAGTGATTGAAAGGACTTGCTTTGCATCTCCAGTAACTGGGAAGACAGAGATTGGGCTAAGCTGAATTGACTAGTGGCTTTAGGGTGCAGAACAAATCATGATGCTGTTAAAATTTATTGTTCAATTTTATCAATGAAAAAACTGAGATCCAAAGAGTTTTCAGACCTATTCAGAGCACCATCCTGACAAATCAGGTAGCTGACACTTTGTTTCTCTATTATATATAGCCCATTTTTCTCCAAAATCATAAGTGTTATGCAATCATTTCCTTCACCCTGTGATCCAAACCCAAGCACTGATCAGTTTCCCTGGTCAGGCTAATACAGGAATCAGTATAATCGACTTGCTTGGGGATTTCAGTTCTTCCATATTATCATAGTAACTAGGGTAAACACAGAAGGATCCAGAGACAGAAGGGAGTCTGTAGATCATTCCAAGTATTTAAAATGGAGGCAGCATAATAGCTAAACTTAATGTTTGCAAAGTATATCTCACACCTTAGCCTCAAAACCACCCTTGAGGTCAATGCTATTATTTTCTCCATTTTACAAGTGAAGCTGACACAGGTTAAATTCCTTGTCCAGGTTCCCACAGTGGGTTCGTGTTTGAGGCAGGATTCAAATTCAGTTCTTTCTGACTCCAAACCTCCTTTTATGGCACCAAACGATTAAGTAATAGTTATTGCATCACATAGTTATAGAATATTAATGTTACAAGGTATCATGGTTGTCATTTTGTCCATCTCATGTCCCCCAGGATAATTATTAATATTTTCCTCCTAACAAATTATCATCCAGTGCTATGTGAAGTGAACAGAACCAGGAAATCATTGTACATGGAAACTACAAGATTATATGATGATCAATTCTGCTGGATGTGGCTCTCTTCAACAATGAGATGATTCAGGCCAATTTCAATGGTCTTTTAATGAAGAGTGTCATGTCCATCCAGAAAGAGGACTGAGGGAATCAAGTGTGGATCACAACATAGTATTTTCACTCTTTTTGTTGTTGTTTGCTTACATTTTGTTTTCTTTCTCATTTTTTTCCTTTTTGATCTGATTTTTCTTGTGCAGTAAAATAATTGTAGAAATATGTATAAAAGAATTGCATATGTTTAACATATATTAGATTACTTGCCATCTGGAGGAGGAGGTGAGGAAGGGGAAAAAATTTGAGGCACAGGGTTTGCAAAGGTCAGTGTTGAAAAATTATTCATGCATATGTTTTTAAGATAAAAAACTTAAAAAAAAATAAATAAAATTATCATCCAGGCTATGATTAAAGAAATCCATTGGAGGGATAAAAGACTACCTCTCAAGGCAGTCTATTTCGCTGTACATTATTCTAATTAGGAACTTCCCTTTTTCTAACATCTGTTCATGGCTCTTCATTCTTTCTCCTGAGGTCACAATAAAC
Organism: Sarcophilus harrisii; assembly: GCF_902635505.1. Taxonomy (NCBI): domain Eukaryota; kingdom Metazoa; phylum Chordata; class Mammalia; order Dasyuromorphia; family Dasyuridae; genus Sarcophilus; species Sarcophilus harrisii. Next base: position 129,354,670 of record NC_045429.1, read on the forward strand.
AAGTCAAACTCCTGTAAGTTTCCCTCAAAACAGACATAATACACCATAATTCTTTCTTATCTCTTGTCTTCGTTCAACCTATTTAACAGTAGACAGTTTCTCCCCTCAGAAATCTCTTCCCACTCCATCTTAGATACAATGATTTGGGGCTTATATATCATCTTGATCTGTCCCCTCTTTTTCCAAATAAGAGCCCAAAGACTCTTTTGGAAGATAAACAATTTCTCCTAGATAGGGGAAGTAGCTTATCCAAAGATTATATAGACTTTTTTTTAAAGTAGCATAGACAAAATTTGAAACCGCTTACTCTGATCTCCAAATCTAGTGCTCTCTCCAGCCCACCAATCTTTTTTTACATACCACAATAGTTTACTATAGGGTTGCTACCAACATGCCAAGCATTCTTCTCTTTCTTCTAAAGTCTCAAAGATATAAGTAGACTGAAAGGGCCATAACGATCTTGTTTTTATCACATGACAAGTTCATTTTCATTTTTCATTTTATGGTTTCTTAGTAGTATTCTTTACATCCAAAAGAAATTTGTTCTACCATATTAGATGATTTTAAAAATTAAGAAATATAAAGTACAATACAATTTTGTTTACAATTTTGATTTTGCTACATTTTTCAGTTAATTGTATAATATGGTCTTTTGTGGAATATTGTTTGTAGAAGTTTGTCTATTCCCCAGTAATATTAGTTAAGGCTGTCCTGGATCATGTGCAGATTACTTTAAAAAATTTATATATATTGGGAAATAGGCCTATATAATGGTTGATATTCTCTCAGACTTCTCTTTAAATTTTTTGGTATTAACAAAATATGAGGCTTCAACTATGTCTTTAATATCTTAACTTCCTTTAGTAATTTGTTAATTTGTGCTTCAGAATAATGCTACTTCTAAAACAGTCTTTTCTATATTACACAATAAATTTGTGTAATCTAGCTATTTTTTCTCATTCTCATTCTTTGAATGAGATTCATATCCTTCATGTTATAGATGAAGAAAGTGAGATTCAGAAAGATTAACTCATATAGGGAATAAGTGTCTGAGGCAGAATCTGAAAAAAGATTTTCCTAGCTAATTTGAAAAATCTTCTTAAATTATTTGTAGATTTTTCTCTACCTTTTCATCCTCTAAAAAGGGTGTTGTCAAACAAACAGCAACAATTTTCATGACAGTCTTTTAAAAAATATTTGTCATGAGGACTGCAATATGAGATGACCAAAGCTCTATGACATAGCATTTCACATTATTTTTGGGCACACAATAAAATCAACTCTGATAATTTTCTTATTTTCCTATCAAAGAAGGCTTGGGAATTAAATATTTATCTATGAATAACTTCCTTGTTCCGGTTTTGATTATAGTGAAAATGTCATTTTTAAATTATAAAATACTAATGTGTTCACTTGTTAATCAATTGACAAAGAAGTCATATTTAGATTACTAATAACTAAGTCAAGATTAAAAGATGATTTAAAAAGTGTATGATTGTTACCATGAGCAGAATTGGAAGAAGCTGGATATAGCCACTTTAATTTTTTTCTTTGTCCCATGTACTACACAACCAAAGAATTTATCACTAAATGACTAGCCTACTGGTGATTATTTGTCTGTTTTTATCAAGGCTAATCTACAGAATGCACACCATAATTGAAGTCTTTCTAACATAGTAGATAGAACCTTAGAACACTTGGATTCCACTGGCCTTCAAGAACACTTCCATATCACAATGAGACATTGGAATAAGGATTATTAGAAATTTTCTCTCATAACATGTCTCAAAATCCAAGAGGATTCCTGTTCCAGTACAGATTGCATAGGATTACCTCTGGGACCTCTTTCATTAGGCTCCCCGTTGTAGTATAGCAAGACTAATAAGCAACCATCTAGCCTCTTAAATACCTTCAGTTTTCTCTAGACTGTTTCACTTTTCATCTCTCCTTAGGAAATTATTCTTGATTCATAACTTAAAAGTGGCTCTCTCAATTTGTAACCATTGCTCCTATGTCTTCTCTCCAGGACTAATAGATCATATCTATGCCTTTGATATCAAATGGTGATATGCTAAATGATCCTCATTCCATAATCAATTCTCACACAATTTGAATTCAAGGCCTTTCATCATCTTGATTACCCTGTTGTGGACACTAAGTTATCCACATTTTTTCTTTAACTTCCTAGAATTGGACACAATGTAATTAGTTATTGATTAGTACAAATAATGAATCTGTTAAAGTGATTTTTTTTTAAATTCACATTATTGAAACTCATTATTTTAAAAAGGTAATTGGGGTTCTTGTGATGAAGAGAACCCAAAGAAAAGACTATGGGAACTGAGTAGGGTTCGCAACATAACATTCTCACTCTTTGTTGTTGTTCACTTGCATTTCGTTTTCTTAGTCATTTTCTTTCCTTTTTGATCTGATTTTTCTTATGCAGCAAGATAATTGTATAAATATGTTTAATTATATATTGGATTTAGCATATATTTTAACATGTATAACATATACTGGATTACTTGCCACCTAGGGGAAGGGTGGGGAGAAGGAGGGGAAAATTTGGAATACAAGGCTATGCAAGGATAAATGTTGAAAAATTATTCATTCATATGTTAAATAAAACAATTCAATAAAAAATAAAAAGGCAATTGGTTCCAGCATTATAGATGTATGCAGTACAGCTCTGAATAATTTATCCACTTCTGAGTAATTATTATCCAAATGAATCAGGATATAGGTACATTTCATGACAGATAGACTATTAACTTTTCATTCCTGGAAACCATACCTGTCTTTTTTTAAAAAATAAAAATTTAACTTCTTCTTCCCTTCTCCCCCTTTCCCTCACCTGGGAAAAAAAGAAGAAAAGAAAAAAAAAAGAAAAAGAAAATCCTTGTAACAAATATATCTGAGTAAAACATATCGCATGAAATGAAGATGTAGTTTGTGTTCATGTCTTTTCTTTTGTCCATATTTTATTTTCATCATTACTCATTTCTTTAAGTATAAAAAGTGGAGTCTTTTTAAGTTGTATGGCATCTATTTTTGGCTATGTCCAAAAATATGTTTTTCATTCTATACCTCAGGTCTATCACTTCTCTGTCAGTAAAGTTATCTTGCTTTATCAGTCTTCTGGAATTATGGTTAACAAGTACATTGATCACAGTTCTTAAGTCTTACAAAGTTTTATATAATAAAAATAATAAATAAACATTAAGTGCTTATTGTGTATGAGGCACTGTGCAAAGTACTTTACAGATATCTAATTTGGTCATTCCAATAACTCTGTGAGACAGGTATTGTGATTATCTCTATTTTACAATCGAAGAAACTGAGGCAAACAGAAGTTGTTTCTTGCCCAGGATCACATAGCTGGTAAATGTCAGGTCTTCCTGACTCAAGACTCAGTGCACTATCCAATGTGATCTTCGTCCTGCTACTTTATTCTTCATCATTTCATAAAATCTTACAAGTTTCTCTGAAACTATCCCTTTCATCATTTTTAGTGGCATAATAGTATTCCATTATATTCTTATATCATACACTTATCATTTCCCAATTAATTTACAACACTAGCCATGTCCAAAATCACATTAATTTGTTTGACTACCACAGTATACTGCTGACTCATATTTAGTTATCCCAAAATCTTTATCAGCTGAATTAATATCTAACCACTCCTCTTCTTTCCTGTACATGTGAAATTGATTTGTGGACACAAACATCAGACTTCACACTTACCAATATTCTTTTAATTAAATTCACGTCCAAACTCCAGACTGTCAAGTTATTTTTGGATCCTGACTGTCATTCAGTGGGTTAGCTGTCCTTCTCCAGTCTGTATTACCTACAAATTTGAGTCTTTGATAAAAATACTGAATGCCATAGTTCCAAGAACAGAACTTTGGAGCTATTTACAGAAGACCACTTTGAACAGTATAAGTCCAGACATTTACCGTTGTATAATTTGCTGAATTTTACTGTCTTTCTTCTTTAAAAGAGTATTATGATTTGTTAAATAAAAGCTAGATAAACTGAATTTATAACATTATACTAATCTACCAGTTTAGTAACTATTTTGTTTGTAATTACTTCTCTTTCTTAATGTTCACTCACCATTTTTAAAAGACTATATAATAAAAATATTCTAGGAATTTATTTCAAGGTCACTGGCTTACAGTTGGCAGGCCCATTTTCTTCTCTTTTAAAACAAATTTAAACATCTGTCGTTCTCTAATCTTATAGCTGTCATTTTTATAATCTTCTTAATATTACTGATAGTGTCTTGACAATCATATTTTTAATTCCATTTATAATTCCTGATATTATATGAAATATTTCAGAAATTTTTGATGAAATTGTTGACTTCCATGCCATGAAAATCAAAGAAATGCATTGGATTTTTCTTCTGTACTTCTTCAGTTATAATGATTGTGACATTTAAAAAATATATCAATCCTCACTTAATAAAAATGTTCTTAAACATTTAGAATCTTTCTTCTTCCTACTTTTAAATGAAGATTGCACTATTAAGTAAAATCAAATATTAAATTAAATAGAATTCAATTTAACAAGGAGTTATTGTATACAAAGTAGCATACAGTGAATAGAGAAATGTCATTGGAATTTGGGAGGTCCAAACTCTCATTCTGTGTTAAAAACATAATATGTGACCATGGGCAAGTCTCTTAACTTTATAATAACTCAGATAACTCTCTGATTTCAAAATTTGCAGAACAAGTTATTAATATTGGGGGATAGAGTTGCCAGTTTTCATTGGTAGTAAATGATTTCCTCATTTGTGGCTTCCTTTATCAATAAACTAAGGTTACAACAGCCTATAAAGCAATGTGCTAAGTGTTGGACATGTGTAGACCAAAACAAGGAAAAAAAATTTGCTCTCAAGGAGATATATTTAATTAAGATCTGTATCAATAATAAAATAGTACTAAACCCCAAAACATATCATTTTCCCCTAATTAAAGACTTGCTTATAAATTTAGTGGGGGAAATAAGTGTCTAATGTTATAATTAGTCAGTAAACATTGATTTTGCATATAATAAATGCCAAGCACTCTGCTTTACACAGGGAAATATAAAAAAAGAAAAAGACAATAGCCTCAAGGTCCTTATATTCTAATATGGGAAGACAGCATGCAAAAGGTAGTAGAAAGGAGAGAAAGGAGAAGGTACTCCATAAAAGGTATGATGTTGAAATTCAATGTTTATATTTTATAAAAATTGTATATAATTATATAAAATTATATAATTATATAATTTTCTTCTTTTTAAAAAAAAACAATTTAAGACCAGTGACCTTGAAATAAATTTTATATATATAATTACATACACACAAACATATATATATATAATATTTTATACATATTATTACTGGATGGAAGATGAAGAGATGCCTTATTTGGATGCCTTTCTTCTTTTAAAATTTGTTTATTTTTCTGATTAAACATGTATATTAATTTCTTTCAAAAACACATTTTTTTATGAATCATGTTGGGAGAGAAAAATCAGAACAAACAGGAAAAACCAGGAGAGGAAAAAACAGAAGAAAAAGGAAAAAAAAAGTGAACATAATATGTGCTGATTTACATTCATTCTTTGTAGTTCTTGTAAATGCAGATGGCATTTTCTATCCAAAATTTATTGGGATTGCATTGAATCACAGAACTGCTATCAAGAACCAAGTATTTCATAATTGATCATTGAATAATTTTGTGGTTACTATATACACTGCATGCTTGGTTCTACTTGTTTCACTCAGAATCAGTTCATGTAAATCTTTTCAAGCTTTTCTAAAATCAGTTTGTTCATCATTTTTAATACACTAAAAATATTCCATTACTTTCACATGCCATAACATATTCAGCTATTCCCCAGTTGATGGGTATCTACTCACTTTCCAGTTCTTTGCTACCACAAAAAAAGCCACAATAAACATTTTTGCCATATGTAAATTCTTTTTCCTTCCTTTTGATTTCCTTGAGATATAGACCCAGTATGGATGTCTTTCTTAAATGGTGAACTTTTCACTCTTTAATCTCAGGATAAACAGAAGCAAAGAGTACTGATAAGGGCTGAGCATCAGGAGCAAAAATAATTTTGCAGGATGAAAATGTTCCTGTGGCATGATTGCTAATTCCAGAGTATACCTGAAATGAAGAGATACCTTATCTGGGCTCCATTCTTAAGTGGAAATTCTAGGAAAATTCTCTATCATACAGAATGGTCCTAGGATCAGAGGGTACCAGAAATATGAGTTATACTCCTAATTGTATTGCTTTTTACTAAATGCTCTTAATGATATTTAACCTAGTTATGCATGTTGGGATCAATTTGATCAATATGAATATAATGAAAATTACAGAAATCAAGCCACCCCCAAACATAAAAAATTCAGTATCATTGCCATTGTAACTAAGCAATATGATCTCTTCACATGTTATAGTTATTTTTAATACATTTTTGTTGTTGTTGTTGAGGGGTGGGGGGAAGAGAACTTTCCATTGAAAAGGGGTTGTTTGCTTAAAATGTGAATATTTTTTAAAAGTATTATTCTACCAAAGAAGCTATAGGCCATCTGAAAGATAGACTAAAGAAGTTAAATCTGATCCTATAGCCCAAGAAAACCAAGTAGGGATATTGTCTATCTATCTCTAGCTATCCCAATAGTTTATACATTGGTGTCTTTTCCAAGTGGCCATATCCTTTCTTAAATTTTATGTTATTTCTTTTCTTTGCTTAGGTTTTTCAATATTCTATTTATATTTATCTAACCCCAAAGTTACCAAATTTTCATTGTTTACATCTCCAACTTTTCATGAATTTTGTAAAAATGAAAGCAAGAGAGTCTATTGATATATGCTGTTCAGTGCTTGAAAATCTAGTACTGATTTTACAGGGATTATGTGGGTCTCTACCAGATAGATGCTTAAGCATTCAATCCTTGGGACCACTGATTTCTGTGTGGTAACCAAATTGGCTACCTGTGCAAAGAAAACCATGCCAACTTTTCCGATTCCTTGGTTAAGAAAAATGTTGGTTTTTTAGGTTTGAGTTATTTTTCCTCCAGAGGAACTTTATGAAGTAATCTTTCAAATAATTAAATCAATAGATTAAGTAAATACTTTTATCATATTATAGGCTTTTGTGCAATATTCTAGGAAAAGTCATAAAATGCAGGAAATGTGATAAGTGTACCACATATTGCTTTTCACAGATCTGTCAGTATACTGGGCTAATCTTATGTTCCAATATGATATTTTTGGCTTTTTTCAATTCCAAATCCATATGGGTAGATATTTTGCTAAGAAAAAAATCAAGCCTTGAACTTCCCTTTTTGTATCCCTTTCTGAATTATAAGTAGATGAACTTATTCCTTTATTTTTCCTTAAACTTTAGCTTTGTAAAAGATGAATTTATCTTTCTATAAATATACTGCATTGCCTTCCTGAGTGGTTACCACCATTGGTTGCATCTTGTCTATTGTAATTTCTACGTTATTCACTGCTTATTTTCACCAAAGAACTAACAGAAGGCACTAAAAAAATCTCTCCGCCCCCAGTCTCACACAAAGTCTGTTTTTCATTTTTTCCTGATATTTTCACATACTGTTTGCAACATGCACTATGGTAATGTGTCTCTTTTATTAAGAGTAGCAAGTTGATGTGTATAACATAAACCATGCTTAATAATCATGATAATAGCAGACATTTATATAGTGCTCTAATGTTTACAAAGTACTTTACATATATTATCTAATTTGATCCTTATTTCAACCTTTTGAGTTATGTACTATAGGTATTGCTATTCCTATTTTAATAGTCAAATGAGCCAATAAAAATTTATTAAGCTCTTACAATATTGGAATCTCTAAAATAAGTGCTGAGATGGGGAAATTGAGCATCAGAAAGGTGATTGCCCCCAAACATTGAGTCATAGCATATAGAGCTTGCCTTCAATAACTTTGTTATTATTGTTGTTGAGTCATTCCAGTTATGTTCAACACTCTGTGAATCCCATTTGGTGTTTTCTTGGCAGAGATACTGAAGTAGTTTGCCATTTTCTTCTCCAGTTCATTTGACAGATGGGGAAATTGAGGCAAACAGGGTTAAGCGACTTATAGATAAATAATGTCTTTAACTCCTTATCTGAACTGAGGAAGATGTGTCTTCTTGCCTCCAGGTCTGGCAATCTATCCACTGCACTACTTAGTAGTTAGAAGGGATTATTTAGTCCAATCCTTTTATTTTATAAATAAAGAAACTGAGGGCTGAAGAAATTAGGTGATTTAGTAAAGTGAGTGGGGCACTGGATTTGGAATTAAGAAAATCTGACATCAAATCTTGTCTTACTTATTCTTTGTTTGGGCCCTGTGCAAATCACAACCTCTCTGAGCCTGTTTCTTTTATAAAGAATAATTTCTACTCCTCGAGGTAATTCTAGTCCAGTATATTTCATGGATACTATTCAATGTCAGTGACCCTAGAGCCTTTTTTCTCTTCCCCTCAGCAAGTATGCTGATGGTGGAAGACCATAGACCTTCCACCCACAACTAAGGATTAATCACTATCACCTTGTAGACTGGGTAGGTTAGATCCCCTCTCAGATCCCACACCCAAATCTTACATCACAGAAATATACTTAATATCTTTAATTCATATGGAGTAAGATAATGTCAGTGCTTTCACAGTAATTAATAAATAATCTTGTATTTTCTGATAGTATGTTCACATGGATATTTATTATATAGCCTAGATATTAGGATCCAGAATTTTGTGACACTGTACTGCCGTTAAATGTTCATTCTCTTCTCATTTTCCCAACTTATAAAACTGATGTTTCCTTTTCCTGAGTTTTTATAATTCTGTGATTCTCATAGAAAATATAATAACCATATATCAATGTGTAACACTATATGTAATACATATACATTTATAATATATAAATACACACATCCTTTATTTGTCCTTCATTTTCAAAGAAGATAAGTGGTATCACAAGATGATGTCTTGACTGGTGAGTGTAGATCTAAGACAATATATTTATAAACATATGCATATATAAGCAATATATTAGAAAAAATGTATGTATAGGATATATAAACACATACTTACACATATATAAACGTGTATAAATATGAGGATAAATTGCAAGGGACATATATAGTGGTCCCACCTATAATATATAGTAGCTTTCTGACTTTGGGCAAGTCATTTCATTAACATCTGAGCGTCTGTATTATTAAGGAACTGATCATTTGCATTGATGTGGTGTGTTTCCACAATGGGAGATCACCCACACAGATGAAATAATGGGTCCAAAGGAGAGAGAGGGGTTCATCTGGCCTAGTGTATAAAGAACTGGCTTCCTGGACAAGTCCTGCCACTGTTATTAAATACCCTATGGAAACCATTAAGAATATTTGTGACAGAATAATTGCCAGTATGCATCAGGAGGAGTTTCTTCACCAGAAATTCCTTATCCCAATGAAATCATATGTCCTATCCAATATTGTATAGATACAGAATAGGTGTAGGTATACAGATATTGATATAAAGGAATGATCCTAATTTGTAGTTCAAGATTTGTGGATTTAAATATTCTTGGTGCCACAAACCCAATCACAATTTTTTTTAGCTGTTACTGAACTTAGTGGAATAAAGCAGATGCTTGCAAAAATAGAGAAGTTTTGGACTGTGTGCTATTTCATTCCCTAGAGGACTACTGATATTAAAACTTGCTTGGAAAGACCATAAGCTTTAATCTCCCCCCCAATTCAGCCATTGACTTGGGTGGAGCAATTACAGTACCTCTGTTACCTGAAGGGAAATGAAGTTCTGCTCCCAGTTACATGGGTTCAGTAACTTGCACTATTTAGTTCAAATGATTTCCACTGGATTTCAAGATTCTCGTGGGAAAAAAAGGGACTTCTTAATGCTGGAAAACAGACTTCATAGGTGTCTGATTAGGAAGCCTGTACTATAAAAGTGAGGCTCAATTTGGGGTTTACAGAGATAAAATGACTTTCCAGAGTTAATTCCTAAATCCAATAAGATGCAATTCGATATTTAAAATAAATTACAGAAAACTCAATCACATCATCCCCTGACTTTAGAAAAAATACTAGGTTTTTTTAATCCTTTAATGAAAATTTATCCCTAAATTCATGAACAAATGAAAAAAAGAAGTTGCAATTCTATTTTAGAAAAAGGAGAGGTGTCATTTACATTTTTCTTTGTAAGAAAAAAAATTCTATTCATGAAAATGGCTCCAGAAATAGGGGATTTGTTTTATAACATTTGTTTTTTTTTTCAAATTGAGAGCAACATCCCTAGAGTAACTAAGCATAGTAGAATGGAGAAAAGGTCAAAAAATAGAAAAGAGAGTGAATTAAATCCAGGGAAACCTCATTACCAGCATTACCAGGCATCTTTATGTATATTGAATTCTATTATACTATAGGTCAAGTATCTCCCCATTGGACTTAGTGAGAATAGCATAGGTCTTATATCTTGTCTCTGACACCAGTCAGTGTTCTGGGGATTTCATTTTATAATCAGAATAGTAAGAGAGCAAAGTCATGTCAGGTTCATTCTTATAATCCATATGCCTTCCTTAGTGTTATTTGAGCCACATCTGTCCTTCATCAAATTATAGATATCAAGATATAATGCTCTAACCTTTTTTAAAACTTTAATAGCATTTCCAGTCTCTTCCTCACTCTGCATATAAACACATATATCCATAAACAGACTTAAATGCATGCATACATATCAAAAGGACCTGTTTTAGATAGTAGTAACTAGTTTTCATTTTTCATAGCAATCAAAAAAATGATACTTTGTTCTTTTGAGAATCCTGTTGAACAGTTTACTTAGGTGAAAAATTTTTGGTAGGCAACTGGATTACTATTGCGTGGAGTAATTAAACTATTGAGATAAATTTGAAAGACTGCAGATCTTTTGCAATTGAGGTCTCTTGCCTGATTTAGTCTCTTAATTCAGTTTTATGTATTCTTTTCTTGGAAGAAAGAAGAGAAGGACAGCATTTGTATTTTTTGTGAGTCTTTTGCGAAGAAAGAAATTAGTTGGGTGATTATCTCTAATCTAAGATTTATCATTATTTAGCATGGATGGAATAAATTCTCCAAGTTTTTAGTAATCTCCTAAACCACTGTTGTGTACATGATAATGGTGTGTGTGTGTGTGTGTAGTATATCCCCAATTAAATAACAAATTACCTGATTTTCAGGACTTGTATTCTATATTTCTTTATATTTTCTCAAGCGCTTGATTTACAGTATGTATTCAATTTGAAAATTGAAGAGACTGGGACAGCTAAGTGGCACAGTGGATAGAGCACTAACTCTGAAGTCAGGGAGGACCTGAGTTCTTGAACTCAGGCACTTAATACTTCCTGGCTATGGTAACCCTGGACAAGTCACTTAACCCCAAATACCTCAGGAAAAGAAAAAAAGAAAGAAAATTGCAGGGACTAAATGGCTGAACTCCAAGGTCCTGTTCTATTTTATTCTGTATAAGTCTGTCTTCCAAGAAAGTTTTATTTACAATTGCAAAAACCTCTCTTCTCAAATTAAAAGGAAGAGCATCATTAGAGCAATGACAATTCACATAATCTCAGGAAGCAAAAATAAAAGCTAAGAATATTTAATATTTAACCCTGTGTTTATGAGCTTCTTAAGAAACCAAACATACTTTGATAACTGTATTTCAAGATAATTGTTTTGTTCTTGTTGCTGTTGCTGAGTCACATCAGTCTCTCTGTGACCTCATTTGGGGCTTTCTTGGCAAAAATACTAGAGTGGTTTGTCATTTCCTTCTCCAGCTCATTTTACAGATGAGGAAACTGAGGCAAACAGGGTCATGTGAATTGCCAAGGGTTGCATAGCTAAGTAAGTATCTAAAGTCTAATTTGAGCTCTGGAAGATGCCTGATATCAGGCCCTATGTTCCATCCTCTATACCATTTATCTGGTCCATAATTGTTGTATGTGTGATCATTGGTTTACTTCATAATCCTATTTTTTTATTTCATTTTATTTCATACATGTAAAAACCTTGTGAGAAGGGGCCTATCGGTTTCATCAGACTGTCAAAGGGATCCATTAATACAAAAAGGTCAGGAAAAAAATTCTTTATTTATCTGAAAGGGTCCACCAAGATAAAGCACAGAAAAGTGCACCCTTCCTTCCAGTCATATGTACTAGACCATATCTGCAACCCAAGGAGTCACACCTTATCCATGATAGAAAGCATAGAGTCCCATCGGGGAAAAATGGTCATGGAGTGAAGGAAATTCTATAGAAGTTGGAGTGGGAGTGTTGAATGTGAAAGATAAAAGCAAGTTTACTTGATTTTTGCAGTGCAGCAGGTGAAAAAAAATAAAATCAGAATAGAATTAGGATGTAAAAGACTTTAGATATTCAGGAGAGAAGTTTACATTTTATCCTGAGGCATTAAAGATTCATTGGAGTTTCTTGTATTGGCAGAATACCTGGTCAAATCTTATTTAAAGATAATAATTTTGTGAGGAACTAGAGATATTGGAGTAGGAAGAGACTTGAGACAGTCTAATTAGCAGTTCAGTGCAATTATTTAGACATGAGATGATAAGTGGGATTGAGATGTCCAGCATGAGGCTGAAATTTGAAATTAAGCAAAAAGGTAGTGCCTTCAGCAGAAATTGGAAACTATGTTAGAGAAATGGTTGGAGAGGGGAATAATGCATTCTTTTAAAAATATTTATTTTAATATGCCTATAAAACACAATTTCAAAATATCTAACATGATGTTAACATTATGGAATTGAAATACAAAGGTGAGACCATGTTTGGATATATAGATATGTGAAGAGAAGGGAAGGGAAGGAAAGGAGAGAGGAGGACCTAAAACAGAGCCTTGGAAAACATCCTCTATTAGAGACCATATTTTGGATAATAAGCCAGCAAAGGAGAGTTAGAAGGAATAGCCAAACAGGTAGGAAGAGAGCCTATAGCAGGTAGTATTATGAATAGCAGTCAGGAGGAGAGCATAGAAAATAGTGCCTTATGTAGCAAAAAAGTCTAAAAGACTGATGACTAAGAAAAGACCATTTAATTAGCTAATTAAGAGATTTTTGGTAACGAGATGGAGAAATTTTAGATGAGTGATGAGGCCAGTAGACAGATTGCAAGGGCATTTGGAAGGTAAGGAAAAAAGGAGAAATAATAAAGAAGATAGTTTTTTCCCCTCTATTAGTTTGGCTGAGAAACAGATAATGACTTGAGGGGATGATGTGATCTACTGAATTTTTTTTTTCTTTAAATCAGTTAAGGAGAAATCAGTATATTAAGAGAAGTGATAAGGAGAAAAAAAATGGGATATTTGAAGAGCCAGTCTTTGTATAAAATGAAGTGAGAGCACATCTTGATTGAAATTTGTTTTCTCAAGGAGAAAAGTATTATATTTTAAAAAAACATATTTATTTTATTCTGAATTTAAAAAACAAAAAAGCATTTCCATAACATAGTAGAATAGAGAAATATATTCTAATTATCAAAAACTATTGAAAAGGAAGATTGAGTGGGAAAAGGCTATTGATAATCTAGAAAGTGTTCAGAAAAAGACCAGACTCGTGAGAGGCCATGAATCCCTGCCATATGAGGAATAGTAGCAGAAGTCACTCAGGTTAGCCTAGGGTACCAGCTTGTCATGTTCAAGAGAACATTATAATTATATTCATAAGTATATGAAGAGCTGTCATGTGGAGAATGCACTGATTCTCTCTGAACCTAGAAAGTAGAAATCATAAACAATGGAGAGTAGTTAAAAAGATGCAAATTTAAGCTGGTTATTAGGAAACAATTCCTAACAATATCAATTCAGAAATGGAATGGATTGCCTTGAGAAGTTGTTGGTTGACTTTCCTTGAAGTTCTTCAAAAAGAAAAACATTTGTTGGGTATGCTAAAGTAGAGATTTTTATGAGTGTGGCTGTACCAGTTGATTGCTGAAGTCACTTCTATTATACATTGATTTGTATATTTGAAGGGGAGAAGAGGGAACTCTTGAAAAATGATTTTAATTTTCTTAGTGAAGTGAGGAAGAATCCACAATTGAGAAAAAGTAGGTGGAAAATGTGGGATAGATTTGAAAGATACTTTTGTAGAAATTGAGATGGAAATTAGAGAGGAATAAAAGGATTACTTTACTGCAGTGTGGTCACAGTTGATGTTGGATACCATGAATTTATGATTCATCCAGCCCACATAGCATGTGAATAGAATGGAGACAGAAAATAGTAGGAGTAATCCAAGGCTAGGTTTTGTCAAGGTGAAGCATCAAAAGAATGAGAGGATGAGGGATTCAAGAGTTCATGAAAGTATGGAGTTGAATTGATGAGATGCGGAATGCTATAGTGAATCTTAGGAAGCCCTGGATCAAAATTCTGCCTCAGACATTTTTTACCTATGTGACCTTGGATATATCACTTACCCAGTCTAAGTTTCATTATCTTTACCTGTAAAAGTGAGGAGGTTGGTTCTTATAATCTCTAACGGCCCTATCAACACTAAATCTGTGATACTTGATCTTTTAAGGTGGCTATCCTTAAGTCCAGAATGGAAAGGCAGGAAATAGAAATCAGAAATTACTGAGGAATGGAGGGACTGGAGAAGTTATCTATGATCATACAGTTTTTGTTTTCTTGGTTTCCAGCTTTACCTCCTTATCCCCAATTGTTGCATGTCCCAGATATTATAGTTCTTCCTGGATGAACTAATATTTCTCCAATTTGGCACAGAGTGAATGCTGATGTCCCACCAGCCTAATGCTCATTAATTTGATGTTTTCAAAAAAAAAGAATAAGATCTAGATATGTGATCACCCTTAATTAAATAGGTCCCAAAATACTTCAATACTGAAGAATTTGGTAGAAATGTCATAAAAATAAAAGGGAAATTTAAAGTATTTCTGTAGCCACTTAATTTAGGTCTATTTGCATCCTGTAAGGCTTAAAAATTCTTGGGCTTAATGATGTTCTGCATAACCCTAACTCTTGGCTTTGCCATTCTTCCACTGTTCATATGTGTTTCCTTACTTCATATACCAGTTCTTGGCTATTCTTCTCTAGGAGACATTCTTGTTTATAATAAGAGGAGGTAACACACACATTAAGTTACAGCCTTCACCTCTATTAGCTTCTTGAACTTATAGGCTCTGGGGTTTAAACTGAAATTTAAATTTCTTTGAATAAATGGACATCTAGACTTTCCCAGTTAGACTTTTCTTCTTCCATAGAGAGCAACCCAATATTTTGCAGTTCAAAAAACTACAGTGTCAGCTGCCTCTGTAGCAAAATCTGTTTTAATTATATTCAGTTCACTCTATCATCCTTTGGTTGCTGGGCTCTTTTCCAGGAAGAAAGGAAGCTTTTCCTTCTCAAAATGAATTTCTTGTTGGAATTTGGCAGCACTACAAATTGATTCTTTGTCTGTTTTTTTTTTTTTTTTGATGCCCAAGGGAGTTTTAATTAGGGTCCTTATTAAACAGGGATACAGGGAACTCATCCTTGTTTATGGACTTGTCAGGATCTGTCACTCCTTTTTCACATATTTGGTTGGTCATTAAAATGCCTAGACAACTTTCCAAGCATATTTCTCATAATTTTGAAAAACACAAGTATATCACAAGAAGGTAAAATCCATATGTCACTGATTCCTTTATAGCTAAGCCCTCAGGAAGTTGTTTCAAATAACTATTTGCCATATATGTCATTTGAGCTTTTCTTCAGCCTTTAGCTTGGGGAATCATAGATTTAGAGCTAAGAAAGCATTTGATGGGAAATCTAACTTTACCTCCTTATATTGCTTAGTTGTTTTAGTTATTCTTACCACGAACCCATTTGGGATTTTCTTGACAAAGATACTGGGGTAGTTTGCCATTATGAGGAAACTGAGTCAGAGTTAAGTTATTTGCCCAGGATCACACAGCTAGTTAGCGTCTGAGGCTAGATTTGAACTCAGAAAAATGAGTTCTCCTGATTCCAAACCCAACACTGTATGCACTATGGCACTGGCAGAGCCTGAATTAAGATAGGGTCCTCTGATTTCTACTACATCACCTTGCCTCAATAATATAAGTGATCTGATTGGCACAAAATTATATGATAAGCAAGTGAGCCAATGCTTCCCAGAGAGGAGACTACCTATGTACGTGCTGGCTAAAGTCTTAGACCATGCCTTTGTGGGGAGCATGAGTTTAATACAGAACCATTTCTGTCTCCACTCCCACCTCTCCATTACTCATTTCAGAAAGCATTCTTTCAGACCAATTTTAAGATTCAAAGACATATGGTTTTATCACTATGAGTTACTCACTCCACAAACAGAACCTGGCTATCTTAACAGATGATCCACATGAGTTGTTCTTCATAAATAGTTCCTCACCTGGAAGTCAAACTTTCTGGTGATCCATTTCTCTGTGATGGATTTGACTAGTTCTCAGGCAACAACTTGATGTGATAATTAATTTATAAAATCAGGAAATGGGGCAATGGCAGCTGGAAGTGGGGTGCAAGTACAGATCTAAAGAGAATGTTGTGGTGAATAATCACAAAAGATACAGGCATAAGCAGTGAAAAAGGTACAAAGGCAGACAGTGTGGGGACAGGGGAGCAGATGATGAAAAAGACAGCAGCCTGAGGACAGGTGATAGGGAGGGATGAGGTACAGACAATGGATTGAATGAATTTGGTCAGATAATTTCCAAATTGTCATTTAAATATAACCCATCATTTCAAACTTATCAGTAGTTTTTGGTGTTCTTCTGGTTTTATAGAAGATGCCTGGAGCTCACTGAGATTCACATTTCACTGAATTGGAGGACCCTGATAGTAGACTTTCAATACATATTATTAGCAAGATGTAATTTTTGGTTATTTTGTGGTATTTTGTAAATTATGCTCTTTTTATCTTTAGTTCATGTTGTGCCTGACTTTAATTCCCCTTTGCAATCTAACTACTTGATATTGACACTTTATACTGGTTACTTATGAATTTATTTATTATACTGACCAGAAATGGTGGATAGGGCTTAAGAGGACTAGAACAAGATGCAGTTTTAACATAGACATACACAGCCTTTTGCTGGCCTATGCTTATTAACTCCCTCATATTGTTTGTGGAGTTTGTGCTTTACTTTACACGGCTTTTAAGAATCTACAGTAACCTTCCTACTAAAATGAGTTATCAGTATAACAAAAGGAAGAAAAAGAACAAGGCAGGAGTGGAAAGAGGAATCCACCTACTGCATACTGATCTGCATATTGATTCACTGTGGTAGCTTTGTGAAATGTCCAATTCTCTGGTTTTGGTCTGCAGTTTCAAATTCTTTGTATAGTTTTACTACACTTGATTACAACAATCTTCTGTCTACTCTCTTCCCCACTGGTCTCAGTTAGAATCCTACCTAATAACTTTTTCTAAAACAGCAATAGAAGATTAAAACATAAAGTGTTTAACTTCATCAAGTTAGCATCTGGTTCAAATTTGAACTTTTAATTATAAACTTATAATTATTATAAAAAAAGTCAGGGAGAAGGTAAATTCCAAAAACATCTAACATTAGAATTGAAATTGAAACAGCTGTATAGTGCAATTGATAGAATACTAGATTTGGAACTAGGAGGATTTAAATTCAAAATTCTCCCTCAGCCCCTTATTGCCTTTCTCTTACAGAGTTGTGTTGGCTGAATGAAGTAATGTTTTTAAAGTCTATTGCAACTTTTTAAAAAATTATTTAGTAACTATTATTAATTACTAATACTACCACTATTGCAACTACTACTACAAGACTATATAATTGATCCATGAACTTAATGATTTAGAAGTTTAATGCATTGGTAAAGATTGCAACCCATTTTTGCTTGACAATTCAATGAAGATTTTGTTCATATTGACCCATCAAAGGGGTTCATCCAACATGATAGAGTCCATCCTCAGCTTTTTTTTGACATCATGAAGATTCCAATGGAGGATTCTTTTTATCTGTCATTCAATGGCCCTCTCATGTGATCTACATATCTCCTCCTATTATAAAATTCCTTGATGACATCTTTTACTCTATTTCTTTTTTGAAGTGCTTCATTGGTTATATGCTGCAGTCTGCTCACATTCAAGAAATTTCATAAATAATAAATATTTCAATAAATATTAAGTTCTGTGATTTTAAATATTGTAGTAATAGATTTCTTTTACAACATAATTATCATTTGAGACAATGAGCCTTCAAATGACAAAAATTTGGTTCAAGTTTTTCTAAGATGTATTTTTCTGTTATTCTGGACAATTCACATTATTTTTCTTTGTCTTTTTGTCATTCTGAGATGATAAGCAGCAGAGTAGTTGTTCTTTGTAGAGAAGTTTAGTTACTGGAATTCTCCATATCAATGAAATTACCAATTTGGTTCTTCTTCCTTAAGGCAGAACACAACTGAAGTATGAAAGACAAATGATCATTGATTTCATAGAATAAATAACCCTTTGAATAGTCCGATCATATTTACCTGTAACTTCCATTGGTCTGATGTTATACCTTGTTCAACCCTTGCACAGCACCACTTCTCCCTGTATCCAAGGAATGGTTTTGTAAGCTCCAATCAGGAGACTTCTGAAGGATTTCCTTGCTCCTTTTTTTCCTTTTAAACACTATTACCTCTGAAAAATTATGGCTCATAATTAAATTAATTAATTAGGATTAATGTTTGAAATAAAATGTATTAATGGACTGATAGAAATAATTTTTATGATGCTGAGATTAGTACAATGGATTTACTGCTTTTATGGAATTATAGTGTATGTCTATTTGTATTCTAAGAAAATAGAATGTTTAGAAATATTTTTAAATTTTAATAAGATAATCATAGTTGATACTTCTATATTGATCATGTAAGAGCAAACTGTCCCCTTTCCCTATCTCAACGTCTGTCAACCACTATCCTCTTCATCCCTGCCACACTCAAAATATAAGCAGGTAATTCCACACTCCTGCAGTATGTTATTATTGTGAAATCGCAATATAAACTCATGACACCATCTATGATTAGATGGATTTCTTTGTATCACCAGTCAAATAGAATAATTTGAATTTGGATTTGATTTTGGATTGTTTTGAATATGGATTGCCCCTACAATTTATTCCCCTTTTCAGTCAAATTTAAATCAAATGTCATTGAAAAGAAAGCTAAAAAGAAAAATTACACTAAAAATTTTTTCTTGTTGGATCAGAAATTACATCTCTATCAAAACAAATTGAAATTACTTTACATTTTTAATGCCTTTTCTATACTATTTTCATCCATATTTTTAGCATCCCTTCCCAAGTACAGAGGATCAACTCGATTCTCTAAGGGCCTTTCCTTGGTTCTTTTGGACATAGCTGGGATACCAGTGTTCTGTTTCACATGACCATCTAACATGTCTTTTAAGATACTTTTCATTAATAGGTGATGACCTATTTTTAATTAAATTGATTAATCCTATTTTTCCAGTCTGCTTTTGTGCATTGGAGTTCATCTGTTTGTATCACTGCTAATTCTTCTTGGTGTACTTTATTTTTTTCTACTAAGAACACAGTTGTTAACTGCACTCAGGTTTTATTCAATAGATTTTGGGGAGAGAGGTACCATCTATAATCAGACCAATATGACATATACTACAAAAGCTGCATAAGGTTAATCCTGTCCCTCAACACAATTATTTAATAGTGTTTCATTCTGAGTCATTCTGTTTTCTGGTTTCTTGTATCTCTAAGTCATTTCTACCATTAGTTCTCATACTCCTTAATCCTGATGCTACAATTTGATCAGCCTGTCTGATATGCTTTTCCCATGACTATAGAGAATATAATAGACTAAGTGTGTAGAATTGAATATTGAGTTGTGTTAGCAGTGAATCATGTGAGATCTTGGTTAGTGATTGTGATGTTGTATTTGAGGATATTTGGAGGATTTTATTGATTTTGATACACTATCAGTTCAACCTAGAAAATAAAAATTTCCCAGCAAGAAATAGTCCCAAACCCAAAGCAATGGATGACAGAAATTTTATTTTGTTTTCTTCAAACTCAATAAAAAACTGGAATAATCTGATTCTTAAGCTTATATCTGACCTGGAATTTCACTTAAAAATTGAAGTCAAAGGGCCACATTATATTTCCTTTGTATTCTTGTAGCTCACACCCACTAAAAGGATGGAAACAGATCCTAGCTTTGCTAGTTGCTATCTGATTAACCTGCTCAACTCACAGTATCATTCTTGTCCTCATTTTCCTCCCTTCTTGAAAGTTTTGATTTGCTGATCTATTGTCTTTACATATTTTGGGACAGTAAGTTTGGCTGATGGTTAATCGGCTAGATATTTATGCTAGCAACATTTGCAGAAATTATGAAAGTTTACAAGATAGTAATTTTAGTTTCTTTTTGCCCCAGGGCAATTACTTTCACCGGCTTCCTTTTTAAAATCTCTACTGCTCTCTCTCTAGGAGCATTCTTCAATTTTATTCAAATGTGAACCGTGTCAAAGCCAGTATACACATTACACACACACACACACACACACACACACACACACACACACTGTATGATGTGGACTGAAAAAATATATTAGGTATAATCATTGCAAATCATTCTGTATCTTAAACACATCTTGTAAAATAAAGCATCTTCTCTTCTCCACTGATTTTTTATTTAAAAAGAGGCAAAGTAAAGAAGCAAGGAAAAGAAGTGTGTTTTAAGGAAAGATACATTTTGCTCCACTGAGAAATGAATTATTCTCCTGACATTCACAGTACAGGAGGCAAAACATTTATATGCCATTTTGGGGGACAAAACCAGAAAGGAAAGCTGCTAGGGAAGCTTCATGTAGAAGCCTTTGATTTTACTCTTTATAATCTTAGAGTTAGGAAAAACAGGGATGATATGAATGATCATTTAAAATCCAACCATTCTAGAGAGAAATTTGGACCTGTACCCAAAGGGCTACAAAACTGTACATAGTCTCAGACCCAGAAATATCTCTACTAGATTTGTATTCCAAAGAGATTTTTTTAAAAAGGGGAGAAAGACCTATTTGTAAAAGAAAATATTTGTAGCAACATTTTGTGGGAATGACTGAATTAGTAGTTGCATATGATTTTGATACAATACTATTGTTCTATAAGAAATGACAAGCAGAATTATTTCAGAAAAACCTGAAAAACTTTTATGAACTGATTCAGAATGAAGTGAGTAGAACTAAGAAAAAATTACACATAACTGCAGTATAGTTACAATGATCAACTGTGAATGAGTTGGCTGTTCTCAGCAATTCACTAATCCAACACAGTTCTAAAGGTTTCATGAAAAATGCTGCCCAATTCCAGAGAAAGGATTGAAGAATTCAGAACATAAATTGAAGTATACTTTTTTTTTTTTAACTTTCTTTATTTTTTGTGGAGTTGTTTGTTTTTTTAATTTTATTTTGTTCTGTGTTTCTTTCACAGCTTTCACAATTATGACTAATATGGAAATGTTTTAAATGACTACATATGTACAATCTATATCACATTATTTACTGTTTCAGGAAGCAGGAAGAAGACAGAGGAAGGGAAAAATTTGGAACTCAAATTTTTTAAAAATAAATGTTGAAAATTGTTTTTACATGCAATTGGGGTAAAAAAAAAAAACTATTGTAAAAAATAGGTAGCTTAGTTCTGGAGATCTAAAGTAAGCATATTATGCAATTGCCACTGTGGATTGTGGATATAGGGACCTGTAAATTTGATCATGGTGAAACTCACAGGACATATGTCTTCCCTTCCATTTAGCAGCAAATGCTCTCTAAATAGTAACTTTTACATAAGAGGGATCAATAATAGTCCACATGCATGACATGTTTCTTAAGGCAAATTTATTGGGATGACATTTGGAGATGCATTGTATTGATATTTAGTCACTCACTAAATAAGCAAGTAACAGAATGCCTTGAGGAGAATAGGAGGGATTTTATGGCAAGAGATTTAAAACACCAACACCACCACTTTGATTGCCATCTTGTCACATCTATGATGTAAATACCCTAAATACCAGAGCCTTGGGAATAGGAATATTTCTAGATCATTTCTTGTAGCCATCATCTTGGGAAGCAACCCCAGTGGATGTCAAAGGCTTTGGCACTGTCAAATCGTTCATAAGCAGAAACTAAATGTTTTTTATCAGTGGAAATAACATTAAAGAGATATTAGTATATATCTTGCTGCTGCACCATAATTACAAGGACCTTTCCATCTGATTTGAAACCTTGTATAAATATTGTCTTCCCCATTACAATCTGAACTCCTTGAAATCATGGATTGTCTTACATTTCTATTTGTGTCGCCATCGCTTATTATAGCGTTTTGCATGTAGTAAGCATTTAATAAAAGCTTTATTTTTTCATTATTTACAAATGGGCAAATACATGGCTGCTAAAAACCTCTTTGAGCAATTCCAGTGTGGGAGCATGTTCCTTCAATTTTGCAAGCAGTTAACTCTGTCTCTTCACGTTTTATCACTGATTTCTCTAGTATAAACTGACCAACAGGAAGTCGGCACAGGAGTAACATGATCAAACCTGTATTCTAGGAATTATAAATTAGAAAATGATTAATTTTGTTGCATTATATTTAAAGGCAAAGAGAGTGAATAAGCATTTATATAGTGCCAAATATGTGCTAGGCATTGTACCAAGTGCATTTTACAAATATTATCTCATTTAATATTTTTACATATCTACAAATACAGATTTATATATATATTAGCTGATTCCCGCAGTAAAATGTCAATTTTTTGTGTAGGAAGTCTCATTCATTGTACTTGCTCAGCATATAGCAGGTACTTAAACTCAGTCTTTTCAAATCCTATTACCTACTTCTTCATTCTGTTTCAGTCATGCAGAGGAATGGCCATAGCCTGGCTCTTTATATTCCCCATAATTGTTCTATTTCCTTGATCCAAAACTATGACATTTTCTTTATGAACATAAACATGAACATCCCTTTTTATCCTTTGCTTCATCCCACATGTACCTCATCATATTGTTTTCATCTTGAACTTTAATTCCCTGCACTAAATAATTTTTTAAAATAGCATTTTAACTTTCTTTTTAAAAAAAATAATTAATTTGTGTTTTTAGCACAAATTGCTTTATGAATCATGTAGAGAGAGAAAAATCAGAGCAAAAAGGGAAAAATCATGAGAGATTAAAAAAAATAGAAAAAAGAAGTAAACATAGCATGTGTGTTGATTTACATTCAGCTAAGGTAGTTCTTTTTCTGGATGCAGATGGCATTTTCTATCCAAAGTCTTTTGGGATTGCTTTGATTCACTGAACCACTAAGAAGAACCAAGTTTTTCATAGTTGATCATTATACAATATTGTACAATTGTACAGTATACAATATATACAATTAAACAATCTGGCTGTTTCTAAGTACAATGTATTCTTGGTTCTGTTTTTTCACTCAGCATCAGGTTATGTAAATCTTTCCAAGCCTTTCTAAAATCAACTTGTTCATTTTTTTGTAGAACAATAATATTTCATTACCTTCATATACCACAATTTGTTTAAGTATTCTCCAATTATTGGGTATCTACTCATTTTCTAATTCTTTATATTATAAAAAGAGCTGCCACTAACACTTTTGCAAATGTGGGTACTTTTCCCTCCTTTATGATTTCCTTGGAATACACACCCAGTAATGACACTTCTGAGCCAAGGGTATTCAGAGTGTTATAGTCCTTTGGGCATAGTTCCAGATTGGTTGGATCCAGAATGGTTGGATCATTTCACAATTCTTCCAGCAATGCATTAGTATCCTAGTTTTCCTACATCCCTTCCAACATTTATCATTAACTTTTCCTGTCATCTTAGCCAATTTTAGATAGATACTGCTTATTATTTTAAGGAAAGCTTACTTTATCTCTATACTCTCTAGTGTTTTTAATATAAATGGGAGCTGTATTTTGTCAAAAGCTTTTTTTTGCATCCATTGAGATTATCATATGATTTCTGTTGGTTTTGTTATTGATATGGCCAAATATGACAATAATTTTCCTGATATTGAACCAGCCCTGTATTCCTGGTACAAATCTCACTTAGTCATAGTGTGTTGTCCTGCTTAAATAAGTTAATGTAATCTTTTTGCTAATATTTTATTTTAAACATTTGCATCAATATTCATTAGAGAATGCTCTGTAATTTTTTTTTCTCAATTCTGGCTCTTCCTGTTTTGGGGTATCATTGCCATATATTTGTGTCATAGAAGGAATTTGGCAGTACTCTTTCTTTACCTATTTTTTCAAATAGTTTACATAGTATTGGAATTAATTATTTTTTAAGTGTTCAATAGAATTCACTTGTGGCCTTGGAGATTTTTTCTCAGGAAGTTCATTAATTACTTGTTCAATTTCTTTTTCTAAAATGGGACTATTTAAGTAATTTAGTTTCTCTTCTTTTAATCTGGACAACTTTTATTTTTGTAAATATCCATTTCAGTTAAATGATCTGACTTGCTTCCATTGAGTTGGGCAAAATATCTCCTAATTATTGCTTTAATTTCTTTTTCATTTGTCTTAAGTTCACCCTTTTTTCATTTTTGATGCTGGTTAATTTTTTTTTCTTTTTCTGATTAGATTAACCAAAAGTTTATCTATTTTGTTGTTTTTTTTTTCATAAAACCAACTCTTAGTTTTATTTATTAGTTCAATAGTTTTCTTAGTTTCAATTTTATTAATTTCTCTTTTGAATTTCAGAATTTCTAATTTGACATTCAATTGGAGTTTTAAATTTTTTTCTCCTACTTTTTTATTTGCATCCCTAATTTATTGATTTCTTCTTTCTCTATTTTAATCAGGTAGCTATTTAGAGATATAGAATTTCCTCCTAAGAACTGCTTTGGCTGCATCTCATAGGCTTAGATTATTTTGTGGAATGAAATTAGGGACTGTTTCTGTGATTTGTTGTTTGATCCACTCATTCTTAAGAGCTATATTATTTAATTTCCAATTGGATTTTATTCTATTTTTCTCTGGCCCATTATTGAATATAATGTTTATTACATGGTGGTCTGAAAAGAAACCATTTATTATTTCTGCCTTTTTGCATTTGATTGTAAGGTTTTTAATGCCCTAATACTTGGTCAGTTTTTGTGTAGGTTCCATGTACTCCTGAGCAAAATGTGTATTTCTTTCTGTCCCTATTCAATTTTCTCCAGAGGTCTATCATATCTAGGTTTTCTAGGATCCTATTAACCTCCCTAGTTTCTTTTTTGTTTATTTTGTGGTTAGATTTATCTGATTCTGAGAGGGGAAGTTTGAGGTCCTCCACTAGAATAGTTTTGCTTTCTATTTCTTCTTGTAACTGGCTTAAAATGTTGTAGGTATTTGCCTGCTCTACCACTTGGTGCATGCACATATTTTCCTTCCTTATCTCTTTTAATAAGATTTATTTTTGCTTATGCTATATCTGAGATCAGAATTGCTATCCCTGCCTGTTTTTTTTTTTTTTACTTTAGTTGAAGCATAATAAAGTCTGTTCTAGCCTTTTACCTTTGCTTTGTATGTGTTTCTCTGTGTTGTATTTCTTGTAAACACCATATTATAGGATTCTGTTTTTTAATCCTCTGCTATTTGCTTCCATTTTAAGGGAGAATTCATCCCATTCACATTCACAGTTATGATTACCAGCTCTGTATTTACTTCCATCCTATTTTCTTCCCCGTATATACTTTTGTTCTCTCTTTCTACCTTGTCCTTAGTGATTTTTTTTTTACCCATTCTACCTACTACCTTATCTCCTATCACCCCTACCTCCTTCACTTAGTAGTAGTTTTTTTTAGCCCACTCCACCCATTACATTATCTTTTTTCACACTTTTCTCCCTTTTCTTATCATTTTTTCCCTTAATTTTTCTGTCTTCCCTTTTATCCTGTTTCTCCCTTTTCTTTTCCTCTTTCTCCTCCTACTTCTTTATAAGGTTTAATAAATTTCCATACCCAACTAAATGATCGTCATTCCCTCTTAGAGCCCAAACTGATAAGATCAAGCTTCAGAGAATACTCACCCCCTCCTTTATTTCCCACTAGTGTAATAGGTCTTTTGCACCTCTTCATGTGAACTAAATGTCCCATTATTCCTCCCCTTTCTTCTTTTTCCAGTACACACCTTTTTCTACCCCTTAATGCTTTTGATTTTTTGATATCATCACATCAGAGTCCATTCACAACCACACTCTCAGTACATGTGACAGATATAGTCCTTAAGAATTACAGATATCATTTTTCCCTCTAGGGATATAAATAGTTTATATTATGTAAATAATATATATATTTCCCCCTATTTACCTTTCTCTGCTTCTGTTCAGTCCTATGATTATAGATTAAATTTTTTCTCTAGTTCTGTTTTTTTTCAATAGAAATGATTGAAAATCTTTTACTTCATTGAAGTTCTACCATCTTCCTGGAAAGATGACGCTGAATCTCACTGGGTAGTTAATTCTTGGTTATAACCCAGGTTCTTTGCTGTTAAGGGGCAAGTCAATGTTCCAGGAGCCTCCGCAGCTGGGGATCATAACATCTGAAGGAGTTGCAGGGCAGCCTTTGCTGACACAGGTGTTGCACACTGGAAATGAAATAAATTGGAGGCAGAGGGAAGAGGAGAGAGGTCAGAGAACAGCAACTGCCTCTCAGTCTCCTTGTATCATCCTTTCAAACAAGGAAGTCCATTCTGCAGGTCTGGGTTGGATCTCCCCAGCCATTGTCAGGAGGCTCTTTGCCTTTTAGAATATGGTATTCTGTACCCTCCAATCCTTTATTATAGGAGCTGCCAGATTCTAGGTAATCCTGACTGTTGCTTCTTGATGTTTGAATAGTTTTTGTCTGAGAGCTTGTGGTATTTTTTTTCCTTGAGAGTGCAATTTTGTAGTTTCACAACAATGTTCCATGGGGATTTCCTTGTGGGATCTCTTTCCACACGTGATTAATAGATGCTTTCAATCATTTTTTCCCTTTTGATGATGAAAAAATGATTTTCAATCATTTTTTTCCCTTTTATTTCTATAATACTTGGGTAATTTTCCTTGATGACTTCTGGGAGATTGCTATCCTGGTCATGGTTTCAGATAGATCTATAATTTTTAAATGATCTCTTCCATTTTGCCAAACAGATATTTGTTAGACTGATTCTTGCTGTCTCACAATGTCATTAGCTTCCATTTGCCCTGTTCTATTTTTAACGTGTGATTTTCTTGAGTTATCCTTTGAATTTCTTTTTCCATTTGGTTAATTCTACTTCAGTAGTTGTTTTTTTCAGATAATTTTTTTTTTCCTTCCTTTTCCTAACTGTTGACTCTCTCATGTATAGCTCTCATTTCTTTTCTGATTTTTTTCTTCTACCTCTCTTATTCAAAAATTCTTTTGACATTTTTTATCAGCATTTCCAAGAAGCCTCTTTGGTCCTGAGACCAATTTATCTCACTCTTTGAGATTTCTTCTATGGACATTCTGTGCTCCGAGTTTGTGTTTTGGCCTTCCCTGTCACCAAGGGGAACTGGCAGAGCTTAAGCAGCTTCCTAACTTTACTTCACTTTCTTGCCTTCCGTACTTAACTTTGAGTAAACATTTTTCTCACAATTCTGTAAAAGTATTATTATTATTATTATTTTCACTTTTGAGCCTTATTAAATGTTCTTCTTACACTCATTAGTATAAAATCTCCTTGCAGTTCCTCCTAAAAGATACTCCATTTTACAATTGCACTCAGTACTTTCTTTGTTCTGACTTTATTTTCTTCCTTCCCTATGTAACCCTAGTTCATAGTTTAGCTGAGATGAATAAAAAACCAGGAAAACAAGAGTTTCTGGGTAATTCACAAACAAATAATGAGCTAGCTAGCTCTCTATTAATCAGTAGATGATAAGTTGTTTCCCTAAGTAACCAATTATTCATTGCTTAAATACCTTTGGAAAAGGAGGTGCCCCTGAAAGGCTAATATCATATCTGATTGGTGAATAAGTAATAGGGGGAATGACATAATAATGAGGAGTCTTCAGCTCCTCCTGCTGAGAATATAGCTTGATCAGGAGTCTCAGCCACCTCCAGCAATTTGGACACAGGAAACCATCTTTACCCAAACTTCTCAGATTGATTTTCTCCTTTATGAGCCTGGTTACCCTAGATTCCAGTGGAGAAGTACAATGATATGGGTTTTGTACTTTGAGGCTATAATTGATCCAAATCAGATTCTGTTTACTTTCTAAACAAAAGTAAAGTCTTCTACTTGACTGGGGTTTTCCCCAAGATCAGGGGTATTACCCTGAGGATTTAGGCACTCTCATGTATTTTCAGTATGCTTCAGAAATTGACTGACTTGAGAAAGGAAAAAAAACTTAATCCTAATTTTATCATTGGTTATTAATGTAATAGAAATAATAATTCCTCTCAGTATAAGTCCTTGTATTTATATGTATTTTCTAGATTTATTCTGTATGCACATACATGTATAAATTGCATCCTTGAACATTTAGGATTTGCAATTTTGAATCTATTCCTTAGGACCTTACTAGGATATGCTCAGAACATAGTAAGCATTTTATCAGTATTTATTGTTTGACTGATTGATATGAATGTGAAATGAAAATCTTTTCAGATGCTTTCAGATCCCTAGCAAATTAAAAAAGTTTATTTAATATCTGATGGTATCTAATTTATAATGAGATTGAAAGAGAAAAAGGTATAAAAAAGTCAATAATAAATTAAAATTGGGAATTTCGACTCTGACACATAATGATCCATGGACCAGTTACTTCAGGTTTCTAAACCTCAGTTTCTTTAAGTGTAAAAATGGAGATGATAGTAATTATCAAACCTAATTCATGCTGTTGGTCTAAGGAAAACGGTGTCTTTCTTGTTGTTTTTTAAACCATTGGGTGCTATATAAATGTGAGTTATTATGAGAGTTATTACTGGGTATGAGAATCTGGCTCATTAAATCGTAGATAGTTTATTGAGCTGGAATTCATATAACAAATAGGTGAAAAGATCAGTTTCATTTCCTTTCATGAAGATGGGTTTACTACTCACATACAGCTCATTCCAAATTGAATTTCACACTGTCAACCAAGAAGAATGAGTCTATACTAGACAATAATTCACTTGTGCCCTTCTGAAGTGAGTTACTTAGCTCTCGTTTTTGAAGAACTAATAAGAATTATTTACTAGCATATGCTTTTTTTAATACCCTAAAAATAACAACGGAAGCCATTAAACTAATTTATATTGTGACATGTGAATATGAATAGTGGCAAGGAAGAAGGGCAGTTAACATATTCAAAGCAGCATAGAAGTACATAAGGATATATTAGAACCTTAGGTCGCATTGGTCCATCCAGTTCAATAGTCTGCTTCTGTTAGTATTTTTGTATTTTTCTTTCTTTTCTTTTTTTTTTTTTTTTTTTTTTTTTTTTTACTACTCTCAGTACTTCTTTTAGTACCCTCAGTACTTCTTTATGCTATCATCAATGTGAATACTTCCTCCAATTGTGTGTGTGTATATATGTATATGTGTGTATATGTGTGTGTATATATTTATATGTATGTATATGTGTGTGTGTGTGTGTATATATATATGTATATATATACTGTTTTATATATATCCTCCAGCAGTGTGTATATGTGTGTGTGTGTGTGTATAGCTATCCTTATACACTTCATGTTCTTCAGAGAAGTAAAAGTGATCCTAAGGAATATTATATTATGTGCCTCAAAAGAACAGTGCCTCTATCTAATTAATAGAGATAAGGAAGGTACCACAAACAATGAAGTAATATTATTACTAAACATATATCAAGTGGTATAGCCTTCATAGTCTTAAAGGAGAAGTTAGGTGAGTTACAGCTTCATGATTAAATAAGAGAGAGAATTATCAAATGAAAAGTAGATTATTTTCATTCTATTTAATTATGAATCTTTTGCACAAACAGAACCATTGCAACCAAGATTAGAAGGAAAGCGGAAAGTTAAGACAATCTTTACAGCAAGTATCTCTGATAAAGGCCTTATTTCTCAACCCTATAGAGAACTGAGTCAAATTTTTAAAAAATACAAGCATTCCCCAATTGATAAATGATCAAAGGATATGAATGGCCAATTTTCAGATGAAAAAGTCAAAGTTATCTATAAGCATATAAAGGAGTGCTCTAAATCACTTTTGATTAGAGAAATAAAAATTAAACCAACTCTGAGGTACCACCTCACTCTTATCAGATAGGCTAATATCATAAAAAATAAAAATTATAAATGTTGTAAAGAAGGTGAAAAAAACTGGGATACTAATGCATTCTTGGTTGGAATTGTGAACTGATCCAATCATTCCGGAGAGTAATTTGGAAATATGCTCAAAGGACTACCAAATTGTGTATATCCTCCTAGCCAATAATACCACTACTAGATTTGTATCCCAAATAGATTATAAAAAATAATTTAAAAGAACCTACATGTGCAAAAATATTTATAGTAGCCCTTTATGTGAGGGTAAAATATTGGAAATTGATGGGATTCCCATCAATTGGAGCATGGTTAAACAAGCTGTGGCATATGAATGTAATGGAATAGTGTTGTTGTGCAATAAGAAATGATGAGTAGGCAAATTTTAGAAAAATCAGGAAAGATGTGTAGGAACTTATACAAAGTGAAGTGAGGATAACCAAGAAAAAAAAAACATTACACAATATCAGCAACATTGGGTGGTAATGAACTCTGAATGACTCAGTTTTTCTCAGCAACTCCATGATCTAGGACAAGTACAAAGTACTCACAAAGAAAAATTATATCCTTATCCAGAAAAAGAATTCATAGAAGATTATCTTGACATATGTTTGAGGAAAAAAATAAAATGCTATCAAAATTTTTTTAAAAAGATATGCCATACCCAATACTTATAGGTGCTCCTAAATGAGATTAAAATGTAATTAGG
Organism: Sarcophilus harrisii; assembly: GCF_902635505.1. Taxonomy (NCBI): domain Eukaryota; kingdom Metazoa; phylum Chordata; class Mammalia; order Dasyuromorphia; family Dasyuridae; genus Sarcophilus; species Sarcophilus harrisii. Next base: position 129,385,733 of record NC_045429.1, read on the forward strand.
AAATATTTAACAAAATAAATTAAGGCAATAGAACACAGGTGACATTATATTTTAAAACTAAATCAGCCTGCAAGCATTCTTAGGTAGAACTGGAGAAATAATGGCTTCATTTCTATGAGTTTGATGCCATTGTTCTAAAAGTTAAAGAAGAACCTACAAATATTTTTATATTTTTTAAAATAACCCACAAAGCTGGATTTTTAAAAATGCAATTCAATTTAAAAAATAGCCATTCAGTACCTATTATGTTATCAGGCACTGTACTAAGCACTATTAATAACAAAAACAGGTCTAAATAAGAAATATGAAACAACACTTAATAATCTATTGGAAGAAAAAAGGGAGTATAAAAAAGTATGTGATGCTGAGATATGATGAAGATGGAGTCCATCATGATCATGGAACTGAATCTAAAGAATGAAGCTGGAAGGAGATTGAATTGAAATAGAATTAAGTGATTCATAGATATTGATTTGATTTCTAATGGATAGAAAATTAGCCTTAAGATCAGTAAGACTTAGATTCACATCCAGACACTGATACTTATATAAACAGGTCCTCACCCTCTCAATTTACTTTTACAACTTTTTAAAGTAATCAGCAAAAAAAAAAAAAAAAAAGCTAAACTGAGTTTTAAAATTAAAAAATTACTTAACCTGCAGGGGATCTTCTTTAATTGATGGAGCATTCCTTGAGCAAAATGAGGCACATTTAAGAGATAAAGAACAACCACCATTTATTAAGTAAGTATTTAGTGTGTGCTTAATACTATGCTAAACATTTTGCAAATATTCTTACATAGTACCTAAACAACTGATCATTTAACAAAGGAGATTTACTTTGTCCTAATGCAGCAAGAGTAACAGTGGTAAATTGTTGGAATCTTTACTAAAGTGTTAAGACATTTCTTTACAAAGTGTTAAAGACATTGGAGTTAATTTAATCTTAGAGTTATTTTGGGCCAGAACTTGAAACAAGATACTAAGTGGAACTGATTGAACAATGCTTGTGTTCACACCTTTAGAGAGCTCAAGTATCTAAGTACTCAATGGAGTTCACGGGAGAATTCAGGGCTGGCTTAGTCTGAATTCACACCTCCCTTAAAATTCTTAGGACCAGAGAGCACTCTGGGAGATAACCCATACTCCCTACCTCGAGAAGGAGGAGTTAACCTTTGGGAGATGATATATATGAAGGAAGCTCTTGGAACTAGGAAGAATTTCTCCGGAACATCAACAGGGCTCTGAGGCAGAACACTCTAGAAGAAAAGACTACTCGCCATAGACTGGAGATTAAGAAGCCATGAGTCATAGCTGACTGGAGGCTGAAGAAAGCCGAGGCAGAAGCCAAGGACAAACCTGCAAGATCTCTTGGAGCCAGGCAGAGAGATAGGCCTCAACTAACCAGGCTAATTTGGAAGGGGAAATAAACGTTTACATTTTTACCAGCTGATATTGGAGTAATTATTAATTTCAACTGAGACTAAGGCTGCCTCCAGGAAAACCCCAACAGTAAATGGTAACAGGGAAACAATGGTATGAAGCTTCTCTGGGGAGAAATCCACTTCTCCCCATCTGGAAAAGTGTCTGGTCAGTAGGTCATCATGGTATGGCTACTAGTGTAGTCTGAGAGACCTGGATTCCATGAAGCCTAACTGTTGGGCTTCGAAGATAAGCAAGAAGCAGCATTAGACAGGGTAGCACCAAGTAGGTCCCAGGAGTAACTCTGTCTTCTGTTAAGAATTTTTCCCCATTTTAAAGCTAATAGACAAAACACTGGCCCCATCACAGAATATAAAGACAAAATTAGAACAGCCCCTCCTTCTAATTTAGAATATATCTGAGGGAGACAAGATTTATAACCCTCCCAGATTTACTTTTTTGATTAGATTTTTTTAAACTAGGTGACAGAGGAGATTCTTTGCCTCAATTGCTACCTGCCCTTAATCACTGAATGGACACATCCTCAGTCAAACTAAGACTTTTGGAAGACCTTAACTAAAAGGCCAGAGTATTCCATTGCAGCTAGATCCATCTCCAGTCATCCAGATGACTCTGGAGAGTACAGTGAGACAAGTGACCTTGCACAGCCCTCTCCCACTTATATCTAATTCACTTGCATGTCATGGTATCACCTCACCAGTGTCATGGTCTTTTTTGAGAACAACAATATAGAAAAGTTCCCAGATGATTTTGAAGGGGAGGCATTAGTAGCTGGGAAGATTAAGAAAGATGTCTTGTAGAAACAGAATCAGAGATGAATTCAAAATGGAGGATTCCAAATGTTAGTTTCCCCAAGCATTGGAGAGAGCCAATGCAAAGGTATAGGTATAAATAGCAAACAGTGTTCTGTATGAGAAACCTTAAAATGGTCAAATTCAGAGATAGCAAAGGATCCTTGAAAAGGAGTGCTATGTAATGAAGTAGAAAGGTAGACTGAGAATGGGTCATGAAGCATTTATATTTGATCCTTGAAATCATATATCATATCATAGAAAGCCCCTGAAATGATTGAGCAGAGAGAGTGTGTATATGTGTATATGTATATATATATATATATATATATACACACACACACACACACACACGCACATATGTACTTAGACCCATGCTTTAGAAAAAGTTCTTTGACAGCTTTGTGGAAGATGAATTAGAGGAGGGACTTGAGGTAGAGAGGTACATTAGGAGGCTATTGAAGAAGTCTGAAAGAGTTGAAAAGAAATGCCCAAAGGTTAACCAACTTTCAAAATCCCAGACAGAGCCTAAATGACAGACTCGGGATGCGAGCCAAGTTCTCCAGACCCCAAATGCAGCTCTCTTTCTATGGAATCTGACTACCCAGTTCAGATGCCATTTGAGTTGTTGTTGTTTCAGAAATAAGATGAGGATATATTGGATTTTATTGTTTTTCCTGCTGATATCCAATATATTTATTAGTCTCTTGGATTTCAGAAAGACATTTGGACTCTGAGGATGTTCTTCAATAATTCCTGCCTTCAAGATTCTTGTTCTATAAGGACAATTTACTTCCTCCCATAAAAGTGGGTTTATATTTCCATGATATATGCTCATCCCCATGCACCTGGTATTTCCCATCTGCTCTTGTATCTTCTGGGAGCTCTTCTGTTTTCTATCTAATCTTCAGTTTCATTAAAAAAAAATTATAAGTTCTTCATACCTTTTTGATGAAAAGTGGTGAGGTATCTAAACAGAGAAATATTTACATCTATTACTACTATATTGGTTTATTTGAAATTGCTATGACTTGCTACCTATAAGCGAGAGCTTCTGTTTGCCAATATAGGGAATTAGTTGATAGGTAATAAAAAATAGTAGCAAAAACCACTTGTGAAACATTTTAAGATACAGAAATGTTATTAATAGAAGGAAGTTTAGAAAGAGATATCAAAAAAGCAGGGTAGTTTTGTTAATGTCATGTAAATTGTATACACAAATCATGAGAAATTTGAGGAGAGAAGAGAAGATTTGGAATAATTATAGAAGAAAGGAGCATAGTAAATGAGTTGTGGCAATGAAAGACCATACAAGATAATATAGCCCAGACTTGTAGTGCTCCCAATCAACATGATTTTGTGACTTATTTCAGCACTATTCATTAGCAGCTGTATTCAGGAGCAAAGGAGGTAGAAAGGGAAAGGAGTCAAAAGTTGTGGCTTAGCAAAATGTCATTGTCCACAAGTCACAGGGGAAGACAGTCAGGAGTAAAGGAAAGGATAGAGCTGAGTAAGTTTAGTAAGGGATAGAGATAGGGAAGGAAAGAGAGCCTTTCCCTATTTTAATATCATATAGTGGTTATAACTTTGGTAGAGGGAAAGAAGGGGAAAAGGGAACAGAACATGTTAAGGTTATAGAACATGACTAGAGTTGAGGCATAGAAAAGAATTATTAAAAATTATTATAAAGTAAAAGAATTTGAGTTCTTGAACATGAAAGTAGAACATTTGTGAATGATGGCAAAGCCTATGATCATCTCTGTGTAATGGAAGTAGAATGGAGAGTATTGTCAATGAGAATTTATTACATTGTAGAATGGGGAAGTTATCTGAGCATCAACATGTAAATTGAAGAAAGACTATGACTTGGGAAAGAGGGAATATTATGAGCCCCATGTCATAATTGGGAGCAGGAGAGATCCTTTAGCTACAAGGCAAGCTGTATCATTAGGAGACAGCTATATCTTTGTGATATGCAAAAGATGAAAGGAATGAGAAATAAATATATTTACAATGATAGAAATAATTTCAATTAGGAAATGGGTTTTTAGGAAGGCCCAGTGGAAGGAGTCTCCATATCCTAACTCTATGTCTATCTCTCAGGAGAATATAGAAGCAATGATATTGCTAGGTATTGTCTGTAGATCTTTGTAAGTCTCTTGAATTAAGTATTCTTTTGTTTGGAAAAGTCTTAACTGCCTCCCTTTAAATCATTTTCTCATATGCTTTGAGTTGAGGGAGGAGGAGATCCCAGAATGTGATGGAAAAGACTATAACCTTTCTCTAGCATCTAGGCTTGCTTGGTACTAAACTTATTTAAGTGTTTAGGCCTAGAACTGGGAGGATCCTTAACAGAGAGTAAGAAGGAGAATGTCTCAGGCTCCCTGGACCTAGTAACACCTCTTATTGTGACAATCTGCTTAAATCAGTTCCAGAGAAGACAATAGAGAGCTGCATTCATGAAGCATTTGTTGAAATACCCAGGCCCAAGAAAGCTGTTTTATGAAGTTTTTATGAGTTTTATGAAACATTCTATATTATACAAAGTATGTTATTTCATAGCAGTACCTATGTACAGGTATACATACAACTATGGAAAAAATAACAATATTATATTTTCGCTTCCACATAGAATAAGCCAGAAAATTTCATAGATTAATCCACAACAAAGCACTTTATGTACATCATCATTTGATTTTCACAATAAGTTTATTAAGTAAAAATTGCAGGTATTATCTTTGTTCAGAAGGGTCTCAGACTCAGAAAGAATAAGTCATTTACTTGTTAATGATGGTATTGAATGTCAGAAGTAGAATTTGGACTGTTGGCTCTTAACTATAACTAGTGTACTATATCCACTAACTCCATACTGCCTACTCTTTCACAAGGTATCAGAAAATTAAACCCAGAAGCTCAATATATTCATTGAGAATTGAGCTGAACAGAGTTTGTTTTCTCTTTGGCTCCAAACTCCAAAACAAACTAATGGTGTTTCCATATGTATTTCATTTTGCACATTAAATGTCTTCTTAAAAATGTACATTTAAATCAGATTAATTTTAAATGTAACTTTTATGCTAAATCCCTTTTTAATCAGTGTTTGTTTTTCTTTAAAAAAAAATCCTAAAATTTATTTCATAAATGTACTTAAGTTAATTTTTGAAAAGTATTAACAACAGGAATATTGAAAAATTGGGTCATAAACTTAGAAATGGAATGAAATCAAGAATTTATCTCATATAATAGTTTCAGTTTATAGATAACAAAAGTGAGGACAGGAGAGGTTATTTACTCAAAGTCATTTAGATCCTGAGTAGAAGATTTAAATCTAGGTCTTTCAGAAGAATTATCTTTATTACATAAACATGTGACTTAAACATATTAGAGCTGTATGTAGTAGTGCTATTCTGCCTTCCCTGGTGTGGCTAATTCCTCAATATTTTGCATGATAAGTAAATTATTTAACTACAGGCATATCTCAAAGATATTCCAGGTAATCTGCGTTTGATTTCAGACCACTGTAATACATGACCATCACAATAAAATGAGTTACACTAAATTTTAGGTTTCCTGGTATATTTAAAAGTTAAATTTACCTATATTGTAGTTATTAAGTATATTGTAGTATTATGTGTAAAAAAATGTAAATATCTTAATTAAGAAATACTTTATTGATAAAAAATGGTGCCATGACAATTTAAGACAGTAAATATAATTGATCAACGTGTGTGCTTTCATTGCCGTACTCCGGTCTCTCTCCTTCTCACCAGACCTTCCTGTTCCCTTAGATACAAAAATATTGAAATTGGGTCAATTAATAATAATCCATGGTGCCCTAAAATAAGTGACATCAAAGATTGTCAATTAGCTATCATCATCGTAACATATTATAATAATGAAGAAGTTTGAAATATTGTGAGAACTACCAAGATGTGACAGAAATATGATATGAGGATGTTGTTTTAGGAAAATGGTGCTGATAGACTTGTACAACATCTGTGATGTCTGCAAATTGCAGCCAAATGAGAGGTGTCCTATATCCTCTGGCCAATGGGTAGAGATTAGGCTATTTGTGAATTGCCTTCCATTATCCATGTACAACTGAGATAGCCTTTTAGAGTTATTATTTGGTCTGGTAATAATTATGCACTTCCTAATTACTAAAAATGGGCAATTTGCTAGCTTAAATGATTGTCCCATAGACAAAATATTAAATGGGGCTAATGAAAATAATAGGTATTTCTTTAATCTCAAAGTATTGTTTATAGTAACTTGTCAGTTTCTGTTCCATGATTTGGGTAGTTGGAGATTCTAATAGACCAGATCACTAGTTATTTACTTTTTTTTTTTTTTTTTGCTAACAAGTTGGCCACTATATATTTTCGTATTCTTACTTTTTCTTAAGATATAATTTAGTGTTTTCTATTCATTTTCACTTACCAGGCTTAGTTCAAATTGTATATATGAGGGGGAACAACTTTAGCTATTAAGATTTTCTGTAGAAGTTCTTGGAACAAACAAATATTTTATAAGCACAGTTATATTCCAAGAACTGTTAATGCCTCCCTTTCAAACTATTTTGTATGTAAATAACTTTTATTTATTCTCTTTATTTTTACTGCACACACATGTCCCCATCCTTGAGCACAGATTATTATGTTGAATTTTATTCTTTTAGCACCTAGCACAATGACAAATGTTTGATTAATCAATTGTGAATCAATTGATGGGCTCATTTAGTAGGAGGATTCTCTGAAGTTTACAATAAAGTTATTAAGTCTAAATCTTCATAATGCTAATGAGAAATAAAGAATTGAAACTTCAGAGATTATTTTAATACTTTCCTCATTTTTAGAACCCTCAAGTTCCACTATTCAGAAATTAAGTCCCTACTATGTACAGTACATTTACATGCTAGAGTAATAAAGACAGGAGGTAGGGCAACCAATACCCTTCATTACATTAATGAATGTTAGCTGCAGGGAAGAAGGAAAAGTCCAGAAGACCTTAATTTATGTCAGTAAGTCAAATAGCAATCCCCTAGGCTGCAGGGAATATAGTCAAAGCAGATGTTAAGGTCAGGAGAACTTTTGTAGCTAGTAACAAGGCAGATTGTAATGTCTGGTGGCCTCCATCTCACAGGATCAAATAAAGTTGCCAATTCCCAACTTTCCTAACCCAGTAAGCAATCAGGTAGCCAAGATGGGTTCTAGGCTAAGGAAAAAGAAAATGGGGTATGATGTAGCAATGGATATGCTGGCTTGTCAGATACTTTGGATATATTTTGGGTTATCCAGAATGAGTTCAGTGTGAAAAGGTAAAAAGGGAGCCAGTATGAAAGGAGTAAGGTTTCCCCTGTTGGTAGCAGGTTTTCCTGCTACAGATGGGTTCTGGAATAGCCTGGAGCTGGGAGAGACAGTGACAAAAAGTCAAAAATAACATAAAAAACCTAAGATAATTTGAGTTTGGGAGAAAACACCAGTAACTGGAGGTGTGAGGGGAGACTTGATGGAGGAAATGTTACATTAATTGAGTCTGGAAGGAAGACTCAGATTTTCAAAGCCATAAATGAGGATGGAATACATTGCATCAATTCCTACAGACAGGAAATGAAATGTGGAGTATGAAGATCAGTGAATAATGTCACTTGAATATATAAAGGAGAAGAAAATTTATTGAAGAGGATAATGAGTCGAATTATAGGCATATTGAGTTTAAGATGCTAACAAAACATCCAAGGTGAAGATGTTAAAATGACAGTGACTATGAGGAACTAGAGTTCAGAATATAAATCAGTAATGCATATAGAGATTTCTAACTTGTCTGTATCTGGTGGTAGTCAATGAAGGTTGACGGAGATGACTAAAACACATGAGATTGATGTGGGAAAGATTCCAATCTTTGATTCCCAAACCTCCCTCTCCCCCCACCCCCCCAGTTAATGTAAATTACCCTTTGACTCACAAATCCTGGTCCCTTTGAATTCCAATAGAAGATCTGGACCTGTCCCAGCCCCATCCGGATCTCAGCCAACTTTGGGGCTACACCCAAAAGCCCCTTGAGCTAAGTCTTCTTTTATAAAAGGCCCACGCTGGGAACCCCTCTTGCAGAGATTCCAAACATGCCAGCCATGTGAGGACCCTCTGTCCAGTGCCCTCCTTATCTCTACCTTCACCTATCTCCTACTTCCAAACTCAATAATAAACCTCCTTTATCAATCTAGCTCTCGGGCTAATAAATGCTTTTATTAGCCCCTACTAATACTCGCACCGCTACTAGACCTCATTTACTACTGTATCCTTGCGCCGAATCCAAGGGGGTTGCAGGAGAGCTCTGTTTGATTCTCTGTACCCCAAACCTGCCACTAGACCTCAACTAAATCCTAATTTCATTTAGGTATCCCAAATCTAGGCCTCAACAAGATCACTGAGAGTATATAGATGAAAAAAGCTCTCTAGACAGAGCACTGGAGAGGTCTCTATCTAGTATGCATGAGTTGGATGATGAATCAGTAAAGAAAAGTGAACCAGTCAATATAGGTAAAGCAGAAAAGAATAATAAGTATCAAGAATGAGGATTGAACAAAAATAACTGTATTTAACAATTTGATCTTTGTTCATACATTCTCTTAGAAATTTTGGCCAAATTCTTATGTCTGAGTTTTTCTAATATGGCAATATTACACATTTTCACATGTATACTAGATTTTAAGCTTCATTTTCAAAATATTTAGACTTTTAAACTCAGTGCTTTTTATGCCATTCATTAACTTTAAAATGTCTTCTTTTGTGAAAAATACAGTTTTATAGCTAAATTCAAAGCAAGTGAGAGTCCCTTAGTACACATATATTGAACAGTAGAAATAAGTTTATGAAAAAATGGATCCATGTATTCATTGACAATATTGTTATTTACTACACACAAAATACCATGGTGAGTACTTTGTGAAAGTTATGTAGATGAATAAGGCATGACCTCTGAAATCAAGTAGAGGAAGTTTATTTTGACAAATAATCATACTATAAGGTCAAGTATGAAATAAGTATAAGAAAGAAATAAAGAAAGTGCCATAGGAACTCAAAAGATAGCAAGACTACCAATGACAACTAATTAAACAGATAATGAAAAATATGGCTTTTGACTTGGATCTTGAAGGACTTATACTATTGGACAGGAAGATATAATCATGAAGGAATTATATGCAAAAGGAATAGCATGAGACAGAGATGATGGGGAACCACATGGTTCATTGGTGCATATTAGTCTTGGGAAAGCAGGTATGAGAAAAAAGTTGTAAGCAGATCCTGGGAGAACTTGAAAGCCAGAATGTGGAGCTTGAATTATTCTTCAATCAATCAGAAGCCTATGAGGACTTTTTAAGTAAGGAAATGACATGTTATCGTAGACTAATCAGCCTGGAAGAGAATATACAGGTGATGTAAACTATGGTCTGATAAAATTAAACTGGCAGCTAACTTCATGGGAGAAATATTAGAACAGGAGAAATCTGAAGGTAGGAAAACCAGTTAAGAGGCTCTTACTATAGTTCAAAGAAAGCATTTTCTGATAAATCTTTAATTAGATTTCAGGCAGCTTTTTACTGGTTATACTTAGCTTAAACTGAAGCTATAATTCTCTGTCAGAGAAGCATAAGGGTTGTATCATAATTTAGTAGTAAATGAGAAAATGGAGATTCAGCTTCTGAATAATTGAATGTAGTATAAAAATATTATGAAGCGAGGAAAGAACTATTACTTAAAATTTAGGCTTTCCTGAGCTTGGATAATGGCCCACATCAGAGAATTAAGGACAATAATCCAATTCAATATGGTTGAAATTAACAAGAGATTATGTATGAATTGGGAAAATGTGGTCTAGAGGAAAGAGAATAAAATTGAGAGTTGAGAGTCAGGTTTGAAGTGTCAGCTCAACTAGCCACATAACTTTAAACACATCACTTCCCTTCTGAGCCCTGGTTTCCTTGTCTCTACAATGAGGAAGGAGGTTGAGCTAGATGATCTCTGAGGGTCCTTTGAACTTTAAACTCTATGTTCTCATAGATGTTCCTGTCTGTAACTTTTGAAGTGTTTTTTCTCACATGAGAGTTGAAAGTCACAATATTAGACAATCAGAACTGGAAAGACAGACAGAATTTGTACTTTTCTTTCAATTTCATTTAATTGCCAACAAATAATCAAATCTGGCTCTTTAGAGTCAGGAAGACCTGGATGAAAGTTCTACCTCTCACATCTCAGCTCTGTGACCAAAGACAAGATCCTCAACTTTGCACTGCTTTGAAGAGCTTTCTAAGACACTAAATTACAGATGAGTTGTTTTTCTATATAGAGAATGTCCATTTACCCTAGAGAAAGTACAGCATTGTTCAAAAGAGAATTAAAAAACAAACACTGGATTTGAAGCAAGAGACCCTAGATAAATATTCACAGTCTCTTTTTCTATTCATTTGGCCACAGGCAATTCACTCTTGCTTCTCAGTGTCATCATCTATAAAATGAGATTAATCTAAATGGCCTCTGAGTTCTCTTCAGCCCCAAATTTGTGATTCTATAATCTGTGGCCTAATATATTTGATTTATAATTTTAAAAGTCAACAATGTCACACAACCTTGGGCACCCAATAGAGAGATGCCTTTGATGATGTCTTTCTTTTTGTGAGTTTGCTGATATTCACTGGGTTCCAAAGTCGACCTTGATCTTTCCTACTGTTATGCCTCTAAACTCAAAATAGATTATATTGACAATGCAGACACATTTAATCTCACTCATATATAACTGTAGGCTAAAAAGTCAAGGCAAAAATACATCCCTTTCTTTTTCTACAGACAAAAATGTAAATTTCTAATTTCTTTTGAAGTTTGTAAATATAGAAATGTATTCTTTACTCACCACAGCATTAAATTCTTTTAAAGTGGAAAATATTTATACATAAATATGTGTATGTGTATATCTATTTCTATTTCCTTTGAAAACGTATGGTATTTACCTATTGAGTAAAAAAATTCTTGAAAGACTAAACTTTTTTTACGTGTGGCTCTTATTTTATATAACCTCAAATAAATTTTTCTTTTTTTTTCAATTGTAATTTTTATTTTTTTATTATAGCTTTTTGTTTATGTTATATGCATAGATAATTTTACAGCCTTGACAATTGCCAAAATTTTTGTTCCAATTTTTCCCCTCCTTTCCCCCCCTGCCCTGATGGCAGGTTGACTAATACATGTTAAATATGTTAAAGTATAAATTAAATACAATATTAGTATACATGTCCAAATAGTTATTTTGCTGTACAAAAAGAATTGGACTTTGAAATAGTGTACAATTAGCCTGTGAAGGAAATCAAAAAATTTTCTATTCAAGGAATATATGAATGCCTTGTGAAATGCTATCTTGTCAAGAAGTTTCCACCATTAGAACATGGTAGAGATTAGTAATTTTCAGCTATTTTTATTCCTTTGTTTTCTGTGATTGGGCCAGTGATCTTATAATGCCAGAGAAACTGAGGCAAGATAGAGATTAGAGAGTATTTAACATATTATTTGAAAGGGAGAGATTTATTGGGACCAAAAGGATCTATAGTTTGGTGTAGAGGGCTGAAACTATTGAATTCAATGCATTGAGGGCAGGACTGCCAAGCCTTTGAGGCTGATTGGACAATACTCTCTGGGCATATGCTTGGAAAATGATCCTTTCCACTATCCGAATGGCTCTATGATTGGTGTATAGAGGACTGTAGGAGGGACTAGGGGGTGGAGTAAAACTGGCCAGGGACACACTCTTGGTGTTAGACGAGGGGGAAAGCAGTTTCGGAGAATCTGATTCCATCCTGCTCAATCTGCGTCTGGGGATCGAGAATAAAGATTGAGGACTTTTGCTTATCCTGACTCTGTATGATTCTGGGGTGTTCTGGGTGCTAGCCTGATTACAGTTTGGTTCCGGGGCTGAATAAGATTGTCGGCTCCAAGAGTCCAGCAAACAATGTGAATTCTCAATGACATATACACATGGCTCAGACTTAGGTGGTAGACTGACGGAGGGGCAGAGTCAGGGTACTGAGAGCGGGAATGAGACTCTGACAGGGTGGGGTGAGCCTCAGGAGATGGGGATGAATGACATAATGGGGGGAGGCAGGGGAGATGGGGATGAGGCATCTTGATAAAACAGTATCTGATATTCGGATACCTTGGGATGAGGAGAGGCATTCTGATAATTCTAAAACATAAGATCTTTTATCCTTATCAAATGTTCTGGTTAAGAGGGAGGGGAGGTTTCCACAGGATTGAGCAGAACAATTATAAACTGAGTCAGGACAATTTAGGGAAACTAAGTCAGGACAATAAAAGAGAACTGTGGCACAACAGTCTTAATTTTCAACTAGAATTGTCTTTTCTGAGTGCTCAGTCTTGACTTCACCACTGTCCATCACCTTCATCCTTCATATCCTCTTTTCGCTCTAGGTTTTTATTACGCTGGTGCCTTCTGTTTCTCTACCTTTCATCTTTTGCTAGGTCTGAACCCAAACTCTGAAAGTGACAGCCAGGAGTTAAAAAGTAGAGCCATATCTCACTGTCTCATGCTACCTAAAAAACCCTCACTTTTCTAGTTCTTTATCCATTTGCTGAGGTTTTTTCCTGTTCTTTGGAGGGACTGCATATCTTCTAATTCCTCTACCAATATGGAAATTCCTCTGTCATATGGAAAGATAGGATGATGATAGTTTGAAGCTCTTTTGGCAGAAAAAATTTTAATTCATTCATAGGTTCAAATGCCAGAGAACATTTATCTTGTATTGAGTGGAATATGTTTTTGTATTATTATTATTATATTTTCATTAACATTATATATTATATTAATATTTTATTAAATATTATAGTAAATATTATGTTATGTTTATTTTTTAATATATTATGTTTAATGTATGTATACATGCATACATGGGACTGGAGTCTGGAAGAGTCATCCTCACAAATTCAACTCAGGCCTCAAATATTTACTAGCTGTGTGACCCTGGACAAGCCATTTTATTTTGCCTCATTTCTTAAGTAAAATAAACTGAAGAAGGGAATGGCAAACAATTCCAGCATCTTTGTCAAGAAAACTCCAAAATGAGGTCATAAAGAGTCCTCAACAACAATAATGAAACAGGTAGTAAATTGAAGATAGTTGTTATTTGAACCCAAATCCACTAAATTCCAGATCATCTCGAGAGTCCTTTTCATTAAATTACTTATTGCCATCATATACACATATACATAAATATGTTTGACTATAAGTTTTAAGTAGAAATGGTTTTTTTTTCCTCAGAGAGGTTTAGAAATGTCCCATTTTATTTGTTTTGTAGAAATGTTTCTCAGTAACCATCATTCCTATTAATTATTAATTATTATTAATGCCCATTTTTGATTTGTGCTTTAATTAATATCTCTTAGGTAGGCACCTTAGTTTGTCTTCCTAGAGTCAGCAACTGCTGTTACCTATTTTTCAAATCATTATGGATGTCTAATATAAATTCTGTCTTTCTTATTTTTAGTTTGGCACTTTGACCTTAATGTTTCCAAATAAATAACATCAGCCATTTCTTTTCATTTTCTTTGGTTCCTTAAAGGTGTTCATATTCTGTGATCAAATCCCTGGAGCCTTTTCTTTTCCAGAAACTATAATGAAAGCAATTTGCAATTCCAATGGTTTGTGTATATATTTGTTTTGGAACAAAGGGAAGCATGGTACAACAAAACCTTGCTGAATGGAGTAATATTAAATGCCTTCAGCTCAAATGAGGGTGTTTTGTGTCCCTCTGTGTCTATATGTATATTTGGTAAAAGCAGGAAAAAGCTCTACCTTTCTCCCACCCCCACCCCCCAAGAGCCCCTATTGTTTCTATCACTGAAGAAAAATGATCTGGAATTATAATGACTACAAATACATCCTACAATATTTGGTAAGTTTAGAGCCATATTTTAAATTCTAAGGAATATCTAAGAATATGAATCTATTTTCAGGGATTCTACTTTCTTCTATGGCATATTCTATCTCCTATTATGTTGTTAGAGATTTTTTCTTTGTTTTTGATGAAGAAAAAATTTTCTGTGGTAAATTCAAACACAGATTGCCCTTAATTTTTCCAGATTAAGCTGGTTGGCAATTTGATGATGTCAGAACTGTGTGAGTGTGTTAATCAACCTCTTTAGCAGGATACAGAAGAACAAACTAATGATTAAGCTAATAGATTCTTGGCATGTAAATGATTTTCAGGTCATCTATTCTAAACTCTTCCTTCTACAGATGACCAAACTGAGACCCAGAGAAATTGCATAGTTTAATTCAATTTTTAAGTGCTTATTAGGTGCCAAGTCCACATTAAGTAGTAATAAGTAATAGAGTCGGGATTTAAATCCAGGTTCTCTGTAAAGACAGAATGAGAGAGGAAGAATGATCTGTTGCTTACTAACAATGTGATCATGAGTAAATAATTTGCCTTCTCCAGACCTGGCTTCCTCCTATATCAAGTAAAGGATTTGTGCTATATGACCTACGAGGTCCTTTATAGGACTAAATTTATGATGCTGTTGATTCTTTGACTCCAGTTCTCTCCACTATACCACCTTCCCTCCTGAATTTTAATTTTGCAGGTGCACTGGAAATTGAAGTGGAGCGGGAGACAGGGAATGAATACAATGGAAAGAAGATTCTAGGGAGGAAACTGGAGTGCTTCTGGAGCCTTCATAGATATATATAGTGGATCACAAGAGGCACTTTCTAGTGGGGGATGAGGGAGGAGCAGCAAGGGAATTCAAGAACTGAGAGTGTTTTAAGTGCCAGTGACTTCGCAAAAGGCAAAATAATAATAATGATCACTATGGACCACTATGGACATTTGAAATAGAGCAGTTTATGTACATTATCTCTTTGGTCATCTCAGCAAATGCATGAAGCACACAGTTGGTATTATTCTCATTTTATAGTTGAGGAGGGAAACTCAGAAGCAAAATGACTTATTAAGGGCACAGGGCTATTAAATAGCAAAGATAAAAGTACTTTGAAAGGCAAAGTAGAGTGTTTTGACTTAAAGTCCAGTGGTTTTTCTACCACAACAGTTCTCCTTTTATAGAATATCAGAATTTTAAGAGTTCAAAGGGAAATTCCAAAAACCCTTTGGTATTGCTCATAGGTAGAAAAGAGCCAGATGCTCATTGAGAAAAGAATTTCAAAATTCATAATCTAGGTAGAGACCAAGTGTCAGTTTCCTTTCCTTCCTTATATCATCATATATCTACTTACCTGTTTACATGTCATTTTCCACCTGTTGAATGCTGATTATTTTGTTTTTATATCATCATTGATGAGTAAATGCTTATTCCATTGAAATAATATATATATATATATATATACACATGAATCCCCAACAAGGAAATCAAGACATGATGTCAACAGCCTGAGCCTTTGATGCCCTATGCTAATCAAAATGTGAAAATGGTCTATAAAACTTTAAAACTTCTAAGGAAAAAAAAATTTCCCTTAAAAAAAAAAAAAAAAAAACTTGCACAGGGTAAAGGGTTGAAATATCACTTATACCACATCATGCATCTGTTTTTTCTTCATATTCATTGTTTCTTAAATATAGTTTAGCTACATCATGATCCATTTATGCACTGCAATTTTTTTTAGTCCTTAACAGATATGCATCTATTTTTCTCCCTCTTTTTTGTTATTCCAGAAAGTGCTTTTATATGTAATTTTTGGCATTTGTAAAATTTCTCTTTCTTTTTTTCACTTCCTTTGGGTATAGACCCAAAAGATGGGATCTATGGACAAAAAGAATATGTAAGTTTTAGCCACTTTCTTAATATAATTCCAATTTGCTTACCAGACTAGTTGGATCAATTCATAGTTCTGCCAATTAGGTATCAGTGTGTCCTTCTTTCAAAAACTCTTCCTACATTGTCAAGATGAGATGCTTGTCTAACTTGGATGAGATCGTAGTACTGGTTAAATGATGTGTTGGCCACTGCCATAGAATGATGCTCATGTTCTTTTTTGAGTTGTAGTACAAAAGAAAAAGACCTGTATATATGAATCATAACTCAGACTATAGTTGAAAGATAACTTATGAGGCTTTTAATTCAACCTCCTCAGAGATTTAATTCTCAAAGGTCATATAAGTAGTGAGTGGTAGATTCTGAATTTGAATTAAGGTCCTTTGATTCTACATTAGTGCATTCAAGATTTACAAGCTGAGTGATCCTGAGAATATTTCCTGATTTCTTCTTTATTATAGGGAGGATAATACTAGAACCCATCTTACACCTTCATTGAGAGAAACAAATGAAACAATTTACACAAAATGTTTGACAAAGCTTAATGTGTTATAGATTTTACAACTTTTGTTATGGTAGTTGTTATGATTACATGGACATGATTCATACATTTTATTCATGAATCACAAAATTGATTACCCCCTGGTTTTAGAAACTTTTTTTTTTTTTTTTTTGGCAAGACAGACTTATGCCATAGTAGTGATACTAAAAATTGTTTACTTCAAGCTACTTTTGTAATTAATAGGAATCATATTGAAAGAGAACAGATGACTTCCTGACAATATATTCAAATATTCCCATCAGGGGGTTTATTCTATTTTCTCTGTGTATGTAATTTTCCTACTGATTTCAAGTGAATATTTTAATCTATACTCATTAGAAGCTTTATTTTCATTTTACTCTATTTGATTACAGAATTATTCTCTATGTTATCTTCCTTGTGAACAAAATTCAAGTCTACACCTGAAAAAAAATTAGTGATATGAAATTGAAATTGGAGCCATCATAGCTTATTTTTTAAAAGTTGAAATCTTTTCAGTATAATTGAACATTATTATGACTTGCTTACCTTAGATTAGTGATCATCTAATATAATAATTCACATAACCATAATTGTAAATATGGGAGTTTAAAAAAAAATTAAGTGACTCTCCAAGATCAGATTGATAGAAAATGGAAGGACTGAGATTCAGTTCAAGTTGTTTGATGTAAATCAGTTGTTCTTTCCATGCTAATAGGTTGCTTCTTACTGCTGTAGTTCTGTGGCTAATGCATAGAATAGGTAAAGAGTCTTCTGGGCTGGTACAGCCCTATGGGATCTTACAAGGGAACTCAGATCTTATATAGTTTATCTAATTTATTTGAATTCATTCTAGAAGGACTTCCTTAAGACAACTGTAAAACTATAATCATGCTTGTTGATGACTATATGAGCACCTAGATACTGCAGTGAGTAGAGTACTGGATCTAGAACCAGGAAGACCTGAGTTCAGTATGACTGTATGCCCCGGGGCACATTACTTAATCTCAGTGTTATATGTAAAATGAGGAAAATAACAACTGCTATCTCTTAGGTCGTTGTGAAGATAAAAGGAAATAATATTTGGGTTTTTTTGAGGCAATTGGGGTTAAGTGACTTGCCCAGGGTCACACACCTAGGAAGTGTTAAGTGTCTGAGACTTTGAACTCGGGTCCTCCTGACTTGAGGGCTGGTGCCCTATCCACTGAACCAACTAGATGCCCCAAGGAGATAATATTGTAAAGCACTTTGAAAACCTTAAAAATTCAGTCCAGGAGTGTCTGACTCTTTTCGACCCCATTTGGATTTTCTTGGCAGAGAAGTTAGAATGGTTTGGCATTTCCTTCTCCAGCTCGTTTTACAGATGAGGAAACTGAAGCAAATAAAGTTAAGTGACTTGTCCACTTACAGATTTTAATTAAGATTTTCCTTACTCTAGGGCTGGTGCTCTATGAGCTAGCAACCTACTGCCCCGCGTTATATAAACACAATTTATTATTATTATTAGCTATTGTTATATATATTTTATTATCATCATCCATTTAAACTTTACTTATATGTCTGTATTTATATAGCACTTACATATGTGTATATGCATGTATAAATATGATCATATATGAATATTTGTGTGTATAATCAGAAGTATATAAGCCTCTATAATTATAAGTACATGAGCCCCAAATCGGATCTATATATGTGAAATAGAACAGCATTATATATAATTAGACCCCAAAATATTAATTTAAGTGTTTATTAAGATAAGAGGTAAGAGTCATTTCAAATATGTATTAAATGTCACGTAAAGAAATCTGCATGGGGAAGATGGATTGTAGGAAGGTGAAGGGATAGGTCAGAAAATTCCAAGCTCTCCAGATTATCCCCCTCCCCACACGCAAAAATATTCAGGAATATTGTGTACTTCTGAAAAACAAAGAAGACCTGGGACAGGACAAGGGTTTTTCTCAGACAATAACAGAAGCCCACAAGAAAGACCCCAGGACCAAGGATTAACCTGAATGAAGAAGGTAAAGGATTCCATGTTGGCTTCCTAAAACAGCAAGCTGAGAGCCCTGGGGCTAGCTGGGTTCCAAAGGAGCCTCGACTCAACCACAGGAACTTTCAACTTGGGGAGTCAGAGGTCTGAGTCCAGAAGACTGAGGAAATCTCTGCTGATAAGGAATGCCAAGCCCATCTATGTTGCTGAGAAACCATGGGCAAGAAGGAACCAGTATAGATTGAGTGCAGAAGCAATGGGGCCAGGACACTGCTGGCTGCAGGTTCTTCTAGGAGGGTGGAGATGCTGGTTTGGGGTTCCAGGTCAGAGGGGAAAATTGAGTTAAAGCCAAAGGTACCATTCCCATCCTCAAATCCCCTGAACTTGAAATGATTACACAATTAAGTCATTTTTTTTTTTTAATTGAGCAAAGGAGAAAGCCTCCAATCATAGAAAATTAGTATGGGAATAGAGAATGCCGTCCATCTTCAGAGAAAGATGCTGAAGTAAAAACTCCCCTTTTTCCAAAGAGTAAAATTAAATGCTCAGGATGAATTCATAGAACTTGAAAAAGTCTTTAAATATCAAATAAGAGAACTTAAGGAAAAACTAAAAGAAAACAAAAGCATAATCCAAGAAAAACAAGAAAAAAAGACAGCTAACTATAAAAGGAGATCCAAAGTCTTAAAGAAGAAAATCACTCTTTGAAAATTAGAACTGGGCAAGGGGAAGCCAGTGAAATTATACGAGATCAAGAAATAATAATGCAAAATTTAAAAAAAAATGAAAAAAGTAGAATAGTATGTGAAACTTATATAAGAAAAACAACAGATTTGGAGAACAGATCAAGAGAAGACTAAACAAGAATAATTGGACTGAAAAGCTGTGACCAACAAAAGATCTTTGACACAATAATACAAGAAATAATAGAAGAAAATTGTCCTGAAGTGATAGAACAAGACATAGAAAAAAATCTATTTCTTGTCACCTCAAAGAGATCCTATGAGAAATACACATAGGACTATTTTTGCTAAATTTCAAATCCTCCAGATCAAAGAGAAAATTGTACAAGTAACAACACCATAAACAATTCAAATATGCTAGAGCTACAATAAGAATTTTAAGGATCTATCAGTAGCTACAATAAAAGAGGTCTACAGGTCCTGGAATATTTTATAGAAACAATCAAAATAACTAGACCTGAAGCTATTTCCAGCAAAACTAAATATAATATTGAATGGAAAAAAAATGGACATTTAACAAATTCTTAGGTTTTCAGGATTTTATCTCAAACAAACCTAAACTCAATTTATCGCATAAGGGCTAACATCTGGGACTCAAGTTTTTTTTTTTTTTTTTTTGAAACTTTGAAATGTAAACCTTATGTCTAAAGTGAACATTAGTTCAGTTAGAATATTAGTTAGACCAAAAGAAAGATTGGGCTAGAGTTACTCTAAAATACTGGTGTGACTCTAAAAAGCAAAATCTCTTATGGAAAGATAAAAATAGTAAGTACACTATACAAACGAGGTCCAATAACAAGAATCAACAGAAGAATTAGATGAGGGAGGATGGCTAGTTGTTCTGAAAACCTACTCACATTGGGAATGGGTTAAAGAATACACACACACACACCCAAGAAGGGTATAGTACTATCCAAAATTTATGAAGAAATAAGAGGGGAGGAAATAGGGTAAGGTGGAGTAGAACAGTTTTTAAATCAATGGGAGTAGAATAAGGTGTATCAGTTAATGGAAAAAGGGATAAAGATGGTGGGATGTTAAGATTAATAAGAGTTGAACAAGGTATGTAAATTAATAGGAATGGGATAAAGAGTGAAGGAAAAGACTGAGAGAGAAGATGAGAGGGATGGGGGGAGGGTGTTTAACCAAAGCAAGGCAAGTTAAGATAGATAGAAGTAAAGCAGAAGAGTTGGCATGGATAGGAAAAATATATATACCCAAACAATAACAATGATAAGGAGTAGAATTTATTAGAAAAAGAAAAGTAAAGGTAGTCATTATTGATTTCAAAATCAATTTAAAAAAGACTTAATATAGAGAAATCTACATTGTATCAGTCATATTAATATTGTTTTAGATATATATGTATATATGCATATATTTGTATGTGTTTATGTACATGTGCATGGATATATGTATGGATATATATGTGTATGTCTATAGATAAAAACTATACATGTGTATAAATATATGTGGGGAGATATATATATATATATATATATATACACATATTTGCGTGGATGTGTATCTATATATGTATGAATTTATAAATATATCTGTGCTTAACTGCAGCCCACTTGAGTGAGGGGAGGGGTCGAAAATGCAAAAAGTTTACAGCAAAGAACAAAGAAAACTTACAAGTAAGCAAAGAAAAGACAGACATTTATGAATACATTGTCTTCTGTTATGATATGTGCTTTCTTGAAATGGAAATTTGTTACATATTTTCAATCCTCCTCAGTGTTCTGCTGGGCACATGATAACTTTTAAAATTTTCTTTTTCTGTCTTTCCTTCTTTTTCTATTTTGTTTTTTTTTCCTATTTTGCATTTGTTTTAAATAAATAAATACATTTTATAAAGGGGGGGAGGAATCTGTTTGTCTTAGATTGTCTAAATTCTCTGATGATATTCATCCTCTTTGATTGGTGCACAGAACATTTAACTTGCCCTGCACAATTGATTTCATTGCAAAAGAGGAAGAAGCTCATTTAATTGCAATCCAGTTCTTTGCTATTAATTTGAATACTAGGAGAAATTTTGGCAGACCTTAGTTTCAAGAAGCTTTGAATCCAATAAATGTCACTAGTATCTTGACTTCTAGCTTCATTGATGTTTCTAATTAAACTGAGTCATTTAAAGCAATTTATTACTGAGCAAAACTACTGTTTGATGGAGTAAGTGGTTTTAACATTTGCTCAGTCTTGAGGTTCCCAGACATTGTGGTTGTGGTTTGGCTCTGCCAGTCTCAGTATCTTATTTTGTCTGGAAAACATTAATCTCTTTACTTTGAATTTCTCAGAGAATGAAACTATTTCCCTTGTAAACTGTAGAGGGTTTTAGAAAATGTCATGTAGTCTTCCTTTGTGAGTCTAATATTTAACTCTGCATATTATAGGAGAGAGTATTTCAGAGCTGCAAAATTGTTGACCAACGAGAGGCATATTATTACTTTTAATGACACTATCCTTGATTTCTTCAGTTTTGTTCTCTCTTTGTTGCTTAATGACCTAATTTTTTTTTTAAAGTTCCCTTAAGACTCCTTCAAATTTAAATATGGTCTCCTTTCATCAACAATGCATCATAGTCTACTTTATCTATTTGTTTATTTTCAGACATTCTGAATTATTTCATCTTTTCAAATTTTAGAATTTTTTTTTTTTATTGGAACAGAGGAAGGCCAGGAGAGCAAGGCAGGAAAGAAAGCTTAACTTGGCTTCCTTCTATCAGAAATTTGCAGATTCTGAGGCAAAAAGCTATTCTTACAGCAATTGCAATTAAAAGAGATCATCTCTGTGCATAAGGGGATCATATAATCATGTCATGAACCAATTTCATTGCCATCATAATTTCAACCAAGACAATCAGCTCTATCAATAGAAGTAAGCAAAAAGTTCACAAATTTGCAAATATTTCTTTTGTATTTCAGCATTTGGTCTTTTATTTGTGTGTATATATAATTTAATATGTACAACAAACAAAAAGTTCACAAATTTGCAAATTTTTCTTTTGTATTTCAGCATTTGGTCTTTTATTTGTGTGTATATTTATATAATTTAATAGAAAGGAAGCATGATTAGTACATAGAGTGCTAAATTTAGTCAGGAAGACAGATTCTAATCCTGCCTTTTATAATTGCTACAATTCTTTGTGAATTGTAAGCAAATCACTTACCTTTTGTGTGCTTCAGGCATCTTCCTAGGATACCAGTACTAAGTCCTAGATGGGTTGTGAATTGGATTGGTCAGGAAATTCCCAAATTCTCACAAAATCAAAGATCCTTAGTATATTTTTAATGGAAATAAGACTTTGGTTTTTTTTTCTGGATTCCTCATGGTAATAGTTTTCAAAAGTAGTAGAAAGTTCTTGTAGCACAGTGGGTATTGGAGTAGGAACCAGGAAGACAGTGTTTTTTCCCAAGAAAACCCTAAATAGGGTCACATAGAATCAGACATGATTGAACAACAGCAACCTCTTCTGAAATTTCCCATGGTTCATACTTTTCCAGCCTAAGTCTGTCTCTATGATGTGATGACATAAAGCATGTAGCATGTTTCTTCAATATCTCTTTCTTCTTCTCCAGGGCAAATGGTTCAGATCCATCAATTTTCATCAGATTTAAAGTTGTCCAGTCCCCTTTCCATCCTAATCCTGCTCTTCTCTCTGCCTGGATTTCTCCTAAAATATGGTACCAAAACCAAAAATAAGTCAAGTATATGCTGACCAGTACAGATGGCAAAAGCACACTTACCTCCTTTACTGTCTTCTATTCTTAGCTCTCTCAGCACTCATATCCTACAGTCGATTCTTACTGAAGCTTTCAATCCATATTTTTATTATTTTTACCATGACCTTCTATTGAGGCAGGTCTTCAATATATTCTACTTGTGCATTTATTCCTTTAACTTGAGTTTTCTAATTGTTTAAATGATAGATTTTTCCAAAAGCAGAATCAGCTATTTCATGAAGTAATGAGAATTTCAGTTGCTCATAAATTCATTCATTTGTTCATTGTACTTTTAAAAATGCATACTGTGTGTAGTGTATTATTGTAGTATGCCAGCTGCTGCCAGAAATGCATGAAAAATAAGCACAGCTCCATCTTGAGAGAAATTACAATCTAGCAGAACATAAATAATCAGACAGTTCTGGGGAATATTGGAAACTGTATGATGTGTAGTGAGTATTGCACTAAACTTCAATGTGACTGAGAAATCACTTCAGGTCCTTTCAAGCTAGATAATCAATGGCAAATCACTTGTTCTTTCTGCCTCAGTTTTCTCATCTGTACAAATGAGAAAGTTAGACTCAATGGTCTCTAAATTCTCTTCCAACTCCAAATCCTATGATCTTATATAAAGGATCATATAGAATGAGAAGGAAATATTCTTTAATTGCTCTCTCAAATCTAATTTATGATTTTTTTTCTGTGCAATTGGGGTTAAGTGACTTGCCCAGGGTCACATAGCCAGGAACTATTAAGTGTCAGATTTGAACTCTGGTCCTACTGGCTTCAGGGCTGATGCTGTATCCACTGTGCCACCTAGCTGCCCCGAATTTATGATTTCTTAATAAAAATAAAGTGATTACTCTGGACCTACTAACCATATCTCATTCACACTCGCAAGTCAGGTGCCCAAGATAAGACTATCACTCTCCCCATGATTCTTTTTTTTTTCCTATCACTTTTTTTTTTTATTTGTTTTTCTTAGCACTTTAAGGTGGCAAAGGGCTTTTTTTTTTTTTAAATTAATCTCCCATGATTCTAGGAAAAACCTTGAAAGGGTGGCATGGTTTTCTAGTACTTCCTCACAGAATTGTGAAGATCAAATGAAATTATATGTTTACAGCATATTGCAAACCTTAAAGCACTATATAAATACCATTTGTTGTTATTGTTTCAAATGAGGAGAAATATTCATGTGGACTATTTGTGGTGACTTGTAGTGGAACTCTCAGAGCTCCCATAGGTGTGATCAACCACAATCAGACACACTGTTGATATGGTATAGCTCCTAGGGAAGATGTAGCAGTAATCTTAAGGCTACCCAGCTTTGGGAGTGTCACAAACAATGCTGCCTGGTCAATAATGGCAATCTGTTGGTCAATAGTGAAAAAAGTTCTGGGGCAATCTAAGCCATGGAATTCAATGATGGGGTCCAATACTACCTCTAAGAAGACTCCTCAATTCTACCTCTAAGCCATAAAAATAGCATATTAGGGACTTAAAGCACCTGATCTTTCTATCTTTTTCCTATAAATTTATCTTCTTGTTTCTTATTCTTTGCTAAAGGTTTTTAGAATTTAGCCCACTGTTATCATGGTAATAAATCTTTGCTTCTTAACTTGGAGACAAACTGAGTTTGAAAATTTTTTCACCATACCTGTGACACGACTTGGCGACCCTAAAATTAATGGGGTGTCTTTCACCTCAACACTATAACTTGACCTCAGCAAAATGTTGTCATTTTGGTCCTCTTCAAGAACGAAGGACAATAACCAATCAAGTAACGAATGAGGAGGGCAGGAGACCAAAAACAATTAGAAGAAATAGGAAGAATAGAAATAAGATGATTGGATAGATAATGTACAAAATGCAGGAATAAGAAAAAAATTATTTTTAATTAGTCAAACATCTTTCATCAGGCACCTAACTATAAGCATTTTAAGATTGGGGGAAAAAAAATAAAAAGAAACAAAAGTGGAGAAAAATGAGGGCAGAATTAGCATCTCTTAATTGTGGAAGCTTAAGATCTCTATTCTGCTCCACTTCACATTAAATCAAAGTTTTCAAGAGTGTTGTTCTGTATTTTGTCATCTTTCCTGCTTCTTACCTGATTTCCTTGAAGATTTAATTCAAAAGACTCCTTCAGGATACCTCTCCTGGGCCCTCAAAGTACTAGTGCTTTTCCTACTATTTCTAATCTGTATGTATTTGGTGGTTGTGGCTGTGGTTTTTATTTTATAGTGATGTCATCAAAGTCCAAGTCTTTATGTTCCCATCTGAGATGTTCTTGGCAAAGATAGTGGAGTTTTTTTGTCATTTCCTTCTCCAGCTCATTTTATAGTTGAGGAAACTGAGGCAAAGGTACTTGCCCAGGGTCACATAGCTAATAAATATTTGAGCCTAGAGTTGAACTCATGTAGATAAGTTTTTCTGACTCCACACCTGGCACCCTAACCACTTACCTGTCTTAAGTATTTTCTACATACCTTTTATGTACATGTTATTAGTCTCTATAGCGAATAATGCCAGGCAAATAATTTTTGCTTAATAAATTATTGGTAAGAACTGATTGTTTGTTTTTCTCTATTTTCATTCTGTTTCATTCAATTGATTGTTTTTTTCCTCATTTTTAATTTTACCTTCTCTTAATAATTTTTCCCTCCTATGCTAAAAAAAAAACCAAAAAGCTAATTTCCTTTATACAAGCAATTAGATATCTCAGTGGTTAAAGTCCTGGGTTTGTAGTTAGGAGGATTCGAGTGCAAATCTAGACACTTACTGGCTGTGTAACCCTGTCAAGTCATTTAACTTCTGTCTGACTCAATTTCCTCATATATAAAATGAAGACGATAATATCACCTTCCCTCACAGGGTTATTATGAAGAGTAAATGAGATCATATTTGTAAAAAACAAACAAACAAACAAACAAACAAAAAAAAAACTTGGAACACTGCCTGGCCAATAGGTGATTTAAAAAGGCTTCTTCCCTTTCCTCCCTTCCCTATCTCTAGGAGCTTATAGTCACCATTATTATCTTCATCCCTATGAGACTTCAAACCACTGTATCATTTTTGGATTAAATGAGGTTTTCTTACTCAGTGAGACATTTTAAGTCCTATTGCATCACTGCAACAGTCTCACTTTGTTGAGGATCTCTTCATTCTATTCTGCCATGAATGTTCTGGCTAAGAACTTCCACATCCTATGGTTACAGCACCATTGAACTTGGGTTCAGCTGTGCC
The DNA here is from genome assembly GCF_902635505.1 of Sarcophilus harrisii. NCBI lineage: Eukaryota > Metazoa > Chordata > Mammalia > Dasyuromorphia > Dasyuridae > Sarcophilus > Sarcophilus harrisii. The sequence continues at coordinate 129,412,022 of NC_045429.1, forward strand.
ATTGATTGACAACTTTGAAATATTGTGAGTTTATTTATTTATTTATTTTTGCTCAGGTAATTGTAATTAAGTGATTGCCCAGGGCCACACAGCTAATTAGTGTTAAGTGTCTGAGACCAAATTTGAACTCAGGTCCTCCTGACTTCAGGGTTGGTGCTCTATCCATTGTGCCACCTAGCTTCCCCTAGAGTTTTGATTATCTTTAGATTTTAAGTTGAACAATTCAATTTGAAGAACAGATTAAGTAAAGTTCATGTTGATTTTATTAGTCAATCTTTATTCATGTTATGATTATAAATGCCAACAACAAAAGGTTTTCACTATTATTCTTGAAGACTTGAAAACTTTTCACTTATTCCTTCAATAGGTATTTTCCATTTTCTTTTAAAATTTTCTTATTAAAATATTCTCTCAGTTTGTGGAAATTTTCCCCTTTCCCATAACTCATTGCTTCTAAATATACTATACTTGGTTCATTTGCTGTAACCGTCTGAAAACTTCTTATCTTTTGGGGGATTCATTAGTTGTTAGCCTAAAGGAGCAAGCTTTGAGATATCAAGAAAATGCATCTTCCCACATACCTGTAGTCCCTAATAAATTATACCATCTTCTCAAAAAAGTCATGGTTCTTCTTTACTCTAGAGTGCCAGGCAAGAGTTTGGTCTCTTCTAATCTCTGTTCTGATTACATGACTCAGACACAGTAAATTAAGTAGTCACACAACACCGTAGGTATAGAGGATTAACCCATTCACTAATGACCTTAGAACTGGCCCTCTATTGTACATTTGCCATGTCATAGAAAATCCAGGATTCGCTTCATATGGTGTAAGGCTTCCCATCGCAAAACAGAAATATTCATGATCAGAGTTTCCCAACTTTAGACAAGTGGCTTCAAGGGCAGCTATAGTCCAGAAGCAAGGGTCATGAGGAATAGGACTCTTTATGTCCATAAATATGGCTCAAAGTGGTCTTCTAGAGAATGTGGCAAAAATTTTCCTTCACTTTCACTCTTCTTCATTCCCTAAGATATTCATTTCAATGGTTATTTCTCTATCCCCATAGTAATGGAGTATCTCTGATCCCAATGCGTCATTGACAGATCATTCTTTTCAAACAGTATGTTTTCCTAACCCTAAAGCTCCATAGCAATGCTGTGGCTCTCCAAAAAAACTCCTTACAATTCTTTAACAAGGCAGGAAAATAAACTACTGTATAGCATAATAGTTCTTAAAATTGGAGCTTTGTAGTTGTTATTTCTCTTACAGTATCAAGGATATGCTTCACCATTATCTCAATGTTCCTGTGTTCTCTAGGGGAAAATACAGATAATTCACAAGTAGATATGGCTACCTTATTAATAAAGAATACTTTTGATTTTTTTTTGTTTGTTTTAAATAGACAAGACATTTTTTTCTGGATTCTTTTATAATTAGATTTATTCCACTAATAATGCTGAAATACTTGAAAAGATTTTTCTCAAGATTACATTATGGCAGTCTAATTGACAAAGTATAATACCAGAGAAACTGAGCAAGACAGAGATTGGTTTTTAATCTTTTAATGTGGAGAGTTTTAGACTAGCTGGCCGGCTGGGACTCTTGTCCAAAGCATTCAGCCCTAGAAACTGAGGCAGGGAACTTAAATAGAGTTTTAGCTAACTGGGATTTGCAAACAGAATGCATAACCTGAGTATACAATCTTATAGGGGAAACAAAGACAGAAGGGAGGTGGGGGTGGCAAGGGCAGAAAAGCCATAATTCCAGGAAAGGATCATAACTTAATCCTGATAGGAAAAGAGTCAAGATAAGAAGTTTGAGGGTAGGAGACAGCAAGGAGAGGGGCAATACTCAAATGCAGGGAGGGTTATCCTAACAAGGATCAGATAATGCACCTGGATTTTATGACACAATGTAAAGTAGATCAGAGCTCCAAGGTTTTTCCTGACTCAATTCTCCTAATGGCAAGGAAGGGAGGTAATGGGAGGATGACCATAATTTTTTTACTCAGGGAATAACAAAAGGAATTGGAGCTATTTTCCAGAACTATGAAAAAATCTCCGTCAGTACCCACAGGTGATCATTGGCAGCCTCTAGCCTACTCACACACTCAGGAAACAAAGCTGGCAACTGTGACTTACAAGTTAAAAATATCAGTAGGGATTTTAGTTGTGAAATCATTAACTTCCCATTTGCAGAGCATTACACTTAATTCTGTTCTTTGGAAGGAATAGGCTCAAGATTATCCCAGGAGAAAGTGACTGCTTGGGGGAAAGAGAGAAGAAGAATGTTCAGAGTGAGAGCAAGGTTATAGAAAAGAAAAAGACAGTGTGGCTTGCCTTCCTCCAAAAAGTTGTCTCCACAATGAGCTCTTCTTTTTGGAAAGTTTTTAGTGTTTAGTATAAGGATTTGGAGCTTCAATTTAAGAGCCTATCTTGTTCTATCTACCAAGTGACTGGAGAACAGTTAATAAAATGCTTCCTTTTCAGTCTTATATTTTTGGAGCAGTTGCCAGGCCTTTCATCTCCAGTCCTTGAACCAGTCCTCAGAGGTGCTCTTTCAGAGCTCTTTCATATTTTTATTTTCTATTGCAAAACCCTCTTCATCCTTTGCCACAGCCTTCTTAAAATGCAGACCTCAGATTTCTTATTGCATCATGGGTATTGGAATGGTTGAGTGCCTCCTGCAATGTACTGAGGTCACTGGAATGCTCCAGGAGCAAAAGAGTGTACCTTAATGAAAAGTTGCTGGTGATACTTTTCTGACTCACTTTCCTGTGACTCAGGGAGAACCTAAGAGCTCTGGCTAGTTTCCTTGGGAACTGAAAAAGTCCTTCAATGTATTCTTTCTTAGTCTCCAGCTCTCCCCCTTCCTCTTCTCACCTCTATTCTTCCTTCTCCCCTTTCTTTCCCCCGACTTTTTGTCTCTCTGAATTTCTCTCTGTTTCTGTATCTATCTTTCTCTGTCTTTATCTCTGTTTCTCTCATGTGTCTGTCTCTCTGTTTCTCTCTGACTTTCTCTGTCTCCGTCTATCTGTTTGTCTCTGTCTCTCTGGCTTTCTTTCCCTCCCTCCAATTTTTAGACCAATCTTCATAACTAATATAACTAAACCATAAGTTGGGAGAAGGAGAGAGAGAAGGGAATAAGCACCTACTGTTTCACACATTGTACTAAATACTTTGCAAATATTTAATCCATACATCAATCCTATGAGGTTGGTGATATTATTAAATCCATTTTACAGTTGAGAAAACTGAGCCAGAAAGTCATTTTGCTGACTTGCCCAGGATACACAATTATTAAATGTCAGATGGAGGAATTTGAACTCGGGTTTTCCTGACTCCAGGCTCAATGTACTGTCACTGTACCACCTAGCTGTCTCAGTTAGATTTCCCTGTTTCTAGACTTTAATTTTAGCTAGCTCTCCATATGGCCCCTATTCAGAAATCATTAAAATCTCCTTATTGTATCTACATTAAAATATAAAATCCTGGGATTAGATTTAAACTTCTATCTGCCTTTCCCACCTTATTTCATATTTCTCTTTACACAGTGCTACATTGCATGGGGCTAACAAGAGAACAAGCACTGTTTTTCCCTTTGTTGTTATACTCTCAAAGCTTTAGTTCAAGGCCTGACCCACAGTAAGTGGTAATAAGTTCATGTTGATTGGTTAACTTATATTCCATCTGCTACCTCCCTGCCTCCTGTCTAATACATTGCCTCTTCTCCTTAGGTCCTAGAATCCCTCACTATCATCAAAGCTTAGACAAAGTACAATCTTCAGCAAATAAAACCTTTTGTGACTCCCGCCCCCAGAGTTGTTAGGTGTTTTCTCTTGAAATTATTTAATATATTTTTGATATTTATTTCCTATTATGTGTTAAATTTCCCTAGAAGGAATGGAAAACAGTAAGCAGTTTTATTTTCTGTCTTTTGTATCACCAGGGCCATTATGGCACTTTTTATATGTTGTCCAGTCATTAAATTGTGTCCTACTCTTGTTTTATCCCCATGGACTACATAGAATGTCAGTACTTTCCATGGGATTTTTGGCCAAGAGTCTGGGCTGGTATGCCATTTCCTTCCCCAGCTCATTTTGCAGATGGAGTATCTGAGGCAAACATGTTAAGGGACTTTCTCAATCATACAGTTAGTAAGTATCTGAGGCTGGATTTGAACTCAGGAAAAAAATGAGTCTTCCTGATGCTAGACCTGCCATTCAATTCACTGCACCATTGGATTAAATTGAGTGAAATTAGAATTAAAGATAATCCAAATGTCAGTGGAAAGATACTTAATGAGAATACATAAATCTATCATCATCATCATAATATCAGATTTTACAAATTTTATATATGTTATCCTCATGACAAACCTGTGAGGTGGGTGTTCTTATTCTCATTTTAACTATGAGGAAAGTAAAACAGAGGTGAATTGGCGTACCCAATGTGTAAGTGTCTAGATCTGAATTCAGACCTTCCAGGCACCAGGCTCAGCATTCTATCTGCTGCTCAATGCAAATATTCCTAAAGAGGCTTATAATAACTATTTGGTGGGTGATTGATCAATTCCTAACCCCATGGTCAGATTTCTGTCTACAATGCAGTGCCTTACTTGATTATATTAAGTTCCACTCACATTTCGGAATAGTCCTTCCACTAACTTTGTTCAACATTTCAGTGAAAGGGGTTTGGGGATTCATCTGCTATTAGGGATAGGGACAAGACCTATGATTAATATATTAGCTTCTAGGTGTGGAAAGTCTCTGTACCAATGCAAATCTATTTTATTGTCTTCACTAGTTTCCTAGAGCCCTGGGAAATTGCATGATCTGCCCACGATCATCTAGCTAATGTGTATTAGAGATGAGGCTTAAGCCCAGATCTCTTAGATTATCAGCTTCTTATGAGTAAGGAATATTTTATTTTTTGTACTTGTATATTCGTAATTGTAATTGTACTTGTAATTCTAGTAGAGTGCCTGGTATCTAATAAATACTTGGCAATTGATTGATACCTGATCCCAAGGCCAGATATCTATCTAACTAGTATGCAATGTTGTTTCTTATTTACCTACTAAATGGGAACTCAATGCTATATACAAATAAATTTGCCAAAATGGTCACTATACTATTTTCATAAGATTTATACTGTTAACAGCAAATTGTTAAGCAATTAAAGAACTTGTTCCAGTGATAAAGTCAAGAGGACAGCCACAAATCCTGAAAGTTTTCATGCCCAATAAAGATCTTTAGATCTGCATTTCAAGGGCCAGTTTTTTTGTTATTCTAGTCTCTATAGAAATATAGAACAGATAATTATACCCCTCCCCCTTTTATATTGGTACTCATGTGCTTTTGAGTCTATTATTGTCACATTAGATCCAGGATGGTCCTTAACTGAACATAATTCAGTTAAATTTCATACATACACACACACACACACACACACCATAAGGGCCAGAATGAACACCAATCATTACCCCAATCACTTATGTGTCTTCCTAACATTGTGAGGCTCAAAATATATTAGATTGTTTATGATCAAGCCTTGTGGGACAAAATCAAGACCTTTATGAAGGCAAGATATATTACATTTATCGTTTCTTCCAATCTATAAAGCCCATCATTCTGTCATAAAAAGAATTAAAATGAACAAACATGATTTGTCTTTTGAAAACAATATTGGATTGTTGTTTTCTCCCAAGCATTCTGTGTGGGAAGTTGTTAGGCTTTTGTTGTTGACTTTTAGAAAAGGGAATGCTAGAATATTATAGATATTCTTACTATCATTTCAATTATTAATGAATGTTAAACTTTCTTTCCATGTTATTCATCCTTTTCAATATATAGTCCCTTTACTTCTCAGCTCTCATATTCTTCATAATGATCTTCATAATGTTAGACAATATTTTAAATAATCTGAAAATCCCATCACTAAAGGAATGTTACATAAAAACATTTAGCTTTGTAGAATGTAGAATGTAGAATGTAGCTTTTTTTTTTTCTTAATTATTTTCCCTTATTATAATGCTACTCAGTACAGGTTATTATTTTTTGACTGATTTTTTTTGGAAAACATAAAAGTTTCTCCTGCCCCAATCCTCTTTTAAAAAATCATTAACTATTCATTAAAATACACATTCCTGATCTTTTAAAGCACTAGCACTTTTTTTAGATATTCATTTTTTGCTCAATAGGAAAACACAGCCCTATTTTCATTTCTATTATTTCTTTTAAAAAAAAAATTCCCTTAGAGGGCAGCTAGGTGGTGTAGTGGATAGAGCACCAGCCCTGAAGTCTAGAGGATCTGAGTTCAAATGTGACCCTGGGCAAGTCACTTAACCCTAATTGCCTCAGCAAAAAAATAAATAAAATCAAAATTCCTCTTTTTGTTTGTCTCTCTCACTTTTTATGCTTTCTTTTTCTTTAGGTAATCTCTGTCTGTGACACATATACAGTTGCAAAGTCAGAAAACCAGTTCATAGATTTTCGGGTTATTTTGTTATGTGACATTTACTTTCTACCCTCTCCCCAATTATTTGATAATTGTCTATTTTCCTGAAAGTATGGTATTTTGTATTCATAGAACTTAGCACAGTAAATCTGACCCATAGTAAGCACTTAATAAATGCATGTTTTCTGCTTGCAGTTAAGGAAGAGGAGCTGTTAAATGGGTTACCTCTTAAACTGGGCCCTAAGCAATATTTGTTCCTTGGGATAATCATCATGAACCTTTAGTCAGGCAGGCAGCCAACCAGCATTTATTAGATATTGTAAAGATAAAAACTCCTTAGTTTTATAAATTCCTAAACAAGATTTTTAATTTCTATCCGGGAAATTGAACTCCTAAAAAGACTGAATCTTGAACCCAAATGCTAATATATTGTTTTTACTTTTAGAAATAATGACCTTTTCTATGACTGGGTATATTAATGTTGGTTACCTACATCACTACCTTGGTTAGCAAAAGACCCAGGGGAAAATCATTTAATCTTTTGAGTTTTTTGATTCTAGAACCAAAACAAAGCATGTTGTATAACTATGCAGGAGATTTCCTTCTACCTGTGATAAAATTAACTTTCCTCTTCTAGAGATTATTTCTATCTAGTGACTGGAATAATAATAATAATAGTAACAATTATAACTAGAATTTACATAGCACATTAAAGTTTGCAAAGCATTTTAAATATGTTAATCCGTTTGATACTTACCACAATCTTATGAGGTATTATTGTATCATCTCTGTACATGTTATACATTATTCCCATTTTATAAATAAGTAAACTGATGCTAGGCAGAGTTAAGTAACTTGTACAGGGTCACTAAATAAGCTTCTGAAGGAGAATGTGATCTCAAGTATTCCTAATTCCAAATCTACCACTCAATTGGAATGTTGCCTAATTACTACAAATATATTGTCTTTGTAAGAAGTTTATACCCTTTGCACATTGATGAATAATAACAGAAAAATTCAGGTTCTTTTGCCTTTATATATTCTTAGATTTTATATAACCCCTCTTCTCTCTTCTCTGTATTCCCTGCAACACCCCCCACCCCATACACACACACACATACCCACACACCCCTTCTCATACACATACTGTAACCTCAGATTTAGAATGGACTCTGTTTGGAAAAAAATGTTATTTTATGATAACTAACATTTTAATCTTCTTGCTGAGATTTCAGAGACTTGATAATGTTTCATAAGGAATAGTTTTAACTCTCAAACTATCTCTTAGAGCAGGTGTCCTCAGACTTTTTAAACAAGGGGCTAGTTCACTGTCCCTCAGACTGTTGGAGGGCTGGACTATAGTAAAAACAAAAACTTTGTTTTCTGGGCCTTTAAATAAAGAAACTTCATAGCCCTGGGTGAGAGGGATAAATGTCCTCAGTTGCTACATCTGGCCTGCCATAGTTTGAGGACCCCTATAGGAAGAAGTTAATCTTCAGGTCTCTTGCTAATCTAATCTGTGTGATTTTTAAATCTTACTTCAGTTTAAGAGGGAGACTTTTTATTTTTATTACCTCCTCTTCCAATTTATGGAATACTTTAATTTCCTTATCAAAAGGGAGAGTTAATGACACTTCCTTGAAAGAAGATGGATTGTTAAATATAAGTTATACAATATTTACAAAGGACTGGTAGTGGAGTAGTGGGGGGCAAAATAACTTAACAATATATACAGAAGTCTGCAATCAGGACTGTTTGTTTTTTTTAATTTGTTGAGTCTAGGATTATTTTGGTACCTGTTATTGTCTATTCCCTCTAGGGAACTCCCTTTTATTCATATTTGCAACCAATTTTTATTTATTGATTGGTTATTTTTGCTATTTATAATCTTACAAAAGTTTGTAAAACACAGAGAGTAGCCTGCTTATTTCCACAGCCCATGGGTCACAGCACATGAGTCATACATGAGTATATAGTCATTCAGACTTACTGACTCCAAGATAACTTTCCATCCTTTGAATCATGCTCCTCCTTCAAAGTGTTATTTTAAAAATGAATTTTAAAATATTTCATAAGTTTAAAGTTGAATAAAATTAGTCATTACTATTGAGCCCTGAAATAGCAAGCCCTCTCAGCAATATCCTGGTGTTTTGTTTTGTACTAATTCCAAAAAAAGCTAAGACTTATGTACTTAAAGTTTCTTATTTTTCAGTGGGTAGAAAAATAAGCAATAATAACTGGTTTATTCTTGTGTCATTTCATCCAGATACCCACCAAGTTTCTATCTGAACTTTGTCATCCTTGTTTCGAAAAGATAGAAGGAAAGATGGTAGGCTTTTATTTCTTTTCTTTTATTCTCAGTAAGACTTATAAGGTTAGGCAGCAATTTTATGCTCCTTTGAATGGGTTTCATGGGAAGATTATTTGATTACTAAAACTCCAGTTAGACTTAGAATGAGTATTTTTTAAAAATCAAAAAAAAACAAACAAAATCAACTTGACTTGATCCAGAATGATTTTCTTCTGCTCCTGAACTGGAACATTCATCAGGGATGGGGCACATCAGATTGTACAATGTGCCCCACCCTTGCCAGTGTAGTTTTATGCAGGGGAAGACAGGTTAAAATGAAGGGAAATCCTGAAATGGGAAATTAATAGAAAAGAAAATTTCACTAAAGTGTGTGTAGTAACATACAGTCTGATAGAAGGAGTTGTTGTACAGCAATGTACTTTCTCTACCAATCTTTCTCACAAACATCTTTGCAAGCAGATAAATTCAGTTCCATTCATAAGGCATTTAATAAGGCCCTAGAGGGACCATAAATCTTGCTAAGAGAGAAGTAGCATATAATAAAGTGGGTGGAGAAACATTGTTGGAATCAGGAAGACCAGACTTTGGACAGGTCACTAAACTTCTGAGATCTGCAAAGGCAGAGGAATTTCTCATACGCACTGCACTGAGAAACAAATTATAGATCTTAAACGAATTGACCCTCTCAAAGACACTGTCTTCCATGGGATCATAGATTTTAGAACAAGGACTCTGATTAGAAGTCATCTGATCAAACTTTCTGATCTTATAGATAAGGAAACTGAGGTTTGGAGAGAATAAATGATGTATCAAAGTTACAAAAGTACATGAGTATGAAAGTGTCAGGTCTTTTTTTCAATATCGATTAATAGACCTACATTCTCATTCGTTCAATCTGATACAGCTACTGTAATTCCAGAGAAACTGAGGCAAGTAGAGATTGGTTTTTAATTTTAATATGGAGAGTTTAAGCTAGCTGACGGAACAGCAATATGCCTCCAAAGCTATACAGATAAATAGAGGCAGAGCTTATATAGGGTTTTAGTTAATTAGGGTTTGCAAACAATACATAACTTGAGTATACAATCTTATAGGGGAAACAAAGACAGATAAGGGGGAGCAAGGACACTGGGAGGACAAACAAGTCATAATTCCAGTAAAGGATTATAACTTTATCTTGACAGTATAGGAGTCTAGATAAGAAGGTAGAGGACAGGAGACAAGGAAATATGGGGCAATACTCAAAAATAGGGGGAATTACCCTACCAAGGATGGAGATAATGCACCTGGGACACTTATGACATAATGGTATGTAAAAGGGCTTGGAGCTTCAAGGTTTTCCTAGGCTCTTTTCTAAACTCAATTTTCCCAGTCATAATGGCAAGGAAGGGATGGTCGTGGCTATGTCTTATACCATACTACATACCAAAACTACCACATTTAAGTCCTTTAGGTACCTACATGTATGTAGCTATATACTACACATATGTATTGCCTTTAAATGGGTGCTTTTGGAATGTTTTAAAAAGTCTTGAATTCATACCTCCTCCTTTACAATTCTATTAAAATTATTATTTTGTTAGATCTCTCACTTAAATATATTTTCTACCTAGAAGTCTATTCATCACACATTTTTGTTTCATTCTTACCATTTTCTCCATCATATTTTAAAATTCTAGACAATTAACAAGCATTAAAAGTCTATTTGTCCATTTCCAAGGTGTAAATATTCCCAATGACGACTCAACAAGCACTTCCAGAGCTGGTTGGAGCTGGCTGTGGCACATCCCTTTATCTCTCTCAAGCCCAAAATTGTGCTCATTCTGAACACAGGAGTTCTTAGTAAATGTTTGCTGATTGAATTTAGTTTCTTTTGGTCAATCCTTTGCATATATCACTGCAAATGGAGTCCATTATATGAGTTATCATGCATTCTGAGTTTAAAGTTCAAGTAAGTAAGATTTTAATATGTGAATCCTTATAGAAGTATGTTTCCCCATTCTTTTTTTAAATTTTAATTTAAATTTTTTTTAAAAAATGTATGTTAAACCAAATATATAAAAACATGTTATACTATTATCTTACTTCATGAGAAAAATCAGATCACTTATACCCCAAAGAGATACTAAAGAAGGGAAAGGGACCTGTATGTGCCAAAATATTTGTGGCAGCCCTGTTTGTAGTGGCCAGAAGCTGGAAAATGAATGGATGCCCATCAATTGGAGAATGGCTGAATAAATTGTGATATATGAATATTATGGAATATTATTGTTCTGTAAGAAATGACCAGCAGGACGAATACAGAGAGGATTGGCGAGACTTACATGAACTGATGCTGAGCGAAATGAGCAGAACCAGGAGATCATTATATACCTCAATAACGATACTGTATGAGGATGTATTCTGATGAAGTGGATTTCTTTAACAAAGAAAAGATTTAACTTAGTTTCAATTGATCAAGGATGGACAGAAGCAGCTACACCCAAAGAAAGAACACTGGGAAATGAATGTAAACTGTTTGCATTTTTGTTTTTCTTCCCGGGTTATTTTTACCTTCTGAATCCAATTCTCCCTGAGCAACAAGAGAACTGTTCAGTTCTGCACACATATGTTGTATCTAGGATATACTGTGACATATTTAACTTGTATAGGACTGCTTGCCATCTGGGGGAGGGGGTGGAGGGAGGGAGGGGAAAAGTTGGAACAGAAGTGAGTGCAAGGGATAATGTTGTAAAAAATTACCCTGGCATGGGTTCTGTCAATAAAGTTATTAAAAAAAAAATCAGATCCAAAAAGAAAGAAAATGAGTAAGAAAACAAAATGCAAGTGAACAATAACAAAAAAAGTTAGAATGTTATGTTGTGATCCACACTCAGTTCCCAGTCTTCTTTCTGGGTGTAGATGGCCTCAGTCATCTCATTGTTGGAAAGAATCACATCGATCAGAATTAGTCATCATGATGGCATTATATATGTGTATATATAATGTTTTCTTGTACAATGATCTCCTGGCCCTGCTCATTTCACTCAACATCAGTTCATGTAAGTCTCTCCAAACCTCTCTGAAATCATCCTCCTGGTCATTTCTTACAAAGCAATAATATTCCATAAATTCATATACCATAATTTATTCACCATTCTCCAATTGATGGGCATCCACTCAGTTTCCAGTTTCTGGCCACTACAAAGAGACCTGCCACAAACATTTATGCACATATGGGTCCTTTTCTCTCCTTTAAGATCTCTTTGGGATATAAGCCTGTTGGAATCTTTACAAACTGTTAAGTCATTGTAGTTGATAGAGACAATAATTATCTAATTTAGCATGGTTCAATATGATTGATTTGATCTTAGAAGGAGATATTTTGGGCCAGAACTTGAAACAAGGTACTAAGTACAACTGATAGAAACAATGCTTGTGTTCACACCTTTAGAGAGCTCATAAGTATCTAAGTACTCAATGGAGTTCACACGTTTGGGAGATTTCAGGGATTAGTATGAGATATCCGAATTCACACCTCCCTTGAAGTTCTTAGGGCCAGAGAGTACTCTGGGAGATAACCCAGAATCCTTCTCTCTCCAGAAGGAGGAGTTAACCTTTGGGAGAGCATATATATATACAGGAAGCTCTTAGAGCTGGAAAGAGTTACTTGGGAACATTCCCAGGGGTCGGAGAGGAGCACTCTGGGAGGAAGCCCACAAGCCCTATCTTCGAGGCAAGAGAGATTCATCGTATCTTCTACCTTGGTGTTGGCTGGAGTTGGAAGGACAAACCTTTGGATTTGGAGACATTTGGGCAGAGCTCTTAGAACCAAGCGGAGAGATAGGCCTCTGAGCTAATCGGGCTATATTGAAGGACACAATAAAAAATCTGAACTTTTACCAGCTGGCTGCGATTTTGGAGTAATTATTTACTTATAACTGAAAGTAAGGCTGCCTCCAGAAAACCTCCTGAGAAACCTGCTTTCTCCCAGAGAGAACTATTATTATTATTTTAAAGAAGAAAAACATCCAACATAAGCCCAGTAGTAGCACTGCTGGATCAAGGGGTATGCACAGTTTGATAACTTTTTGAGCATAGTTCCAAATTGCTTTCCAGAATGGCTGGATGTGTTCACAGTTCCACCAACAATCCATCAGTGTCAGTTTTCCCACGTCCCCTCCAATGTTCGTCATTATTTTTCCCTGTCATTCTAGCCAATCTGACACATGCATAGTGGTATCTCAGAGTTGTCTTAATGTGCGTTTCTCTGATCAATAGTGATTTAGAGCACCTTTTCATGTTATTAGAAATATTTTAATTTCTTCATCTGAAAATTATTTGCTCATATTCTTTGACCACTTCTTCCTGTTCTTTGTACAAGTTTTGATCCAGTGTTGTTCCATAAGATTCTCTATCTCTCAGCTTTGGACATTTTCTCAGGCCGTGATCTCACTTTTCATCTTTGCTTTCTGTTTCCTCTGGCTTCTTTTAAATCCTAACTAAAATTCTCATATCTTCTACCAGAACCCTTTCCCAATCTCTCTTAATTTTATTTTTTTCTGGGGGGCTGAGGCAATTATGGTTAAGTGACTTTCCCAGGTCACACATCCAGGAAGTATTAAGTATCTAAGGCAGGTTTGAACTCAGGTCCTCCTGACTTCAGGGCTGGTGCGCTATCCACTGTACCACCTAGTTGTTCCTATTTCTTTTAATTCTAATGCCTTCCCTTTTTTAATTATTTCCTAGTTATCCTGGATATACTTGTTTTGTATACATTTGTTTAATTAAGTATTGTCTCTTCCCCCCCACCCCCAATTAGATTAGAAGTTCCTCCAGGACTAGTAGTACATTTTCCCTCTTTTTGTATCTCCAGTGCTTAGCAAAACACTTGTTAAACAGGAGGCACTTAGAAAATATTTATGGACTAATTTTCTATGGAAGATTCATCCCTAGCCCTGAAGCCAAATGAACCACAGTCAAAAAAGTATGTGATCATTTAATTTGGAACTGGAAGATATTTAAAATTTTCTAGTATTGTGCCCTCATTTTACAGATAAGAAAGCTGAAGCCAGTGGTCACAAGTGGTAAATTTCAGGACTAGATTAGAACTCTGTTCCTCTAAATTAAAAATCAATGGTTCTTTCATTGAGTCTCAATGTTATTTTCCCCAGGAGACCAGTTCATTCTTTTGAACCTGTCAAGTTGGCCTTGCTTGTGTTCCCAGTCTTCTCCATTCATTACTTTTTAAATCCTATACATGTACCTAACTCTTGTCCCTTTTCTACTTTTTTCTTTCATTTTACCTTAGTCTTCTGTCCAATACTTTCTGCTCTTCTGGCATTCCCTTCCATCTCTCTATACAGTTGTGTGGGACAGTGACCACTAATTCAAAATAATTCACATAGTTGATTCTGAGCCAGAGCAGAAAGCAATTTGTTCAATTCCTGCAGGAAAAGGTCATAGTCTAGCGAAGGGAGGCAAAATGCACTTTTTTTTATACCCTAAAACAATATTTACCCCATCTTGGGCCCCAGGTGCCTCTGAGTTCATGTCAGGGCTCACAGTCTGTATATACTCCACCCTCAAGATACAAGAACAGGAGGATTATAGATTATGAAGCAGTTTGTGCAAGATTAGGGAAGGATAGAAGCAAGGGGGTTTCCTGAAAGCTCTAAACTATGGCATAGGTCAGTTTTCTGAGAAGGCTTCATGTCCATACCCACTTACATTCTTTACTGTTATCTGTTTATGAACCAAAAATAGGCTTACTAGAAATTGTATGCTAGATTATGAATACATAGAGAATAAATATCTCATTCTAATCTGAGTTAACGCCTAAATTTTCAAACCCAATCCTTACTTAAACATTTCCAAGCTTAATCCTGAACCATTTTGAATCCCTCTAGACCAAGAGTTCTTAACATAGGATAAAAGAACTTGAAGGGGGGGAGGGGGAAGGTAAACCTTTTTTTCCATATAATTGACTTATTTCATAATACTTTTTAAAAAACATAATTTAAAAACATTATTCTAGGTGAGGTTCATATTATTTTATTAGACTGCTAAAAGGAATCCATGACCCAGCAAAGTTAAAAAACCTTTTCCTTAGACCCATGTGCCAGTACTCTGATGGGTACTAAGCAAGAATGATGTCCTTTTACCCCAAACTCTCCTGCGCTCATTTGAGATTATACTCACCTGAATGAGCTATTTCCAGTAATATGATGATCTAAGACAATTCTGAAGGTCTCATGAGGAAAATAGCTATTCACATCCACAGGATAATTTAACACTAAATGCTGGTTCACAACAAATTAAATTAAATAAACAAAAGCAGCGTGGTGTGGTGGAGAAATGACCAGCTTTGGGGTTCAGCATGAGATATGTACGTTCAGTTCTAACCTCCGACATCTACTTGTAATGTGACAATGGGCAAATCATTTAACCTCTCACCCTCTCCAACTAGTCTCTAAAATTAGAAGTTAGAAATGAGTTGATACATGATCTGTATTAGAAGTGCAATGAAATTTCTTCTTAGAAGTTATCTACACTGATGAAATTAGTTCCAGAACAAACAAGAAGAACAAAGCATTTATGAAGCACTGGCCATTTGAAAAACAGAGTGTTATCCCAGAATAAGAGCTAGAAGAGCAAGTCAGGTTGCAGGTATCTTCAAAGGATCCTCAGGCTTAATTTTATTTCTCTTTGTTTATGTGTAATATAGTTTCACAGCTTATATTTTCAATGACTTCTACTACTTATATTTGAATACTAAATGGATTGTCTCATCTCCCTGTCTATTAATTTTGTTTTAAAAACAAATCTAGCTTTGAATTTAATGCTAGGAAAATGGTGAGAGACTGCATTGAAAAATTAAAACCTTCATTTTTTTTTAACAGTTTGAAAATCAGTGTACTTCTATTTCACACTGCATACAAATAAATTTCTTTAGGGTTTCAAGGCATTTTTGAATCCTACCCGAATAGTTGTGCTAATTCTGCTTTATCCTTTTTCAAAAACTAATTGTCAGGCCAGCAGACACTAAAAAATGACTTCAGAGAAACTTACCTTTGTTTTATATGTGTATGTGTTAAATCTAAAGAACTAAAAGCTAATATTTTAAAGTAGAGAATAACAACTAGAAAATTCACGAATCGGTATGCTCTTTATATTTCTATTGTAATAGCTAATTGCTAAGCTAATGGACACTGGAAAAAATGTCTTCTGAAAAACTTTCATTCATATGATGTATTTATGTATAGACTGTAAAGACTTAATATTTGCTAATGTCCAAAGTAGGGAATAACAATTATCAAATTGATAAATGAAGATTTTTTTTATATTTTCTATTGTAAAGATTGTTATCTTAAAGACAAATTTATCTTTTGATTTCAAGTGTTCTTGGAAGCATTAACTGAGGCTTGTTCTCTGCTATGAGATACAATATGTAAAATTTTAAAAACAAGTTACAAACTAGTAACTTATCATTAATTTGAAATCCTTTGATATTCTCCCTCAAACTATAGTTTGTTTGGTTTTTTTTCCTGTATGAATCTTGCCATTTTTTACCATTCATTAAATTTTGAGATTCTTTTCATCTGGAACTGTCTTAGTCATCTTCATGACCTCTAACTGGCTTCTCAAATTCCTTGAAAATAATAGAAATTCATTAAATATTTGTTGGATTGAATTAGTGATGCTCATTTTTGGTTCTTTGTGATGCTACAAGTCTCATTGTCTTGCAGTTATGCCATTAAGATGTTTGAGTTGAAAAGATGGGTCTTTGCTATTCAGGCAATGTTGGGGTTTAGTTAGTGTAGTGCCCACAACTGAAATGTGGGCAATCAACATCTTTTAGTCATCTGGTTTTTCCATTGTAAAGGGGCAGGCCAAATTCTTTTAAGTAATATAGATCTCTTCTAGCACATTCTGTATTTTCTTCATTCATGATCCACAAATAGGTTTATCTGGAGGACCTCAAAATCTACTAAGAATCTGACTTAGATTCTTCACTGGATTGCTCCCATCACAGTAGTGAAGGATTTTGGTGAGCATACAGCTTTTTGTTTTAGCTGTGGCACTGCTCCTAACGAATAAAAACTGAGTATCACTCAGAGGGCAATAAGCAAGTAAATGTGCAATATGCAATGTGTAACTAGTGAGGAATTCTGAAGAAAAGCAGAAGTACAAGATATCATCGAGGAATTTTATGATAGAGCAATACTATATATTGGCCCCATGAAGAGAGTCAGATGGTGCTCTGTTACTCTTATGGTGTCCAGGGAAAGTGAGAAAAGCTACCAGCCTGCTGAATGGAATTCCCATGGCGAGCTTTTTGGACAAAATGTATCAGAGTGACAAAGGAGGGACAAGAATAGATGATCTGCTTTCTGTATCACTGACAAAACTGAATCAATAGATTCTCAAAATCTATTTCAGTATTTAAGAAATAGTGACGAATCTGATTTATTAGACATTTTAAAAATGTTTTTCTCAAGATTCACAGAATCTTATCATCCCAAGGGGCCTCAGAAATAATTTTGTCCATCCTATATCTAAACAACAACCCCCCAGTTAGAAAGGGGAAGGGAACCATCATTGATTAAGTACTTACTATGTGTCAGGCATTGAGCTAAGAGCTTTAGAAATATTATTTCATATGATCCTCATACCAGTTAAGAAGTTTTATTGTTATTTCCAGTTTACATTTGAGGAAACTGAGGCAGAGAGTAGTTAAATATCTTGCCCGGAGTTTCATAGCCAGTAAATATCTAAGGCCAGACTTGAAAATTCAGGTTTTCCCGACTCCAGGCCTGGTTCTGTATCCACTGCACCACTTTGCCAAAGCTCTCAAATCTTTATCAGGTTGTCTTATAATCTTTTCTAGGACATCTTCATCCATAACTTTCATCTGGCTGGATGACTCATAGAGTTTTACTCCATATTATATAACACTTTGACTTCATTTCCCACACTATCTACTGTAGACTTTTGTAATAGAAATACTAGGATATATGTTCAAATAACAGTATCAAATAATTCACAAGTTCTGTTTATCAGTATACAGTGCTATATAGAGATTGATTAGTGATGTCATTTGAATTAGTCTAGCAAAGTTTTAGGCTACTTTAATGGAAAGTCATGTTTTTATAAATAGATATGAACAATTTACATTGGTTTATGAAAGCACCAGCCTCATTGAATTTGAGCTCTGATATGCTACAATTAGGATGTTTATATGTTAATATGTTCTATCTGGTTGGCTTAGTTGGTTATAGCACAATGCTGATGATATATTATCATAAATTTTATTCTTTTGGGATCCAATTAGCATCCTTCTTTCTCAAGGCCACAGGCTACACTAATAACCTGGTTAACCTTCATTAGTCTCTGTTCAAATAGGGACTGGGAGGGTCTATGGGTAGATTGTAACAAATGCATAACTTTTACTGGGAAAACAGCTTAATGTTATCATCTATATTGCATGTTTTATTAATGTTGGGTCACCGATATCATGTTCACATAGAGGTTATGGAATTGTATGGTAATATACCAGTTAATTAGTAACTGAAGGCAATGTATGGCATAGCAAACTAGAAATCTGAACTATAAGTCCTAGAGATGTTATACCTAAAAATCTACAGTTAAAAGTTCTATGCCTACATTTTTCCTGCTAACCAAGAGATCAAATCAATCTAAAATTTATCACTACTTTAATTTTAATTTAATTTTTATCACTAATATCACTAATTTATCACTGTCTTTCTCTTCCCCTTTGTGTGTGTGTGTGTGTGTGTGTGTGTGTGTGTGTGTGTGTGTGTTTTAGACTAACTTGTTTTTTAGAATTTCTCATCTAAATTTATTGTTTAAAATATTTTTCATTGATTTATTAATCTTGGTAATTCGTACTTATATGAAGTGTGTGAAGCATCATCTCCCTCTGCCAGTGCAGACTGGTATCCTCTCTGAAATTTGGAACTTTAGGAAGTTTCCTGAAACACTGTTTAAGTGACTCACTCAGGGTTTTATTACCAATAAATGTTAGAGCCAGGATTGAAACCTAGGTTTACCCAGCTAGAAGATATTTCTCTATCCACATACCCCAATACCTGTTAGAGTTTGTATTACTGGGTTCTTTTAAAATGTGAATAACTTGGGGCAGCTAAATGGTACAGTGGCTATATTAATGTCCCTGAAAGCAGGAAGGCCTGAGTTCAACTCCTATCTCAGATATGCAATACTGTAACCTGTATGACTGGACAAGTCACTTAACCCTAAGTGGGTTACCACTTAACCTTACCAAAAAATGTGAGTAACTTGTTACACTGTATAGGTAAATATTCTCCTTTGCCATCCTATTAATCAATCAATTTGCTTGGTAAATCTTTTTTGTGCTTAGCTAATAAAATGTTGAGGCAGCTAGATGGTTTTATAGACAGAATTCTGGACCTGGACCCAGGAAGATCCTAGTTCTGCTGGAAAAGGAAATGGCAAATCATTACACGTCCTTTGTCAAGAAAACCCCATCATGTTCACAGAATATACATGAACAACAATAACAATAAAATGTTAAACAGACTAATTTGCATCCAGATTTTCAAAAATGCTCAATTTATTGAATCTAAATTAATGAAGTTTTTCTCTACTTATGGAAGATGGAATATATTTTTATTTACTAATGGGCAGCAATGACTTTAAGATAATATACTTATTTAAAACTAAAGAGTATTAGTCTCTTTAGTAAGTATAACCATTAAGAAAGACCCTATTTCAGAAATTTAATAACTGGACATCTCAGAAGGGGAATTAAAAGATTTTATATGCTACATAGCTTTAATAATAAAATATTGGATAAGAAATATAGAATTTGATATCAGAATGGATCAGATGCTCAATATTCAGAAACAAATGAGCACCATAACTTAGCATTTGATAAACCCCAAACATATTTGGGGCAAGAATTTATTACTATACAAAAAAAGCCCGTTAGGAAAACTGGAAAGTTATCTGGCATTAATCAGATATAGAACAATAACCAATACTCTTTACCAAGGTAAGCTTAAAATGAGCAGATGATTTAAACATAAAGAGAGTAATATGATTAAAAAAAAGTTAGTGGAGCATAGAAAAAATTAACTGTCAGATCTATGGATAGGGAAGATTTTATGACCAATAAGGAGATAGAGAAGTCCAAAGGAGGTACAAGAGGTAATTTTAATTGCATAAAGTGAAAAAAGTTCTTCACAAATGCAATGTAGATAAAATTTAGGAGAGAAGCAGTAATCTGGAAGGGGGGTGGAAATCTTTATAAAATAAAGTTTCTCTGTTAAAGGTTTCTAAGACATAGAGGCAATTGGGTAAATTTTACAGGAATAAGAGCCATTCCCCAATTTATAAATGGTTAAAGGATTTTCAGAAGAAAATACCCTAGCTGTCAATTCACATATATTTTTTAAATGTTCTAAATTATTAATAAGAAAAATGCTAACTAAAACAAGTCTGAGGTATGAACTTATAACCACCAGATTGTCTAAACTGAGGGGGGAAGAAAGGAATATTACAAATGCTGGCAGAGCTAAGGGAAAATTAATTCATTATTGGAAAATTTGTTAAGTGGTCTAACCATTCTGGAAAGCAGTTTGAAATTATGGCCCAGAGCTATTAAACTGTGCATGGATACAGCTTCTAGGTATATACCCCAAAGAGATCAAAGAAAGAGAGTAAGGATTCATACATCTAAGAATATTTCTTGCCACTCTTTTTTGGGATACCAAAGAATCAAAAATTCTTTCAGAAATGGAAAAACAATTTATAATGTGTTGATGCAGTAGAATAATTTTGTGATCTAAGAAAATGATATAGTGGATGGTTTCAGAAAAACTTAGGAGAACTTATATGCACCCAAAGTGAAGTTAGAGTATATGGGAGAGTAATTTATACAGTAAACAGCCATATTGGAAGACAATCAATTTGAAAGATTTAATAATAACTGATCAACACAAAGATAAATCACAATTTCAGGGGACTTAACAATAGAAGTTATTCACTTTAGATAAGAGAATTTCTTTCAGAACTGCCACAATTCAAATCAGAATGCAAATGTTTTCTTCTCTTTTTTTCTCTTTATTTTGGTGGAGGCTGGGGGAGACATGACTAATGTGGTGTTTTGTACAATTTTACATATTTAAAATGAGTTTTGTTTTTCTTACTTAGTGGTGAGGAGGAGGAGAGAGAGAACTTGGAACTGAAAATAAAATTGAATTTATAAAAAAAAATTTACTTCGTCTCTTGGAGACATTAAATTTCTTCAGGAATTTAGCCATGATCCCCTCATGCATGCAAATTCTTAGTGGTCTTTTGTTATTTGTATAACATTAAGCTTTGGGGGTAGAGAGAGGTTGGTGTTACATTAGAGTAAAAGTCCATTTACAGTCCTGAACATCTACATAATGAAGATACATAGCTCAAACACAAAGTTTTTTAAATTATCATGTAAGTACATTGATGCAAAGAGTGTTATTATCTATAACACTTATTGAGGTACAACTTTGATATACTTTGCACAAGTTGACATTATGATACGCTTTCCATTGGTAGTCATTGTTAATTTTTTTTTCCTGTCCACTATTCTTTCTCTTTACCTTTGTCATTTATTTCTGTGATGTAGAGAAGTTGTAAACTTCCCTAAGCTTCAGTTTGCTCATCCATTTAGTGGTTCATGGATTCCTTGAATTTTTAAAATGATGGTCCAGGCATTCCTTTAAAAATTATTTAATTATTACTTAAATAATTATAAAGACTATCATAGTAGTTTTTACATTATTTTAGGAGTTCATAACCTATATGTTGTTGAAAAGTATGTGAAACTAAAAACATTGGTAATCTCTAGAAAAGATTTTAAATCCCTTCTCTTCTTAATTCTTTCTTGCTATGGCCTCATAAATTGCCTAATATTTTGTTCAAAATATGCTATTCTATTTCTGGTTGCTTTATATGATATTGGCCTATTATTGTTCAGCACACCTGTATGCTGGATCACTGGTCTACATATGACAACATAAGAGTTTAAAAGAGTTTTATCTCCATCAAGGAAATATACAATGCTAGCAGTGGATTGTTTGCTTACCTTATTGCAAATAAAACTATTTTTGGTTATGGAGTCAGTGATGATGGCATTTGGTATAACACCCAGATTCTTAAGAGGTCTGAATTTATCTTATTTTGTCCCAAAATTATAGAATCATATATTTATAATTAGAAAGAATCTTCTATGAGACAATCACGTCCATGGATTTCTAACAGAGAGTTTATGAACTTGGTTAAGGGGTGTTTTTTTTTTTTTTGTATTTTTTTTTATTTCTTGTATCCTTTTAGTTCAAAATAATTGGTTTCATTTGTAATCCTGTATACATCCTGGTCCCAATTATTGTAAATAATAAATTCTCTAAAATAGTCACATATTCAAAATGACACTTTTTGAAGTTTTGAGTAAAATAGACTAATTGGTTTCAGTTGAATGAAATTGTGCAATATGAATTCAAATAATGTATCTCTTTGAGGGGATCCATTATTTGCACTAATCAGGATTTGTTTATGTTTTACTTTATGCATGTTAAAAACAATATTTGATAAATGTCTTTAATGTCCTTTTCATACATCTAAAACTTTCCCCCTTTCAATCCCCTTTTACAGCTTCTGGCTGCCTGCAGATTATTAATAATTTGTAATTAACCAAGTTAAGATACTTCCCATAGTTTTAGTCATGTGAGCATCCTTCAAGTTCTAATGACTGATATTATCAATAGGAGGTCACCACTTGGGTCTTCATATGGCCATTAATGCTTTTATCATTTCTTAAGGAGAGAATGTATTTGGGATTATGACCTAAACACTCATGGTTTTGTGTTTTGTGTTTAAAAAAAAAAATCTTGATTTTTCAATCCTACTAATTCCCTTCACTTTCTATGATGCTACTACTACTAATGATAAGAATATTGAAATCCCCACACTATTTATCATATATTCATGCAAATACATATTTTATTTACTCTTGTCATTTGGTATATATAGTAATGATGATGTCATGTTCTAGACTGATTGACTTACAGAGAGGTATATCTAGGACATGGGAAAGTTACTTAAGGCCTTGCTTATTGGAGATTATAAAGGGAAATTTATGGGGTCATTATAAAAGAAAATCTTCGTTATTCAGGATAAGATTCTGGCTGTATTCTTTCCTTTTTAAAAACATTTCTGTGGCTCTCAAGGAGCATATCGTTTTTCTCATATCTTTGTACCCTTTGTAGATGGGACAGTGACTTGAGTGTACATGATACAGCAAGATTTTAGGAAAAAGGATTTCATCAAAACATTCCACTTCACTATCACACCTCTCATGCATCTAAATGGATTTTCAAAGGACAGTGGGTCAAAATCCTGTGAGCTTGGTGGGGATTTTTTGAGATAAAGGATTTTGTAATGCTAAAAAACAATATTCTCAGTTGAATTTCAGAAATGAGGATGATTATCTTTCTCCCTTTTGTTACATTTCTTTTGGTATATATACTTGTTGGTATTGCAGGGTTGAAAAGTAGAAAAGATATAGGTCCCACAAGGGTTTGAATTGTTTTCTTCTTCCTTTGGTGAACAGTTTCCTATTGTTAATTATGATTGAAACAATAATACCTTAACAAAACATAAGTAACTCAGATTAATCAGCTGTTTTCCAGGCAGACTCTTCCTGGGTTCCCTGGGGTTTCCATCAGCAAATTGTAGTAATGATGCTGATTTGCACATTGTTATTGTTTCAGCTGTAAATATGTGAATTGATTACCCACGAGCCCTGGTCTCTATGTACAGTTGTTTTGCTTTG
Organism: Sarcophilus harrisii; assembly: GCF_902635505.1. NCBI lineage: Eukaryota > Metazoa > Chordata > Mammalia > Dasyuromorphia > Dasyuridae > Sarcophilus > Sarcophilus harrisii. The sequence goes on from NC_045429.1 coordinate 129,435,643, forward strand.
TTCTTTATTATGTTAGGTATCCTACACAGCAGGGGGCCAGTATCCACGACAGAGTCACCTTGGGACTTCTAGTTTGGGAATCTAAATGAATTCTTTGTTGCTGTAAATTACAAACAGAACAACAGCAGCCTGCTTCCACATTTATAAATATGTATGATTTCCCCGCCAATGAAATTATGGTGAGGGATAGATCAAAGTGAATTAGCACCTGTCAGAGAAATTTGATAGGTCATTTTATACCATAATTTTATTCCTTTTCCCTCAGTGTCACATAATATCTAAGCCTGTACTCCTAGCTCTCCTCCAAGTAGCATTGTTAACAACATAGAACCAGATATATATTTCGAAGTGATCAGCTCATCAGCCTGCCTGAACACCTGGAGCACTATTCTGTGATGACAGGCAATCTGAATCTCTCTCTCACACACACACACACACACACACACATCTTGTGGGTCAACAAGATTTTGTCTATTTTGACTAAGGCTTAGTATGTGTTGATTACTATATTTAGTGACAACCTTGTCATTGACCTTCCTAAGTTATGAGATACTAAAATCCATAAATCTGCCCCCAAAATAGCTTTTACCAGTTTTTAATTGTTGTTTCAACCAATTAAAAAATACTTCCACCTTTCACAGCCTTTAATCCTTAACCCTTTCCCTAAGAAAAATCTTCCCTGAAATTCCATGAAGATAGACTAGCATTCACTTCTGTAGTGTGCCTAAGAATTGATTATGCACAGCTAAGGTGAATAAATAAATGTGTATTATAGACTAGGGCTCTCTAAAACATTGGAAACAAATTTAATGTCTTTTAATAGGGAAATGTTTGGATATTTATTGTGACATGGATAGACGTATTATGACACACTAATATTATGAAATATTTGTATACAACAAGGAACAACAAATGTGAAAAATCATAGGGAGGCAGGGGAATATTGATATGAACTGATGCCAAGTGAAATAAGTGGAACTAGGAAGACAGTATACACAGTGACCATAATAATATAAATGGACCAGACAATAGGAACACCAGTTCTCTTCTGTCCCTCTGTTTTCTTTTCTCTGTCCCTAGCCTTTTCCCCTTTCTGCTTTCTCCCCTTCATCTCTCCTGACTCCCGTGGTTTCTTGTTCAGATAATCCCTCACTGAGACTTGACCAAGTATAATTCATCACAATTATTTTTTAAAGAATAGTCCTGGGCCTTTGTGTTTATGGCTAAACACAAGGATAGTCTTCCTACTGTATAGATAATGATTCTTAGCCCTCTCTTTGGGTTATAGAGCAGATTCACACTATACCTTTACTATGATGGGGGCTCCTTATAGGAGTGGATTCTATAATTTCTTTCAGGATTCTAGGTATAATAACTTTCAGATTTGGCAGTGCAATGTTACAATCTTAATAATGTTGTAGTTCCTCAACTCCAGCTTCCACCAGTGCGACCCATTAAGAAGTCAACTGACTTAATTAACTCTTAATAAAATATTTACCCAAAATGCAAAGAGAGCAATAAGTATATAACATTCCATGTACAAATAGAGAAAGCACTCTTCCCAGAACTACAATGGTCTCCATAGGGGAGAGAAGAAACAAACTTAAAATTATCACGGTAGTATTTAAGGGAATAAAGTGGTCAATAACAACCTAAAAGTTTAGGAATTCAGGCCTTAATGTGTTTTCTCTTTCTTGACCATGGGCCTTTCACAATTCACTATGTTGGATCAGTGGCTCTAATGGTCAGCTGGGCTCCTTGGTTAGTAGGTTGAAATACATGGAGGCAAGCTGTTCTGCTGCTGTTTCTAGGCTGGACCTGACTTTTTTGTTGCCTCAGTTGTGCCATACTCTTTCAGAAAGGTAGATATCCTGAGCATTCAAAAGCTTCTCCAAGTCGGCAGCCTTGGCTGTTATCTGAATAATTGGCCACAGATATTAGAGTTGTTATCTCTTGTAATCTCTCTTTTCCCATCTAATTCTTTCAAGCAACAGGTGGCAATAAATACACAAATGGATTGCCTCTTCCACACAACTCTGAGGTCTTTGGCTAACAATTTCTGATTTGTGTCTTTTCAGCGAGAAACCTCATCAGAGCTTATGGTGATTAACCATTATATTTAGTATAGCCTCATTTCTTCAGTTTAAGATATGATCAGCCAACGTACATTTGTTCAATAAGCACAAAATTGTTAAAGAATTCAGGGTTTCCCATTTATTAAATACAAAGCAGTCGTGCTGAACTTATGCAAATGAGTAGCTGAGAAAAAGAGGATTTTGGCCAGTTTTTGTCCCATAAACATATTTTCTTGGAAGGCTGTTTCCTTCATTTTTTTTTTTTAAATATTTAAACATCACATTTTTCTTTTGTCTTTTCTCCTTTCAGGGAGCAAAATTGCCAAAATTGGGAAATGGCAACTTTCAATTGTGTATAGAACTCATTTTTCATAGACATATATCCATTATTCAGCTACTTGATGTATATCTTCGTACTGAGAAAAGAAATTTCTTCTAATGGTCCATGTACTATATTCCTATTAAATCTCTTTATTATGCAAAAACATATTTTATTATGAAGATTAACTTTACAACCACTCTATATCTACTGCCTAGAAGGCATTTTAATAACAACAAAAACAACTTTTATGTAGTGTTTTAAACTTTGAAAGGAGCTTTTTACATATTATTTCATTTGATCTTCCTAACATATTAAAAGGTAGATAATGCCATTTTTCTTAATTAAAGCTTTTTATTTTCAAAACATCTGCATGGATAATTATTCAACATTGACCCTTGCAAAATCGTGTGTTCTCATTTTTCCCCTCCTTTCCCCCACCCCTTCCTTAGATGACAAGTAATCCAGTATATGTTAAACATGGTAAAAAATATATGTTAAATCTAAGATATGCATACATATCTACATAATTATATTGCTGCACACACAAAAAAAATCAGATCAAAAAGGAAAAAAATGAGAAAAATAAAATGCAAGCAAACAACAACGAAAAGAGTAAAAATGGTATGTTGTGATCCATACTTGATTCCCACAGTCCTCTCTTTGGGTGTAGTTACTCTCATCATGACAAGATGATTGGAACTGGCCTGAATCATCTCATTGTTAAAAAGAGCCATGTCCATCAGAATTAGAGATATTGAGGGCACCTGGTTGGTGTAGTGGATAGAGCACTAGTCAGGAGGACCTGAGTTCAAATTTGGCCTCAGACACTTAACACTTCCCAGCTGTGTGACCCTGGGCAAGTCACTTAAATCCAGTTGCCTCGGTAAAAATAAAATAAAAAAGAATTGTAGATGTGGCCATTTTACAGATGAAGAACTTGAGTCACAGAACAGTCAAATGTCCTGCTCATGGTCACATAACTAGTAAATATTAGTGGTAGAATCCAAACTTAAGTTTTTCTGGCCTCCGTTCAGTGCTCCATCTCTCCTCTAACATGCTTCAGGTACAAGCCATCTCAATTTGACAAAAGTGATAGAGAAAGAATTAGGAGAGTCACTTATCTGCTTGGTAATGGTAGATTGAGAATTATATGTGGAAGAATTCCAAATAATGAGACCTAGTCCACAAGCAAAATGGGCTGCCTCAGGATATAATCAGTTCTGTATGTCTAAAAGACTAAGCAAGCTTGTTACATATGTTGGTAGGGGTTGTGTTTTTTCTATGGGTATTCTTGTCCCAGTATAGGTTGGAATGCCTGTGAGCTCCTGTGATCCTTTGATTCATTTGGACTTGTAGCTATGTCTTCTCTTTGGTTAATCAGTAAAATATAATACTGTAGGACACCTAATTTACTCTCATGAATCAGTTCTATGTCCACATTCTCTTGATACTACTGTTTGTTACACTTAGTGCTTGAAGGGTATATAGACTTCCAGCGCTTAGATGGAAGTATCACTGCAGATCAGAGCTAATGATGAAAAATGCTATCTACTTCCTAATACAGAGAAGCAACAGACTTAGAGTTTAGGGGCATGTACATATATGTGTGTAAATGTGTGTACACATTTGCTTTATATGTAACAGGACTTTTTTTTTTTTTTTCAATTGGCGGGGCAACTAGGTGATGCAGTGGATAGGGCACCAGCCCTGAAGTCAGGAGGACCTGAGTTCAAATCTGATCTCGGATACTTAATACTTCCTAACTTTCCTGGGCTAGTTAAAAAAAAAAATCAATTTGGGTAGAGGTTAGGAGGGAGAGTAGGCAGATTTTTGCTGACTTAAAAAACCTGATTTATAATTATGCAATATTTATGTAATATGTAATATTATATACGTAATGCACAAATTCCAAGGTGGAAAAAGTATGATAGGGTAGTTATCGTTTCAGGGAGGAAATTTGGTTTATCCAAAAAATCACACTCAGTGTAAGAAGGTAAGTAGTTCAAAATTATGTCAAAACTTATAAAGAAAAATAGTTGACTTATCATATCGACTCATTAATTCCCATATCAAGCATGTCCATTAGGAAGATTATTATTAGACTTGAAGTTAAAATGAGATCAAATTCTGCTTCTGCCACTTCTCCCTCTTGTGACCTAGGACAAGTCCCTTAAGTATAGAGAATCTAAGTCTTCTCATTTGAGGATGATAACACATAGAGTTCCCACCTCAAAGCATTCTTGTAAGAATCAAATGAGACAGTGTATATAAAGTGCTTTGCAAACTTTTAAATCTTTTAAGCAGTTAAAGTATATGCAATGGGACTCTCCTATTTACAATATATGTCTGATGATTTGAACTCAATATAATGATGTTGTCATGTAAGGCTGTGGCATTTATATTCTTATATCATTTGCCATGAAAAGAGAAGGCTCTAATTTCTTTACACTATGTCATTATATTATAATTACATTAGTACTTTGCATAGTTCTTTTTGTTCTATTTTTTGGTACAATCCTATGAAATGATAAGTCCATGTTCTCAGGTGGTGGTGAGGGGTGTGTGTGTGTGTGTGTGTGTGTGTGTGTGTGTGTGTGTATCTCTACAGGGGATTTGATTATACGAATGAATTTCTCCCCAATAGTGTATAATAGTCTTTTCTGCAGAGATTTTTTTCCACATTCCAATCACAACTTAATTCAATTGGAAAGAATTTTTCATTTGTATTTCTTTAGTTAGCATTTTCTAACTACAGTTTATTGATCTGTATTAAGAAGGTTCATGTTCCACTTTGTGATGTTTCCTTTCTCCTCTTCATGACAACAGTTTAGTTTATTATCTCTGTCTTGACATATCTGTTAGGAGTGCTTCACAATGTCACTGTTCAAGAATCTTTACTAAATGAGAGCTTGAAGTGAAAATATTGTATTATTCATATAAGCATGTATGTGCAATATCTCCTAAGATGTGCAAACTGATTGACATGCCTTTTTGACACACAGCATGGTGTGGGTAATGAAAATGTTCCACTCTTAGCAGTTTTTCAAGGTCTGATTGTCTGGGACCGTGTTTTAGATATGGTTTGTCACACACGAATAACAGAGATCAATCACAATAAGTCACATTTGCAGAAGATCACATAAAATATATTAAGAAACTCACTACTTTTCTATAAAGGCCTAGAATTTCTTGATAAGAAAATTAAAAACCTATTTCTGACATTTTCATATTGGACCTCCCTCCCTTTCATTCATTAGAACAATTTTATACTGAGTTAAATGCTTGACTAACCTAGCCCATCAAATGATAACAATAAAAAGTTCCTACACATGTTATTATATGAGCTCTAAGAAGAATTATCTTTTCAAGACTGAAGAAGCAATTTAAATATTGTTGACAATCTGAAAAGGCTATTTCTGTTCCAATAACTAACAATGAATAGGTCATCTAAGAATTAGGTACACCCAGTGATACTTTTACTTGCATAGATGGAAATGGGGATTTGTTAACAGAATGAATGAATTGGACATTTGACTATTTGAGAACTTGGAACTTGAAACATAGTACTTAAATGCTTGTCAACTGTCTGGCTAAATTGACAAGAGCAGAAAACGTACTACGAAATGAGTAAGTTGAGGGATAAAGTGCAGTTATTTTTTTCAAGAAGTTTATTAGCAAAATGATGGAGAGCTATAGAATGGTAACTAAAAGGAGGTTCTTCTCCCTCACAAATGGAGAGATATCAAAATGTTTATATTAACAATATCATTGTTATTTATAGACAAATGAAAATATCAGAACTAGTTAATTCCCACAAAGTTTGTTCCATCCTCTACTACATAGTTCAGTTATATATCTATATGTGTGTATGTATATACATATATATATATTCATTTGCATGTGTGTATATACATATACACATATACATACACACATATAATATAGATATTTAGTTAGGTAAAATAGCATAATGAAATTACTTATAAGAAAATATATTCACATACAACCATATATATGTTGTCCATATTTATTTACACCCTCAAATAGTGCAAATAAAGGGCTAGCCCCTGTACTGGATCTTCTTTGCTGTCCTACAACCCTGTTCTACCTATTAAAAATCTAGTGATTTTAAATGCCCAAAGAATTTTCTCCAAATTGTTTATTTTTGCATTTTGTTCTTAACTTCATCCACACTTCCTATATTTACATCTCTTGATGTAACCTTCACTGAAAATATTGAATCTGTCATTTAGAAAACATTGAGTACTCTCTGTGTTTCTCTCTTTCTTTTTCTTTGTACCCTTCTCTGTGTTTCTCTGTCTCTTAAATTTCTCTCTACTGTCTTCTTATTTCCATTTGTCTAAAAATAACAATAGTATTATTAATAGAAACATTTTTATATCAATCCATTTATGAGGGAGAGGAATTCTTTTTTACTTCCTTTAGTCTATCCAGTTATCATTCCATATTTCTTCTTCATTTCGTTAATAAACTTCCTGAAAAAGTATCTCACTTTATCCCTCATCTTCGTCCTTTGTGGTAAGGGTTCTTCTCTTGCCAGTTTAGTCAGCTAGTCAACAAGCATTTAAATACTACATTCCATTCATTATATTAAGAACTGGGAATACCTAGAAAGGTAAAAAAAAAGTTGCTCTCTCTCAAGTTGCTTATAGTCTATTGGGGGAAATGACTGCCATCTCTAAAGCTTCCAGTGACCACCTACAGTCTCAGTCTAATAACATAAAAAAAAAAATTCATCCAGTTGCTAGTGCAATACCTAATAGCCTTAGCTCTTAGAACTGACATTCTTATAAGGGGAGAGAGCTTATATAAAAGAGTTTATCTTCAGTATAAGACTTTGGGATGTGACATTTGGAGAGATTCTTAGGAATTCTCATGATTTCCACTCTTTGATACCTTGTTGTGTTTTCTAATCTGACTTTGTCTTGTGGTCTTCATTTAATATTATAATCAATCAAACATAAATCTAGAGCGAATGGTCAATCTGTCAGCAAGCAAGTATTAAGTGCCTTTTATGTGTTGAATATTGTGCTTCCTGGTGGGGATGCAAAGAATAGTTCTGGTATCATTTATTCACAATTCAAAATCATTATCTCAAGGATGTCTTGTCTAAATTTCAGGCTAAAATCTGTAAGTGTTTATGGGATGTATTTATTCGGCTATCAGTAACTCAAATGCAACAAGTCTAAATTAAAGTTCATCATGTTTCCTCTGAAATTTTTTTTTCTTCTTCATATCATATTTCTGACTATCATGCCCCTTCCCTCAATTCAGTGAATGAAGGTTGGGAAGGGGACATGATAGCCAGAAATATGATATGAGATTATCTTTGGTACTTGTCTTTAGTCACTTATTTCTCTCAATTGTACCTCTGGAACATCTCTGTTATGTCCCTTCTGTATCTTTACTGTCACAACTTTAGAACAGACCCTCATCACTACCCTCATCACTATCAATTTCAACATTTGCAAAGGCGTTCTAGAAGATTGCCCTACAACTATTCCTGTTTCTCTCAGTCCACGCTGAATAATCTGCTGAAGTAATCTTTCTATACATAAATCACTCTATTGCTCAACATTTTTCCAGATTTTACTGTTGTTCAGTGACTTAATTCCAGGCTCTTCTGACTAGCATTCAGGGCCCTTAATGATATAGTATTCCCACCACCATGTTTTAAAATTAATGTCACATGCTTCTCTTCACATAATCTCCATTTCACTTAAGCCAGACTTTTGCTCTCTCCCTTGAATTCTTTAATTGTTTGCCAACACTTTGCCACCTGTTGACTCGCCCAATTCTAAAATCCTATGGAAAAGTGCTCTGCTAGGTGCTGAAAACTCTCCGAAGCCTTTCTAATATGTTAGAAAAATTTCCCTTCATATATACATAGGATTTTATTTTTTCCATTTTGATGAATTCTGATAATATAGGATATTCCAAAAGTCTTAGTACAATTTAAAAATTATTATTAATGCTTAAAGTTGCACTAATATTTTTGGGACAATTTTTCTTGAGTATTTATTTGTGCTCTTTTTCTACTCCCTTTCTAGACTTCCAGAAGAGCAATCTTTTGGAGAACAGGGTAGAGTGATGAGGGCTTAGGATTTCTTTTAGTTTTTGTTACATTCAACATCATGACCAAAATATCCCAAATAGCATTTGATTAAACAGATAAGAGGAAATAGTAACTTATTCATATACCATTCTTACACACCTGTGGTTTGCAAAGTACTATCCTAGTTACTAAGGGAAACGCAAGAATGAATAAAATAGACAGCAGTGTGTCTGCAGCAGTGGAATTTACAATCTTATAGGGGTAATGGTATACAAATACCAATACCAATACATTACAGTCTGCTTCATATTTTATAAAATATACTTTTATTTGTGCATAGTTCAATCAAAAGAATGCAGATCTTGGAATCAGAATACTTGGGTTCAAATCCTGTGCCTGACACAATCTGTATTGTTTTAAGCAAGTCATTTAAACTTATAGGTTTCCTTGTCTGTAAAATAAGAGAGTTCAATTAATTAGCCTCAGGTCTCATAGTTCTAAATGTATGATGCTAATGTATGTAAAGCCAAAAAATGACTTATGTAGTGTTCTTTTAAGCAGTAGAAGTTTTCCGAGTTGACTTTTGGAAAATGCTAATCTTCACCTGTCCTCTATCTATTTGGAAAATGAAAGATGTTTCTTTTAGCTATTTTTTTTACTTTTATATTAATGATCAGTTTTATCAGAGTTATGGAAATAATTTCTATGTAGAGCCTTTCTTAAAAACAATAGTAAAATAGTAATTGTTCATACAATGATTAGGATTGACAATATATGTCATTTAATCTTGCATAGTTTTCAATTTGTTGGCATAAAAGGAGTCTTTTGATATGAATTTTCTGGGACCTACCCTGACTTTGACCATTGTTCTAGATTTATGTTTGAGTGTCTTGTGGTCTTCATTTAATATTATAATCAAATGTTTTTACTCCAGTTTATGCTTCCTTTCCTTGCATAGGTCTCACTACATTTCTTTGAATTCTTCTTATTTGCCATTTTTTATTGTGATATATTCTGTAATAGTTGTATGCTACAATTTGTTATATATTCCCCAAACTATGGATGTGTAATATGTTTCCATATTTTTTAATTAATGCAAATAGTGTTGTTCTGAATATTTTGGTGAACAATCATTCTGTCACTGAATTTCTTTGGGGGATAAGTCCAGTCATGGGAACATAGAATTGTGAGATCATAGGATTATAAATACAAAGAGATTTCAGGCTTATCTTTTATAACCTGATTGTTTTACACATGAGGAAATCAAAGCCCCAAGAATTGAATGACTTCCCCAAGGTCATCTTTGTTCAAAGTAACAGGGCCAGAAATTTAACACAGGTCTTTTAAATCCAAATGTAGTGCTCTTTCCACTGTATCCACTTACTACATTCAAATACTGCATCAAAGGCTCCAAATTATTTAGTAATTTTTCTTATATAACTCCAAACTGTTTTCTAGATAGTAATTCTAATTACTATCACAGTACTAATAACTATCACAAAGATGGTAAAATATGAAAGTAGTAGTTATAGAATGATACTTCATGGTTCTCAGAAATTTGCATTTTTCTTAATTAGGCAAAATGTTATGCTGTTCTTCCCTTTCAAAAGAAAATTGGACATTACTAGTTCTATTCTATTTATCTATATTTACCCATTTACCTTTTGGGGGATGACTCGATCTTATACATTGATAATAGTATTTTATATATTTTGGATATAATGCTTTTATCCAAGATATTTGATGAAGAATTTTTATTCTTAGAACATACATTTTTCTTACTGATTAATTTTAAGTGGGCAAAAATTTCAAATGTTTTGTAATCTAAATGTTCTTTTTTAAAAAATTTCTTTGGTTAAGTCATTCATATTTTCTAAAGCATCTACTAAAGCATATCATCTCTGCATTCATTTCCTTAGGTTTTTTAGCTTTATTATGTCCTTTTCTCTTTGTTGTTTTTCTCCTGTCTGCAAAAAAAGCTTCTTATTCCCCAATTCTTAAAAAGCAAACTTTACTCTGCCATTCTCTCATAATCACTTTCACGCCCATATTGCTAGAAAGCCTATGTTCTATATTCCCTTCTTTTAAAAAAAAATTACTTTTTAAAAAAGTAGATATCTCTTTATTTTCTGACAACATAAATTGAGTTGTGTTCAAATATTAAACCTAGGTTTCCAAGTATCTGATCTGGGAGTCGAGCCCAGCTCAGACCAATACCCCTCTTGTTTTGCTTGAATAAATGTGTAATGTTTCTTTCAATCTTCTGTTTTTCAAGATTAGTAAACCAAATTCTATTAGCTATTATTTAGAGATTATTTTTATGACACTTACGAACTTTCCCCATAGTTGCGTATTTCCTATTTGAGTGAATAGGTACTTTACAAAGAGAGAACAGGAACACTGAAAGGCTGAATGACATCTTTGCATTACTCCACAAGGTAATAAAAGATCAGGGAATAAAGGTTGTCTCTCCTGACTTCTGTGTCTAGTTTTCTTTTCAGTACTATTCCATTTTGTCCTCACTATGATATAAAGCAACAATATACTGAAGCTGGGACTAAGGTTGAATACCAAAACATACTGCCTGCACTTCCTTTTGTCACACTGGCCAGTCTGTTCAATCAGTTTCCAATTCTATTTCCCCTTTCTATGGTTTTATTTCACATCTGAATGTGCACTGATATTGCTAGCTTAAAGAAAAAACAACCAACCAACGGCGACATAAAAATTCATTATTTTCGAATAGCAGAGAGCATAGAGTGTAATAGAGAGAGATTTAGACACAGTCCTGCTGGTTTGGTGACCCTGATCACAGCACTTAACCCCTCAGTGCCTTGGGCAACTTCTATAAGGGCCTCAGATCTGTAATGACAGGTGCATTTTGCTGGCTGGGAGTTTCCTCCATCAATGAAATCACAGTTCTGGACAAAAAATTGTAGGGAAAATTTCAAAATAAGTAAAACCTATTGTACTAACAGCATTATTCCAAAATTTTAAAATGTATAAGTAGGCACATGTTGATCTTAGAATTTTGGATGTTTTACTTTGAGGAGAAATTTTCTAGTTTGGTAAATAACTAGATAAAAAACTTTCAAATAAAGGTTTGTAAAACCTTTGTAACTCATTTGATCCTTCCTGCAATCTTTTGAACAAGGTGCTATTATTATCACCATTTGCTAAATGGGCACATTGAGGCACAGAGAAGTTAAGTACTTTGCCCCAAATCACACAGTAACTATTTGGACAAAATTGGAATTCAGATCCTCCTGACTTTCCATCAGGAGATGGTGTTTTTGTTTTTGTTGTTGTTGTTTTCAATCCATTGGTTTAAAAGAACATGAAATAGTTTACCAGTTTACACTTATCACACAAGAATAAAGGAAACAGAATCTCATTAAGTCCCTAATGCTTTCAACAACTACCAGATTCAGTGAGTAAACTATTGAATTTGGAGTCAGAGGACTAAGATTGAAATCTTAGTTCTGCAATTTACTAGACAAGTCTCTGGACTTGTTTGGACTTCAGCTTCTCTAAGGCAAATCTCATCCAGCTCTAAACCTGTGATATGGCTATAAGAAATTTATGGCTATTTAATAATTTGCTTTCATAATCAAATTAATTTTTAAATAAACACAGTGTTGGGTGTTTAAGGTTCTTTTAGTTAAATGTTTGTTAGAAGATCTCCATCATGGGTATTTTTAAAACCTATGTAGTTTACTGGAGGAATACATTCAATATATACATAAAAACAAGCCAAAGAGTCATGCAAATGATTCCTTATCATAAGATATCTTATAAATATCAGTTTATGCATATATAACAATATGTCACCAATTCTCAATCTCTCTCTCTCTCCCCTTTCCCTCCCTCTCTCTCTGGCTCTGTTTCTCTGTGTCTCTCTGTATCTGTCTGTCTCTTTCTTTACACACACACACACACAATCATTTGAATAAGAATAATTGTGGTCGAAGAAGATTCTATAGATTCTTATCTTAAATATAAATAAATCACTATGCATAGTATCTTTTTCTAAAGCTATTATTCCTGGACATCACACTAAAAGACATTAGTAAAGACTCAGCAATCTTAGAAAAATATGGAAACACTTGTACACAATAATGAAGAGCAAAATGAGCAAAATCAAGAGAACATTATGTATAGTAACAGCAATATTGTTTTAAGAATAACATTGAGTGAATAAGTCACTTTGACTTTATCATAAAATATTATATTTTCTTCTATTATTATAAATCAATAAATTAATAATAAAGTACATATGAAGGAAGACACTATTAGCATCTAGAGAACTGATAAATAGATAAATATAGAATGATTTTATATGTATATTTTATATATATGTATATATATACATATATATGATTTATATATACATATATACATATACACAAAAACATATATATATACATTGTGTGTGTGTAATACACATACACAAATCTCTTTGTGTCTAACAGTAGCCATCTAAGGAGGGGAGCAGGAGGGAAGGGGAAAAAAAGTTTCTAAAATTTACATAATAAATTTATAATAATATATTTAAGTATTTATTATTAAATATTTAAAAGGAATAGTAAGTTGGACATAGTAGATTTACAGTTTCATGTACAATCATCTTTTTATTATGCTATATTATGGAAATGTTTCTTTTGTTCCATAAATTAAAAAATAATAAATGTTGAAAAACAAATTAATTACTTAAAAAATAACATCTTTATTCCTAGCATCACAGATTTAGAGCTAGAAAGGAGTGAGAGATCATCTCGTTTAACCTCTTCATTTATCAGTATTTTCGTAGGCAGCTAAGAGGGTATAATTGGAGTCCAGAGGACATGTGTTCTAATCCTGCCCAGATAGTTATCAGTTGTGTGCTCATAGGCAAATCATTTAACCTCTCTATGCTTCAGTTTTTTCATTAATTAAGATAATAGTAGTATTTACTTGAGAGTTATTGTAAGAAAAAAAAAAAAGAGAGAGAGTTATTGTAAGGATCAAACAATAATATATTAATAATAGATAATTTTTATAGCATATGCTATGTGTCAGGAACCATGCTAATTGCTTTATAATTATTATCTCATTTGATCCTCACAATAACTCTGGGAGTGGTAGGTGAAATTATCGTTCCCATTTACAAATGAGGGAACTGAAGCAAATTTAAGTTGCTTACTCTGCATCACAAAGCTAGTAAATCTCTAAGTCTATATTTGAACTCAAATCTTCTGATTCCAGGAGTTTTGTAAGCCTTAATGTGCTATTAAAAGCCAGTTATTATTATTATTATCATCATCAACATCATCATAGAAATTTAGGACTGAAATAGAGAAAATAGAGAAAATCTAATCTGAACCTCTCATTTTGTAGAAAAAGAAACCTAAGAAAAAGCCCCAAGAATTATGTTTTTTCCCAGGATCATACTAGTAATAAATTAGGCAACTAGGATTTGAACCCAGATCATTGGACTCCCAAACCAGCATGTTTTTCTGCTTTAGTCCCTTGCCTCAATTTAAATCATTAAATCATCATAGTCATATGTAAACCATATATATAGTCATATATAAATCATTACAGTCATTGATAGAAAAATAGCTAAGAACATTTCAGAATTATTTTTAAAAATTATGTGCAGACTCCTTTGAGCAAATCTATCTTAGAGTATTTCCTCTAATTTTTACCTTTCCAGCAGTACATTCATCATATTGTAATACTTATTCCCTCTCTAAATTTTTCAGACCCCAGTAAAATACTGAAGAATATACTGGTAATTGCTACAAGTTCTTTCAGAATAGGGACTAATTTTTTGGTTTGTTTTTGTCCTTTTTGTAACTATCTTGTTTAGCCCAGTTCCTGGCACATCATAAATACTTGTCTAACTAAAAAAAAATCTGTATGTCTACTTAATATGCAAGAATTTAATGTCTCTGTGAAATCTGTCTCTCCAATTCCTCTAATATCTCTGATCTTCAGACAGGAAACCCACATATACAAGATTTGCCTTACAACTTGAATGTCAGATTATCTGATACCCAAAGTTGAAGAAAACAAATGTAAAATATATAGTCTGAAATTATTCTCTGTATACATTTTGTGACTGTTGTGATTGAATTTCCTATAGCCAAACTGCTTCCTTCCTTCCTCCCTTTCCAGAGTCTCAAAGCAAATCCTTGATGGAGATGAGGAATATAGAATCTAGGAGCCTACCTACCTAACTGCAACAAAAACATGTCTCCTCCTTAACGAGAAGTATTGGTTTTGATAAGTGACTGCACAACTATAATAAGCTTGTGCAGCAGCCCTCTCTTGTGGTTTCAAGTGGAAAGCCAAATTTGAGGTTGCCTTCCTTATGGGCTTCTGCAGGCTGGTGATGTCTCAGAGGGGAACATCTTGAATCTGTGTGGGCTGAAAGCCAGATTACAAATACAAAGAGCACTGTGATTGGAACAGTGAGTGAAGCTTTTTAATATTTCTTGGGGAGGGAGAAAGGGAAAGAAAAAAGGTTTTCATGCCATGATCAATGTTTCAATGAAATACAAATGTATAAGCTCTCTGCCCATTCCTCTCTATCTATAAGTTGGCATTACATTGAAACAGAGAGTGAGGAATTTGCCATCCTAATGGGAAGGAAAACAATATTCAGAAAAGAAACCTCATGTGACTGCACTGCATGCTCTGATTCATCAGTTAATGTGCCAGGCTAGGCTTGGCTGCCTCCTCCATTATCCTGGCTGTTCCCATCTCTGTTCCTCCTGTGACTGTTCCTCGTAACCCACAGCTGAGTAGTTGAATGCAGCAGCAGGAGGTTAGGAGGGCTTTTTCAAATAATCTTAACTAAATACTTCCTGGGAAAAATGTTGCCCCTTACTTTGCCAATCATTCGTTTAAATACCTACATATGGCAGGATGGATGAAGTTGTTGGAACATTTTATGTTGATGAAATAAAAGCATGAAATGTAGCAAATAGACTGTTCTATGCAGATCTGTTTTATTCCAACCATAACCATTTTTATAGCTTCTTTCTTATCAAACTCTCATGATTATTTATAGTCAGTCTCTCATTTATCTTTACTACATCCCTAGAAGAAAGTGAATGACAACTGTTATTCTAATGTTACTCATGAAGAAACTGAGGCATGAAATCACTTGCTTAAGACGACAAGATGAATTGACAGCAGATGCCCAATTGATAGTCTGATTTTTTTCCTTCTCCTGTCTCATGACTTTGCTTCCTAGAACAGACTGTCCTCCAATGCCCCAAGGACAATAAAAAGTTATTTTAAAGGTACATTCAGTACAGGCACAAGAAAAAAATTAACTCTCTGCTTGAGACAGATGGCATAAGGTGAAGAGATGTTGAAAAAAGTAGAACTACTCAAGTCAAATTTATCAAGGAGAATGAGATTTAGCTTGAAAGGGCAGAACAAATAAAGCCAAGGGGTACTTGGAATTTTAGATAGATGATGAGATAATTGAGCACCTAGATTCTAGGGGAAAAAAAAACCTTGTCTTCAACGTTAGATGAGTTAGACCAGTGGTATAACATTCAAATAGTTTTTTTTTTGTTTTTTATTGTTTTTGTTTTTTTTTTTTTTTGCTATTTAGTAATTTCAGTCACATCTGACTTTTCATGACCCCATTTGGGATTTTCTTGGCAAAGATCCTATACTGTTTTGCATTTCCTTCTCAAGCTCATTTTACAGATTAGAAAACTGAGGCAAATAGGATAAAGTGACTTGCCCAGGTTAATTTAACTAGTAAGAATCTGATTTGAACTCATGAAGATGAGTCTTCCTGATCCAAGCAACTTAGAAAACCACTTGTTAACATTATCAACATTTTAAACAATATTTTTGTATTTTATTGGTTAAATATTTCCTAATTATATTCTAATCTGTTTTTGGTTATTTCCTATTTTTCCGCTATATAGATTAGTCTATATATATTTGTTTGCTTGTTGTTCCCTTCATTAGCTTGTAAACTGAGTTCAGGAATGATCTTTGCTTCCTTTTGTATCCCTGGAGCTTAGTACTGTGCCTGGAACACAATAGGCACTTTAAAAATATGTGTATTGGCTGGTTGATTGGATCTGACTTCACTAAGAGATACTGAGGACTATGTATTTGATTCCTCTCTGTTACACTATCAATTACTTTAGGAAATTGTCTTTTGTGTTGGCTGAATTGCTACCATTTATGGGAAATAGGAATACTACAAAAAAATAGGAAAATGTCCCAATTGGAGAAAAAAAAGGGGGGAGAAAGGGTAGGAGTCTGAGAAGTACAGGCCATTTATCTTGCCATCAATCCCTGACAAAAGTCTGGAATAGGTAACTGAAAAATTTTTTGTGAACACTTAGGGAAAGGGGAATCAGTAGGAACTAACGTTGGTTCACTAGTAATAATTAGTGTCAAGCTAATGCATTTAAAAAAATTCACTTGTTCAGTTAACTTTAGTAAAATTTCTACTAAGGGAAATGAACTATGACAGATGGGGGTTATTGATATTAAATAAGTCATAATTTCTGCCATCAAGGAGGTCATAGTATGTGTGGAATAATTATACTATGATCTGTGCATAAGAGACTTCTAGAATGGTGCATAAGGGAAATTCAATAAAAATGTTTAAGCTTCTGTAAAAAAATCTATCATGGTACCCTTGTGGACAAGATGGAGAAATGAAAGCTATGTAATAGTACTAGGTGGATTCTGAGCTGATCTTAGAACTGCTTCAGGTAAAGGTGATCATTGTGAAGCTAGAGGGAAGACAGGTTCTATTGACATTCTGTAGAACTCAGTTCTCAATATTAATGACTTAGATGAATGAATGAGTGAATGAAAAAAAGCATTTATTAAGCTGTTACTATATGCAAAGCACATGATAAGTTCTGGGATACAAATAAAAAAGTAGAGATAAAGTCTACTCTAAAGGAACTCACATTCTAATCTGGAGGTACTAATCATATAGAAATTCCAAATTCATCATTAAATTTATAACCGATATGAAACGGATTTATTGGTAATACATGGGATTATAAAAAGATAAAGATTTTGGATTACAAAATCATAAAGATTTCAAAAGGATGGAACAGTGAACTCATTCTAATATAATGAAATTTAATGAAGAGATGAATTTTTTTCTGAAATCAATTTTTTTTTATCCATTGTATATGTTCAGACTGAGACATGTGTGGCTTAATAATGATTTGTATGAACAAGAATCTAATACTTAATTTAATCCAAAAGCAATATGGGTGAAATGTGACATGGCTTCTGAAAAACATATAATAATAGACTAAATATGAGATCCCAAAGAAGAGATGAATTAGCTCCATTGTCTTCTAGATTTATCAGACCACCTTGAAATGTTCCTTTTAGAATCCCATACTTTAGGAAAGATATTAACTAGTACATTTGCATATACCAAAGTTGTTTAGACACTCAAAACTATTATCCCCATGAGGAATAGATAAAGGAGCCATGTCTATTTAACCTGACAAAGAGAAGACTTAAAAGGAAATGATAGATGTCTACATATATCTGAATGGCTATTTATTTGAATAATTATCTGACTTGCCAATTGTAGAACCAATAAATGTAGTTATAGAGATGTTGGTTTCAACTCCTAAAGAATTAAAATTGTTTAAGATCAACTGACTATTATGCTGAGTAGAAGGTTTTTGTGTTGAACAGTATTGTAGGATGGACTAAGTGGAACTCTGAGGTGAGCTCCCTTAGAAATAGAATTCTATTTCTTTATTGTTTTGAATGTCCCAGTAGCATTAAGGATGATCTCATGTGCCTAGGATAGATTTGGCAATATTTGTTAGCTAATTGAAGGTGACTCATAAATTCATAGGGTTGTAAAGTCAGCTTATAAACATAGAATCCCCAAAATGATTTTTCCTGATATTTCCCAGGAGTAATCCTGAGAAGTGATATTAGCTGTGATTTGGTAATGAGTCATTGTTATAGATTATTGTCCTTTTTCAGAATACTTTTCTTAAAATTCAGTTTTATTTGGAATGTCTTTCTTTAATGGACTTTATAAATTAGAGCCATCAAGTGTCATTTTTAATTAACACCAACAGAACGAATCCAACCATTCTGGAGAGTAGTTTGGAACTATGCTCAAAAAGTTATCAAACTGTGCATACCCTTTGATCCAGCAGTGTTACTACTGAGCTTATATCGCAAAGAGATCTTAAAGAAGGGAAAGGGACCTGTATGTGCACGAATGTTTGTGGCAGCCCTTTTTGTAGTGGCTAGAAACTGGAAACTGAGTGGATGCTCATCATTTGGAGAATGGCTGAATAAATTGTGGTATATGAATATTATGGAATATTATTGTTCTGTAAGAAATGACCAATAGGATGATTTCAGAAAGGCCTGGAGCGACTTACACAAACTGATGCTGAGTGAAATGAGCAGGACCAGGAGATCATTATATACTTCAACAACAATACTATATGATGACCAGTTCTGATGGACCTGGCCATCCTCAGCAATGAGATCAACCAAATCATTTCCAATGGAGCAGTAATGAACTGAACCAGCTACGCCCAGAGAAAGAACTCTGGGTGATGACTAAAAACCATTACACTGAATTCCCAATCCCTATATTTATGCCCACCTGCATTTTTCATTTCCTTCACAAGCTAATTGTACAATATTTCAGAGTCTGATTCTTTTTGTACAGCAAAATAACATTTTGGTCATGTATACTTATTGTGTATCTAATTTATATTTTAATATATTTAACATCTACTGGTCATCCTGCCATCTGGGGGAGGGGGTTGGGGGTAAGAGGTGAAAAATTGGAATAAGAGGTTTGGCAATTGTTAATGCTGTAAAGTTACCCATACATATAACCTGTAAATAAAAGGCTATTAAATAATAATAATAATAATAATAAACACCAACAATTGTACTATAAAATGCTTTATGCTTCCTTCTTTACCGTCTTCTCCTTTTTCAGGACTATGGGAAATATGTATATATGTGTGTGTGTGTGTGTGTGTGTGTATGTGTGTTTATATATATGTGTGTGTGTGCATAATATACCTGTGTGTATGTATGTCTATCTATCTATCTATCTATCTATCTATATATATATATATGCATATTTTTTCAGAGATGTTCCCTCAGTTTAATTATTTTCATTTCCATTGTTTGTTACCTTGTCTGGGAAACTTGTAGCATAGCCATTCATAGACCATAATAATCCTTACGGTCAAGGGGTGACAGAATCTGCGGGAGTGGGAATTTGCTTTTGCAGGGGCCTGCAGGTTGGGTAAGGCTGCTGTGAGACCAGCTGTCAATTCAAAGAAGAAGGGGTTGTGCAGAAAGGTGATCATTAGCCCTGAAGGAGCTTTGCCCTTGTATTCAACTTTGAGAGAAACCTCCTTTTCCTTGTAACCTGCAATGTACTGGATGTTTGTGATCTTTTATAATCCTAGCAGATCTTCCTTCCAAGTCCTTGGGCTTATATAGGTAAAGGAGAAAAGGAAACAAAATAAAACCCCAAGAAATTCTATCAAGGAGCCTGAGACATGAACCTACAATACTTGCCTCCATGATTTGCTTATAATTCAGACTTATTCTCCAGAAAAGAGTGTTTCAATATTATCTTAGCTAATTGAATGGAAAGTTGCAATCATTATCCCAGCCACACCGAGACTTCAATGTTTTACTTTGCAAATTCTAAGTAGCTTTACCTTTCACCAATAACACATTTCAGCATGATTTAAGAAAAATAATTTCAACAAATTGACTCTTACAATTGGTTAGTTGGAAATCATGTGAAGAATACTCTTGTTTTATCCACATCTTAATAAGCAAATACAATTTTTTATTGATATGGTGGCAGTTTTTTTTTTTTCTCCTCTGATCAAAAGTTAGGTCCACACTATGAAAATAAAATCTAAAAAGTGTCATGAATTTACCAATCTGAAATTTTTAATAATCTTAAACATGATAGTTTATAATATATTTGTAACATCTATGATATGAGGATTTTCTGAGCATGAAACTATAAACAGGGGAGCTATTTAACACACTAAGAGTGAAGGTCAGCATGCTATTTTTCACGACATTGCAAAATCACTTTAACAATACAATCTGCATCTAAGCAGTAAATTAAAATATTTGCATGATTCTTGAAAAGCAATGATCTGTGTCTCCTGTTTCCTGAATATTTTAGGGCCGTGATTATCCTATCCATATCTGGTCTGTACTATTTCTTGTATGTCATCTCCTCATTGGATTTTGAGATCCTTGAGACCAGAGGGTATTCTTATTTTTTCTTTGTATCTTCAGTAGTTAGCGTAGTAATATGCTAGTACCTAGTAAGCACTCAACAAATACTTCTTTAGTTAGCTATGTATATTAGAATTTTTTCCCTTTAAATGTTCTTCATCTCAGACATAGTATATCAAACTAACTTAATTGAAATGGACTATCACTGTTTTGTGACATGATTCTTTCTTCTACTGAAAAGATTTAAGCCAAATTTTAAAATGTCAATCTAGGTCTTCTATCCATTTTGTGAAACATTTGGGTATGTAGTGTTGCCCATAGAGTTATCTATATCTCTTTTTGTATCATTTTAAGTCTTAGTTTAACTATTTGATTGAATATATGGCTTCATAAATATTAGTATTCCCTGTATCAGTCCAGATTAGCAATGCTTTCTCTTACTCTCTGATTTTCCTCTGTGTATGCCAACACATACGTCTCACATAGTTCTCCCCATAAGTTGGACTCAAACTTTTATGTTAAAAAAAATGTTTTGTACGTACCATTTTCCAGTGAGCTTATGAGACTATTTTCCTTTAATATTCAGATATTTCCTTGATAATATCTCTTCTGCCACAACTTGCATATAGGCCTTAACTGGAAATACACAAGTCACTTGTACTTTCCATTGCTGTGGGGATCACTTACAATTCTCACTTCTTTGGAGATTTAAATGTTCTGAAATTTGTGACTATACAGAATTGTCAGAAGAAGTCGTGTGTGTATGCACGCATTTGTGTATGTGTTTAAAGTAGATCTTCTGTATGAGAGAATATCTTGGAATCACTAAAATTACCACATAGTTATTCAGATAAAATGAAGTCCCCTCTTTTTCCACTTATTCACTTATGCAACCAAATTAATTTGTATCTGAATATCTGGTGTTAGATATATGTATGTATATAAAATCTATACAAATAACCTGCTTATGTGTATAAATAAGCATTTATTTATCTGTGTGTTTATGTATACAAATATATACATAATGCCTTATATACATACCAAATCAATGGACTTTCCATGCAGATTCATGTTAAATACTGGACTATAAGTATTTGTATACATTTGGTTTCTATATATAGTTTATTAGGCCAATTCTTTTTGAGTAATTGTAAATCTCATTGAGGAGGTCCTGATATATTTTAAGTCTTAATGGCATCAAGAGAGTATCAAAGGAAAGACAGGACAATTTACTGACCTTCACCATCTACAAAGAATTCTCTTTTTCTTTGGTTGCTTCACAGGTCATCATTCATAGCCTTCATAAGCATATCTCTGTCTCTCTTGTTACTAATAATAAGGTTATAAACAGAGGGTTATGTAAACAGATTCTTTATATAAGGTCCTAGATTCACAAAGCCTTCCTTTTCAAAAATGAACTTTATAGGATGCATTTTTCTCTACCTAACCATGTTTCTGCAATCAACACAACAAAAAACTAAATCTTAGAATCTCTGCACTTTTTGGTCATTTGCATGATCATAAATCTGATTGAAAAAAAAATTTTTAGAAGCCTTTCATCACATTCTCCAAGAATGAAATTGGCTCCTATGTTAATCATTTTTTTATTGTAGTAAATTTATTTATTTTTAATACACATTGCTTTATGAATCATGATGGGAGAGAAAAATCAATGCAAATTCATGGGAGAAATAAAAAAAATAGATTAAAAAAGTGAAACATAGCCTGTGTTGATTTACAGTCTCCTTAGTTCTTTTTCTGGATGCAGGTGCCATTTTCTTTCCAAAGTCTATTGGGATTGCTTAGGATCACTGAACTACTGAGAAGAACCAAACCTTTCATAGTGAATCATCACACATTCTTGCTGTTATTGTGTACAATGTATTCCTGCTTCTGCTTATTTTGCTCACCATCAGTTCATGTAAATCTTTCCAAGCCTTTCTATAATCAGCTTATTCATTATTTTAAAAATAATAATATTCCATCTATTTCATGTACCACAATTTGTTCAGCCATTCCTCAGTTGATGGGCATCCATATTTTTTCCAGTTCTTTCCTACCACAAAAAGAGCTGTTATAAACAATTTTGCATGTGTGTCTTTTTCCCCTCCTTTATGATTTCGTTGGGATATTGACCCAGTAATGGCACTGCCAGGTCAAAGGGTATGCACAGTTTTATAGTCCTTTGGGCATAGTTTCAGATTGCTCTCCAGAATGGTTGATTCATTTTACAACTTCAGGAACAATACATTAGTGTCCCAGTCTCCCCACATTCTCTCCAACATTTATCATTATCTTTTCCTGTCATCTTAGCCAATCTGAGAGATGTGAGATGGTACCTCAGAATTGTTTTAATTTGTATTTCTCTAATCAATAGTGATTTAGGGCATTTTTTCATATAACTATGGATGGCTTTAATTTCATCATCTGGAAAGTATTTGTTCATATCCTTTGACCATTTATCAATTGGGCAATACCTTATATTCCTATAAATTTGACACAGTTCTTTATATATTTTAGAAATAAGCCCTTTATCAGAAATATTGGCTGTAAAGATTTTCCTCAAATTTGTACTTCAATTTTAATCTTTTTTTTCTGTTGGTTTTGTTTGTGCTCTCTAAGACCTTTTTAATTTAATTTAATCGGAGTTGTCCATTTTGCCTTTCATAATGTTCTCTACTTCTTTGGTCTCCAGTGATATGATAGTTAAATTATCCTTTGTTTTCCTAATTTGTCTATGGTATCTTCTTTTATGCCCAAATCATGTATCCATTTTGACCTTATTTTGGTATGAGATGTGAGATATAGACTTATGCCAAGTTTCTGGCATATTACTTTCCAGTTTTCCCAGCAATTTTTGTCAAATACTAAGTTCTTATTCCAGAAGCTATAGTTTGGGGGTTTATCAAATACTAGATTCCTATAGGCCTTGATTATTGTGTCCTGTATATCTAATCTATTCCATGGATCCATCACTGTATTTCTTAATAAATACCAAATAGTTTTGATTACTGCTACTTTAGAGTATAGTTTTAGGTTTGGTACTTCTGAGCCACCATCCTTTGTATTTTTTCCATTAATTCCCTTGATATTCTTTACCTTTCAGTTTTTTCAGATGAATTTTATTATTTTTTCTAGTTCTATAAAATAATGTTTTGACAGTTTGATTGGTATGGCATCGAACAAGTACACCAATTTAGGCAGAACTGTCATTTTTATTATATTAGCTCAGCCTAGCCACGAACAGTTGATGTTTTTCCAATTGTTTAGATATGTGAGAATTGTTTATTTGTGTGAGAAGTGTTTTGTAATTGTGCTCATATACTGCTAGGGTTTGTCTTGACAGATTGACTACCAAGTATTTCATTTTGTTTACAGTAATTTTAAAGGGAATTTCTCTATCTCTTGCTGATGGGCTTTGTCTATGACATATAGAAATGTTGATGATTTGTGTGGATTTATTTTATATCCTACAATTTTGCTAAAGCTATGAATTTTTTCCAGTAGGTTTTTGGATGATTTTCTAGGATTCTCTATGTATATCAAATTATCTGCAGAGTGACAGTTTTATTTTCTCATTGCCTATTCTAATTCCTTTAATTTAATTCTAATTAAAATGACTAAAGCCATCTTGAGTCCAATGTTGAATAATATTGGTGATAATGGGCATCCTTGTTTCACCCTTAATTTTAGTGTGAATGTGTCCAGCTTCTTTCCATTATAAATAATGCTTGCTATAGGTTTTAGATAGATGCTGCTTTTTATTTTAAGGAAAGTTTCCTTTATCTCTATGCTTAATAGTGTTTTTTAATATGAATGTGTGTGTCAAAAGCTTTTTCTGCATCTATTGAGATTGTTACATGATTTCTGTTGTTTTTGTTATTTATATGGTAGATTATGGTAATAGTTTTCCTGATATTGAACCGGTGCTGCATTCCTAGTATAAATCCCACTTGGTCATAGTGTGTTATCCTACTTAGATAATTTGCTGTAATCTCTTTGCTAATATTTTATTTAAAATTTTTGCATCAGTATTCATTAGAATATTTTTCTCAACTTTGGCTCTTCTGGTTTTAGGTATCATTGCCATTTTTATGTTATAGAAAGAATTTGGCTGCACTCCTTTACCTATTTCCAAATAGTTTGCATAGTATTGGAATTAATTGTTCTTTCAGTGTTTGGTAGAATTCACTTGTGAATCCATTTGGCCCTGGAGATTTTTTCTTAGGGAGTTCATTAATAACTTGTTCAATTCCTTTTTCTAAAATAGGACTGTTTAAGTATTTTATTTCATCTTCTATTAAGCTGGGCAATTTATGTTTTTGTAAATATTCATCCATTTCATTTAAATTATCAGACTTGCTGCCATGGAGTTGGGCAAAATAACTCCTAATTATTGCTTTAATTTCTTTGTCATTTGTGATAAGTTCAACCCTTTCATTTTTGATGCTGGTGATTTGATTTTTTCCTTTCCTTTTTCTGATCAAATTAAGTAAAGGTTTATCTATTTTGTTAGTTTTTTTTTCATAAAAGCAATTCAGCTTGTTTTTATTAGTTCAATAGTGTTCTTGTTTTCTATTTTATTAATCTCTCCTTTGAGTTTCAAAATTTTTAATTTGGTATTTTATTGGAGGTTTTTAATTTGTTCTTTTTTTTAGCTTTTTTTAGTTACATGCCTAATTTATTGATATCTTCTTTCTCTATTTTATTTATGTAGCTATTTAGAGATATAAAATTTCTCCCAAGAACTGCTTTGGCTATATCCCATAGATATTAGCATGTTATCTCATTATTGTCATTTTCTTGGATGAAATTTTGAATTATTTTTGTTTGACCCACTCATTCTTTAGAATTAAATTATTTACTGTCCAATTGGTTTTTATTCTATCTTTCCCTGGTCCTTTATTGAATATAATTTTTATTGCTTGTGGTCTGAAAAGGAAATGAGGAAGGGACCCCGAAACTCTAAAACTCCTTGAAGGAGAAAATCTCCTTCAACTCTACCTCAGTGAGAAGACCACCCCCAGGAATCAGATAAAGTAGTTTTTCTAGGTGGGGTTGGTTCAGTCCTGAGCAAAAGAATTCCTTTCCTATTGAATTAAAGAAACTCATTCAATTCTATTCAGATTCCAGCTATAGCAAAAACCCAGCTTTTAGATAAAAAGAGCCAAACTAAAATCTCTTTGCAGAGGTTCTAAACATGCCATTCTATGCCAACGAGGCCTTTGCCCACTGGAATAATATTCTTGCAAGTGCCATCCTCTCTTTATCCTCACCTATTTCCTAATCAGACTTTATGGCTCTCTATCAGGATTTCTAACTTTATTTCCCAATCCCAATAATAAATCTCTTTTATCAATCTAGGTTTTGGGGTTTGTAAATTCCTTTA
Source organism: Sarcophilus harrisii (assembly GCF_902635505.1). Lineage (NCBI taxonomy): Eukaryota > Metazoa > Chordata > Mammalia > Dasyuromorphia > Dasyuridae > Sarcophilus > Sarcophilus harrisii. The sequence goes on from NC_045429.1 coordinate 129,461,769, forward strand.
CATTGAATCTCTGTGCTGCTAAAAGGGGTTCCCCAAAACTCTTTTCCCTTGCACCAAATCCAAAGGGATTGCAGAAGAGCCAAATCTCTCCATTTGGTGGATGAAACCTGAGCCTGCCACTAAACCATATCATTTAACTCCCTGACCACCAGAAATCCTAATCTCATTTTGGTTCCCTAAATCTAGACCTTATCATTTGTTTCCCTGCAAAGGAACCCCAAAACCTAAAACTTATCATATTCATTTACTATTTTTTCCTTTTTGCATTTGCTTGTAAGATTTTTATGCCCTAATACATGATCCGTTTTAGTGAAGGTGCCATGTACTGCCTAGAAAAAGGTTTATTACTTTTTGTCTCTATTCAGTTTTCTCTAGAGCTCCATCATATCTAGGTTGTATAGAATCCTGTTAACCTCCCTAGTTCCTATCTGGTTTATTTTGTGTTTAGATTTTCTTTTGTAAGAAGGGAAGGGTTAAGGTCCCCTACTCGAATAGTTTTGCTGTCTATTTCTTTCTATAACTGCCTTGAATTCTTATTCTAGCAATTTGCTATTCTACCATTTGGTGCATACACATTTATTATTGTTATTACTTCATTATTTATGGTACCCTTTATCAAGATGAATTTTCTCTCCTTATCTCTTTTAAATAAGATCTTTTTTTTTTTTTACTTCAGCTAACACATAATAAATTCTGTTCCACCCTTTTACCTTTATTCTGTATGTGTTTCTCTGTGTGAAATGTGTTTCTTGTAAACAACATATTGTAGGATTCTGTTTTTTAATCCATTCTGCTATTTGCTTACCTTTTATGGGAGAGTTCATATCATTCACATCAACAGTTATGATTACCAGGTCTGCATTTCCCTTCATCCTATTTTCTCCCCTGTATATACTTTTGTTCTATCTTTTCACCCTATCTTTAGTCATGTGTTTTTTACCCACCCTACCTACTACCTTATCTCCTATCACCTCTCCCCCTTCTCTTAGTAGTATTTTTTTATCCACTCCACCTATTACCTTATCTTCTATAAATCTTTCTCCCCTTCTCTTACCTTTTCCCCTCGTGTTTCTGCCCTCCCTTCTATTCTGTTCTACACTTTTCTTTTCCTCTTTCTCCTCCTGCTTCTTTGCAGGATTAGATAAATTTCTCCATCCAACTGAATCATTGTTATTCCCTCTGAGAGCCAAAACTGTTGAGATCAAGCTTCAGACAATGCTCGTTCCATTCCTTTTTCCCCCCATTTGTAATAGATCTTTTGAGCTTCTTGGTGTGAACTAATTACCTCATTTTACCTCCCCTTCCTTCTTTTTCCATTAGACTTTTTCCTACCCGTAATGTTTTTTTCTTTGATGTCATCACATCAGAGTCCATTCACAATCACATCCTCAGTTCATGTGGTGCCTGTTTCTGTCTGCCTCATTGAAAGAAACAGTTCTCAGGAGTTACAGATATTTTTTCCTATCTAGAAATAGAAATAGTTTAACTTTTAAATATATTTTTTCCTCTGTATATCTTTTTTATCATTCTCCTGTATCCTGTGTTTGTAAATTAAAATTTCTGTTTAGTTCTGTTTTTTTCAATTAAAATGACTGAATGTTTTTGAAACTTCATCTCCTCCCTTGAAAGATGATGCTAGATCTCACTGGGTAGTTAGTTCTTGGTTGTAACCCCAGTTCTTTGCCTTTTGGAATGGTAGTATTCCAGTCTCTTTGATCCTTTATTGTAGAAGCTGCCTGGGTAATCTTGACTATTGCTCCTTGATATCTGAATTGTTTTTTTGATGGGCAGTTTGCATTATTTTTTCCTTGAGATCATAATTTTGAAGTTTTGCAACAATGTTCCTTGGGGTTTTCCTTTGGGATGTCTTTCTGAAGGTGATCTATGGATTCTCTCAATGAACATTTCCTGTTCTGTTTCAAAAGTATTGGAGCAGTTTTTATTAAAGAACTCTTGTAGAAGTCAATGGCCTTCAGGTTGCCCAATAATTTTTAAATTGTCTCTTCTGGATTTATTTTCCAGATCAGTTGTTTTGCCAATGAGGTATTTCACATTTTTTTCATTTTTTTCATTTTTTTTAGTTTGTGAGACAGCAAGAATCAGTCAAATAAAGTCATTACCTTCCATTTGCCCTGTTCTAGTTTTTACTACGTGATTTTTTCCCCCTTTATCTTTTGTATCTCTTTTTTCATTGGTTTATTGTACTGTTTAAATAGTTTTCTTCAGATAATTTTCTTCTTCCTTTTTCTAAATTGTTGATTGTCTAATGTATACCTCTCATTTCTTTTCTCATTTTTTCTTCTACCTCTCTTATTTGCCTTTTTGAGTCTTTTATGAGCATTTCTAAGAAGCCTCTTTAGGCTTGAGACAAATTTATCTCACTTTTTGAGATTCTTTCTGTGGACATTCTGGCCTCCTCTGAGTCATTCTGTCCTACTCTGAGTTTGTATTTTTGCCTGCCCTGTCACCATAATACCTTTCTATGGTCAAGGCTCTTTTCTGTTTCTTGCTCATTTTCTTTCCTTTTCTTTTAATATTTCCTCTTTTTTTATTTTTAAGGTAGAACTCTACTCCTGGGGTAAAGATGGCCCTGTCCTAACCTTTCTGTGAGCCTTGGTTTTGAACACAGGGACCTCTTGTATTTGTAGGGGGTACCTTGGCCACTCTTTCCAGCAAACAACCTGGTTTTCCTTTTGAGCTGGGACTGGGAACTGTCCCACTGATTTGTTCCTCTACTGAGTAATGATTGAGGTTCTTAGTTGCTGATGTGCTGTGTTTAATACCCCCTCATTGGCTTTCCCAGAGTCTTTCTGACCTGGGCTGAACACCCTTTTCACCCCAGCGAGACTGACCCTACTTGAAGTTTTTCCAGTTTATCTTAAGCTGAAGAGTGGTTTCATTCTTTTAGACTCTTTTTAGAGCCTCTTCAGAGGCTTGGTTTCATGTGGTTTTCAAGGGAAACTGGGGAAGCTGGAGCAGTTTCCTGACTTCGTGGTTCTGCCCTGTGTTAATCATTTTAATAAAAATTATACTAGAATAAACAAATAGTCACCTGGATTACAAGCTATTGATATCCATTCAGTCTATTTTATTGGTTCGTTTTGCAGTCTCCTCTTATCCCACCCATTTTAAGGGTATTTTCCTTTCCCTGATATATCACATACAATGATCCCTCAATACTTTCAAGATTGGGCCATTTCTAGAATGAATTTCTCCAATGTGTGACATCTATTGTAAAGACAACAAATTCTGAGGAGGACAGTATAAGTAATTGGGATAAGTGAACACAGCCTCTCAATTTCTCCATGTTCTCTTTGCTTTGTATAATTCAAGAAAGACCATCCACTAGAGACTTGAAGGGTTTTTAATCTGTACAAAGTAAAATTAATTTCTTTCTTTTGACAACTGACATAAAGTATCTGAATGTATTGTACATTTTTTAGATGTTACTTCTTTGAAATGTTCTTAATAATCAAGACAGTTTTTCAGCATCAATCAAGAAACACTTTTGTTAAAAATGGAAAAGGAACTTTAGTAAAGGTTACTGAATTAGAAGATACTACAATATCTTGGATTATTCCAGTTAGAAATTGCAGAGGAAATTGAACACCAATAAAATGAAAATGTAACAAAAAAGGGGAAAAAAAGAATCAAGAAAGAGTAGGTGGTCTGATACACCTACACATAAGCTACATGCACACATGATATATACACATATATATAAACATAAATTAAATTATTCCCTTATAAATTAGGAATCAGGTTCAAATTTAAGGTGTTAAGGATAATATAGATAAGAGTAACTGCACATTCACAAGTGAATATCAGTATAAATAATGAAGAGAATAGGACAATTGAGGGTTACTGACTTGATTAACATGTGTTTAACTGCTTTTGGGATCCATAGGTTAAAGATAGTGTTAATGTTAGTAAACCCAGAGGAAAAAGGTAGATAAGGCCAGATAATTTTTGGAGGTATTATAATTTGCCACTGATCAAAAACACTTGGGATCATTTCTCTTTTTCCTTTAATTTTTTCATGTTCCAGAAAATATATCACAATTGTTGATGGATACTATTTTTGTTTGTTTGTTTGTTTTTAAGTTTACTCCCTTCTGCCAGGACAATACCAGGTTTCTTTCTTTTTTTTCTCCCACATTTTGCCATCTTCCATTTCTGTTATATGTTATATCTCTCTTTGTCAACAATATTCTTCTCTGTGATCTACAAATGTGTTCAGATCATCTCCATTCTTGCGAAAACCTTCACTTGACTGCCATTCCATCACCATACTCTTTTCCCTTTCAAAACTGTATAAAGTCTGCTACATTCATTACTTTCATTTTATCAGTTTCCACATGTTTCTCTACCCTTGAATTTTTTTTTTCTTCATGTTACCAAGGATCTCTTCATTGCTCTCTACACAGTGTTCTCTTTTCAGTTACAATGCTTCTTTGACCTCTCTGATAACTGTAAATATTGAACACTTGCTCCTAGATAGTTTCCTTACTGACAATTTTTTTCTTCTAGCTTTCTTCATGCCTTCATGACTACTCAGTCTGTCTCTGTAGAGGGCCAAAGATAGTGGGGGAACTCTGGGTAAGGTATAAGACCCTAAATGCCCAGAGGAAACCAAAAAGTGTGAACATTAAGGGAAAAGAGAAAAGCTAAACCAGATATTGTCAGCAGGTTTCCTCTGGGCTAAAGAGTCTTATACCTTAGCCAGAGTTCCCTAACTATCTGTGGCCCTCTACATCTCCTTCTTTCTTTTGTTTTACTTGAAACAGGTATATATAAATCCATCAGCATGTGAGATATCACACAAGCACATAATAACATAACACAGGCTAGTAGTGATGTAACAATCAATATCTGCATCTCTCTACATGTCTCCGTTATGGTATCATCTTGTCATCTATGTCCTCTCCAAATAAATTCATATCCTAAAGTTCGTCCTTTCTGAGATCTCTTTTCTCTCTTTGTAATGAGCATTTGATAGTTCAATTATCCTTTTTTGTATAGATGACTCTAATATTTCCATATCCACCTCTCACCAATCTCCTGAGCTTTAGTTCTCCATCAAAAGCTACCTGACAGGGGTAGATAGAACACCACAGTATTCACAGTGGATAGAGCACCAGCCCTGAGGACATTAGTTCAAATGTGGCCTCAGACTTAATACTTTTAACACTTGACCCTGGGCAAGACACTTAACCCCAATTGCCTCAGGGGGCAAAAAAAAAAAAAGGCAGCTGACAATTTTTTTCACTTGTCTAACCCATGGTATCTCAAATTCAATATAGTCTAAGTGAAAACTGTTATGTTTTACCTTAAAAACTACTTCTCTTCTTGAATTCTAAGGGATGACTATCCTTCTAGTCACACAGGCTTGCAATCTCAAAATTAGAATCAAATACTCCCTCTTATTAACATCTAATTAGTGCTAAATTTTGTTGATTCAACCCTAATTCTATAACATCTCTTACACCCATCTGCTTCTATCTATTAGAATATTTATCACACTATCAAACCCTCTTTACTTTTCATTAGTAGCCAGGTTGCTAATTATTTTACCTATTCCCTGATTCTTATCTCTCCAATTCTTCCACAGAGTTCGCAAATTGATATTTTGGAAGCATAGGTCTAATAATATTATTCCCCTTCTCAGGAAGGCTCCTTATTGTTTCTGCAATAAATTCTAAAGCCCTTCATTTGTCATTTAAAGCTCTTCAAGATGTCTACAATTTAGAATATTACTATTCTCCCTTTCCCTCTCTCTCCCTCCCCCATGAATTTTTTCTCTCAGATCAAGTTCTCTTTTTCATCTTCCTCATAGACAACAAACATTCCATTTCCTGCATATTTTTACACATCTTTTCCCCTTGTGTCTGGAATGCTTTTGCTTTTCCCCTCTCTGCTTTTTGGAATCTCAGTGTCTCTTTCCTTAAAGTTTAGTTCAGGTGCTACTTGCTAAAAAATAATGTTATTTGTTTTCCCATAGGGAATTCCCCGATGGGTTTGAGATTGGGGGTTTAATATCTTACAGCCTTTGGAGCTGGGGTAGAAGAGGGTATCAAGCAACGAGTACAGAGCAACAGAGAGAGAAATGGGAAGGAACCATTACTGAAGAAACAGAAAAGCAAATCAGAAGCAATTTTATTTGGGATGGAGAACCACTAGGTTCATCCTCGAGTGGTTTGCTCCACTCTTTGCTAGTTCTTAGCAGGCAAAGAAACTGGGGTAGCTTTAATGGAGGAAAGGCTTGGGTGTTAATGAATTCTCTCTCCTCTAAGCTACAAAGTCAAGTAGCTGAAGTCCCCCATTTTTCTTCTCCCCCTCCTCCCAGTTGTTTAAATGGAACTGAAAAAATAAAACCCAATTTGTCTAGTCTAAGCCTTATGGATAGTCACATTGACTAGGTGGACTGTTTGGAATGGCCTGGGACCTAAGAGTAGGTCACGGTGGAAAAGATGCATGAGAAATGATGAAAAGTTGGGTTTCCACAATGTCACAAGCTTCAAGGTAGTGTAGGATGATGGGTACCACTGACCCAGAGGTTTTCAGAATATGAGAGGTTAAAGAAGGTTAAGATTCCACAGATCAAGATAACCGTTGAGCAAATAAGGAGTGGGCAACTGGGAAGGCAAAAGTGGATTCAGCCAATCAGAAAGAGTCTTGTGGTTTTGAGAAAACCACTAATTTCAGATAATAGTGATCCAGCCGGAACCAGTTGGAGTCAATCACCTGACCTGAGGAAATCACTATTGTGCATGCTTAAAAGGCTAATTGAATACACAGCCCTTAGGAGCGTTTTCTGTCATTTTTGATCATGGGACTTATTACGGAGAAGGGTAACATATTTATACATGTTTAGAGGAACCACCTAATGGGCTTATTGGAAAAATTGTAATCCGGAAGGACCAATCCAGTCTCTGAAGGGAAGGACTGTGCCAAACTAACAAGCATAAGGGTTCTCCCACCAGGGCTCCCTCCTCCCAAAGAGGAGTGGGAGCCCACCTCTGGCCAGAAACATTAAGATACTTCCTTAATGTTCTTCCGGATTTTCAATGTCAAGAGAATAATTCTAACAGGTGGAACCATAATTAACCTTAGAAAAGAAGTGAAAATATAGAACATCCTCTTTACTGTTTAGGGTAGGGTATTATGGGTATAGTATAATGCAGATAATGCCAGATCTGTTCAATGCATTAGTTAGTTTTGCTCAACTCTTCCTTTTCCCTTTCCCTTTCCCTTTTCTTTTTCTTCCTTCCAATTATTACAATGAAGGCTGAATATGAAAGAACAACATTAAAAAAATATGATGTAAAAATAAAACTCATCAATTTTTTAAAATTAAAAAATAAAAGTTTTTTGTGAGCTTTTGGCATAGCCAAAAGTCCTATATCTCAATTCAGTTTTCTATCTGTTATATTAAGTAAAATGTTTCTGCCCTTCAAAACATCATAGTAGAATACCAGAGAGAATTGATCAGGCTTATTTGTGGGAGAAGGGATGGTCTTTTCCGAGTTCTATTTAATTATTTTCAATGTAACACTTAAATTCACTTGATGTTCTACTGTAATATTTGATGTGGTGAGCAATCACATTAGACTTCTGCGTCATGTTGACTATGTATATGTCAATAGAAAGGATTGCATTTTTGTTTGCTAGATTCCTATCCACCCCCACAAACTATTTATCTTCTCAGCTGCTGAGTGGAGTAGCTCACACCACAATTACCATATCTAGCCTCCCAGTGCCAGTGTTTCAGAGTTTTCCTCTGCCCACCACCTGTTCTGCACTGTCTCCTGCATACTCCTACGCCTATGGGGAAATGAAAGAAATTGCCTGGCTTGGGGTTGTTGTGAAGGGAGGGGTAAACAGCAGAATGTGCTGTAGCTGCTCTTGAACACTTCTGAATTTTCTGGCTGTTATGCAATTTAAATATTGAGGTTTACATTGCAATATATTCTTTCCAGTTATGTTTAGACTAGAATGTTATTCTGCTTGTGAGAGTACCCTTAGCATCCAAATGTAAGAAAATGAAATTAAAAGCATTGGGAAATACCAACAAACAAATTCTTTTGAATTTGGTCTTCTGGTTATAGTACACAGCTGATCAACCCTTCAACTTCCACATCTATTTTCTTCCCTGCTTGAGCTAACTACAAAGACTAGTGAAGTAACTAAATGTTTCAACAATGAAACACTTCAATCAATCTTTAATGTTGTTCAGCCATTTTTCATTGTTTACTTCTTTATGACCTACTTGGGGTCAGTATAGATTCTGGCAGATATACTGGAGTAGTTTGCCATCTCCTTCATCTCACTTTATAGATGAGGAAACTGAGGCAAATAGGATTAAATGACCTGCCCAGAACTATACAACTAGTAATTATCTGAGGCCAAATTTGAACTCACAAAAGCAAGTCTTTCTGATTCTAAGTATGACAGTCTTTTTATTGTGCCAAAGTACCAAAGTTAAACAAAATAATGATTTAATTTTCTATTTGCATGGAAATAAGTTAGCAGAAACAGATATTCTAAATTATCAATTCCTTAAACTTAGCAATTTTCCCAATTTTTTTTGGTCAGATAACTATGATTTCTACTTTTAAAAAGATACATACCATTGGTAATTAGGTGGCATAGTGGATAGAGCACCAGCCCTGAAGTCAGGAAGACCTGAGTTCAAATCTGGTCTCAGACAGTTAATACTTACTAGCTATCTGACCTTGGGCAAGTCACTTAACCCCAGTTGCCTCAGCAAAAAAAAAAAAAAAATACTGTCCATTAGATACTTGCAATCAGAAATACCCTTAGAAATTTAAGAAGTAACTTTAGGGGGAAAAAAACATAAGAAAATACTACTTTAAAACACTTGGTAGCATATCACACGGATATTGTCATGCCAAAAAAACATTATGAGTAGTCATTATAAATAAACTCTTAGAAAGTTTAGATAAATTCATAGAACTTTGACATATCGTTAATGAAAATTAAGACATTTTTGATCATAAGCCTTATCTTTTAAGTTTGTTTTCATGGTAAAATAAATAGCAAACAAAAAATAGCTGTCTTTTCTAGAAATATTCTTTAGTGCTATCACCAAATATTAAATGTTGGCTTGGCTTAACAATCTAGTTGTAAATCAAAAAATATTTATTAAGCACTTACAATGTACCAGATACTATGACAGGCCCTTATGTACAAGGATGAAATTGAAACAGATTCTTCCTTGAAGGAGGTTACATTTCATCAGTGAAAATAATGTAGACATGTTTATACAGAATATGTGCCCCAAAAGCAGGTAATTTGGAGAAGGGAAACAGTAGCAGAAGGAAGGATTTCACATAGACGGCGAACCCATGTTTTGAAAAAAATAAAGGACAATTTTAGAGGGCAGTACTGTAGGGGTTGGGTGGGAGAGGGAGCCTGCATATCATACATGAAAACTGGCCACTATAAAGCCTGAGAAATGAAAGCTGAAGGGTCTTTTAAAGAAATAGTTAGTCACTTAATCTGGATTGGAGAATATTAAAAAGGAAGTAATGAATAAGGTACCTTGAAAGGTAGGTTTGGTTCAGGTTATAAAGAGCTTTAATTAAATATCTTATAGAGAAATTTTAATTTTATCCTAAGGATACTAGAGAACCACCAAAATTAATTGAGAGTAACATAGTCAAAACTGAACTTCAATAAAATCATTATAAAAGCTGCATGAAAGATGGATTGGAATGGGGAGAAACTTGAGGCAGGAAGATTACGTAATTGCAGTAGTTCAGGTGAGAAGTGAAGAGAGTCTCAACTTGTAGCTATATGAATAATGAGAAAGGGTCAGATGTAAGAAATGCTGTAAAGGTAGAAACAGCAAATTTGGCAAAAAGTAAAGAAGGAGGAGAAGGTGAAGGTAATGCTAAGGTTGCTGGTGCCCTAAAAAAAATTAAGAAATTAGTTTGGAAGATGGGTGGACTTTGTCACGAAAAAATAAGTACTATTTTGGTTTTGCTGAATGTTAAATGTCCACATTGAAAATTTGTTTGGTTTTAGTTTAAATTTAATTTAGTCCAATGGGCATTTGGAGTTTTGATACTGGAGCTCAGAAGACAGATTGGAGCTGGATATATATAAATTATATTTATAATATAATATATAAATTATATAAAAATACATATTATATAGAGAGAGCTTTCAGATATATACATAAAGATGATAATTAATCATACAAAAGCTAAGTTCATCCATTGAGTGAGTAGGAAGGTAGAACAGAAGATGGCCAGTGACTAAGCCTTGATTTTGAGCTCTTAAAAGCACCACGGATTGACTAACAAAGGGCATGTTTTCCAGACATTCTTTATCTCTTCTTTAAATATAGAATCTCCTATATTTGAGCTATTTCCAATAATACTAAAGCTCTTTGGACAATATTTTTCATTTTAACAAGTATTTTTTGAGTACTTACTATTTTTTCACATTATGCTTGGGGCTATGAGGGTAAAAAATATAAGCTAATTTAAAAAGCTTTTCATTGTTTTGGATCAAGGGGAACAGCACTTAGATACATAAATCAAGCAAAGGACAATATCAGCTAGTGGAGAATATAATAAAATTCTAAATTAATAGAATCAATAGGGGGATATTCTTTGACAATTATTTTTCTCTTCAAGGCCTTAAAAATTTTAGAACTGAGTAGCTCAAGTGAAAACTAGGTTATAGCAAAAAGATCTATTTGTGAAAATGTTCCTTACTCTCTCCATGTGTCCATCTAAATCCCAAGTGCTAAAACATTTCTACTTAGATTTTTATAGACATCAAGAATAATGGAAAACACTTAGAGCAAAACTGTAGTAAAGCCTTGTGGCATAATGGTACCAAGAAGAGACTAAATGTATAATTGATAATATGCTATCTTTCCTACAATATTAAGTGACTGCATATGGAGTGAACTCATTATTGTGGTCTTAATTTTGTGGTCTAACAAAGTAAGTAACTAGCCATAAATTTGATACTCTCCTTTTCTTTGATTCATATTGGATAACCAATCAATAAGCATTTATTTCATGTTTACTGTATGTCAGAAACTGTGCTAAGTGCTGGAGAAATATAGAAGATGTATATATATATATATATATATATATATATATATATATATATATATACATGCATGCAAATATAGAATATAGAATGTCCCCAAGGAGTTTACATTCTAGGAATCAAAACAATATCTCATGATGTATAATCAAGACACGTTAAGAATAGTTGGAATATAACATGTAACATTAAAAAGAAAGGCATTGAGCAGTTGGTGAGACTACTAATCTCTTTTTTTGCAGAGATAAATATAAGTTGCTTTTGATTTAAGTCTTTAGGGAGAGAAAATATCAAATTTATCATGATATATAGCTTTAATATCTAAGAATTCTTTTCCATGTCTTATCATCTTGTTGAACTGATGTATTCATCTTGTGTGTTCTTTAGGTTGTTGTTGTTTGCCCTTTTTCTCCAACAGGACCATGACATTAGGGAGGTGATGCAATCTATGCAAATAAATCAGCTTTATGTTAGGGAGGGCAGCATGCAGCAACTGATTGATTCAGTGGATAGAATATGAGCCTGAAGTCATGATGACTCAACTTCTTGAGTTCAAAGCTAGCCTCAGACACTTACTACTTGTTTGACCTTGTACAAGTCTCAAACAACATAGTATAATGAATGGATAGAGAGCTGGTCTAGCAATTGAAAAGACAGGATTTTAATTTCTGCCTTGGATATACACTGGCTGTGTGATTATCTGAAAGTCATATAAGTTCAGTGCCCCTGGGCAACTAAGTAAAAGGAGTTCTTGAGACTTTTGTGTCATTGACCAATTGACAGTTAGTTGCAGTATGTGGATCCATACTTCTCAGAATATTTTTTTGAATATAGAATTATGATACTGAAATATATTTATCAAAATATTTTGTTAAAAAAGGTTACAGATCCCAAGAAGAAGAACTCACAGAGAAGGCACTCATCTGCAGAGAAGAATTTTTTATAGAGCTTTCTTCATCTGTGAAATCATAGGTCTTGTTAAAAAAACAAACAAACACAACATTCTTATAAAAGGGGCTAGTGCTGGAAGGAGGATGCTGGTCGGTAACCCTTTCATGCCTTGTTCTTTGTATACTCTTATAAAACCATGATAGCCCTACACACCTAACTTTGTAGTCAAATTGTTGCCTGGGAAACCAAATGTTAACTTCTATCCCTATGGTGCCTTAATTCTTTTACCAGTTTTTAATTCGTACCCTGATCCAGGGAAGCTGGATGGGAGAGAAGAGCAGCTGTTCATGTCTCTCTCGTCTCTCAGCCCTATTTTCCTCCTCACAAAAGCAGTCTTTGAGTTAAAAATAAAAAATGGCCACTTTGGTGGTATTCTTTGGAACGGCTCTAGCTGCTCCTAGTATCCCCTGGAGGCTTCTGCAAACATGGTTGTGATCTTGTCAACCAAGGAAAAATTGCAAAGAGATGCAATGATTTTGCTTGGCTGGGCCTAGATGGATGAAGCACTGAAACAGCCGTTGTCTTTTTCTCCCTTTTTTCTCCCAACACCAGCACATCTGTGCTTCTGAAAAGCATGGCCATAAAGCTCCCTTGATAGCATTTTTAAAGGCTTTTAAAAGAATGCCCCTTATAGCATTTCCCATTACCTTGGTGGTTGTTACTGTTGTTGTTATTTTTTACTTTGGAATAAGACTGAAATCTCCCTGGAGAGATCCTGAGAATGGATTGAGGGATGCCAGAAAACAGGAAGTAATTTCTTGCTTCTTTTTTTGCCATGGGGAAAAGTAGTTATGCTTTTTGATCCAACAGTTCAATTCAGCAATTAATCATTTATTCAATCATTTATTAAGTATCAATCTACCATGGGCCAAACTTTATACTAAGCACTGGGAACCCAAAGAGAAAAAAAATGAATGCAGTCTTTGTCTTACTTTCTTTTGGGGTAGATGATATGTGAATATGCAATTATGAGTACATACAAAATAGATAAAAATAATGTATGATATAATTCAGGAGGGGAGGCATCAACACCTAGAAGATGTCCAAGAAAAACTTTGCATAGAAGATGGTACATAAACTCAGTCTTAAAGGGAATAAGGGATTATAAGAAGTAGTGGGGTATAAAAGGAGGAAGGAGAGCATCCCAGGCATGGGTCAGGTGGTCATTGCAAGTCACAGATGTGGGAGATGAAGGGATGTTTTTGATGATCACAAAGAAGTCCATTTTGGCTGTATCATAGTGAAAAGGGAAAATAAGATGATAATCCTAGAATGATAAATAGAGAGCAGTTTGTCAAAGGCTTTAAATATAAAATAGAGGAATTGGTATTAGATTCTAGAGGGAACAAGGAATCTCTAGAATTTTTTGAACTGGAGAGTGACAGATGTGTTATTCAGAATTAATAACACTTTTAGCAGGTGAGTGGAGAGATTTGAAGAGGAAAAACTCCTTGAGGCAGGGAGGCTATTGCAACAGTACTGGCAAGTGTTAATAAGGGCTTAAAATAGTTTGGTAGACAATGATGATGAACATTTATTAAGAATAAATAAGACACCATGCTGGGCTCTGCAGATATAAAAAAATCATTGACAGCTATAACATTCAAATAATTTAAAATCTGATGCTATTTAGAGAATTAAGTGAAAACTTATAGTACTTTGCAAATATTAAAGCAATTTAAGTTCTAGTTGTGATTATTTGTTGTTTCTATTCTACTTCATTCCCATCTTGAATTAAGTTGCTGAATCCACTATAAACCATAATGAGATATTCAGATATGATTCCAATATTTGAATCTTAGCCTGATGCAGGATTCCACAGAACTCTCCAGTCATCCAAGAAATAAACATTTATTAAACCCCTACTGTGTAGGGTACTGGGTATCCCTCTTTTCCTTTTCTTCTTCTCTTTACATGCTGTCTCCCCCATTAGAATACAAGTTTTTTGAATTCAGGAATACTTGGTTTCTTGTGTTTATATCCCCAACGCTTAACCTAGTGCCTGACATATTGTAAGCATTAATTGCTTCATCTTTCTGTCTGTCTATCCTTATATTTTTCTAAGGTCAGAAAGTTCACATACAAAAATAACTAAAACCAAAATTTTTCTTTTTTGAAAGTACTCCTAGTTTGGGTTATCCCAATCATTCAAAAATAGTGCTTCTAACCACATGATTAATATTCTGGAGCCAGTTAGAGAATGTCTATGCATGCTCCAGATTCTATCTAATACTTCAATTACATGTCATCATCATCTCCCAGAAGCAGGCTCCCTAGCTTTCTGTAAATGGAGAGAAGATATAAGATATTCTCTGCTTATGTGCCAATCCCCACTCCAGAGGTAGTAGGAAGATTTGTTTTCAAGTCAGCTAATCAGTCATCAAAGATTTATTAAGTTACTACTTTGTGTTAGGAACTGTGCTAAAAATAGGGGAAATAGACAAAAATGGGATTCTTGCATTTAAAATATCCACATTCTAAAGGAGATACAACATGAAAGTAACTACATATACATGAGATACATAGGGTAGATGTAAGGGTGATCTAAAAGGGAAAGAACTATGTAAATGGGATGGGAAGAGTGAATTTTGAGGTGAATCTTGAAGATTTTCAGTGCGGCTCAGAGGGAATACCACTCTTGGGAAACAGTCTCAGAGTACACAATTGAGTGAGAATACCAGATAACATTGTGTATATTATTTATTGATTATAAATAAATACTCGATTCAGTTGGATGAAATGCTTTCTTAAAGAATTTTCACCAATAAAGTTATCTCTCATGTACATGTCAAAATTACCCAAGATCACTTAAAAGATAGAACAAAGAACCTTTCTCAACTCCCTGGTAATAGTTAATATCAGATAAAACATAAAATAAGGGTCTATATGTCCATAAAACATTTTTACTCCTATCATGGAATACACCAATAATGTATCCAAGTGAAGGAAGCTTCTCTTTCTATTTGATGAAATTCTTAAGATGATCCTGTTTGGGATGATACTGTTTTGATTGCATCAAGTCTCAGAACATTGCAAACCTTGTAGGATAAAACACCTAGTAATTTACAAAAAAAAAAAATTTCAGCTCTCCATATCGGAAAAACGAAGTGGATAAAGAATGTCTTTTGAACAAGATAGTAACTGTATGCACTGTCTATAGAATTTATAAATGTATGTCTTAGACTAATACCACAAATGCAACATATGAATACATTTGATAACAAAAGAGTTAAAACCATAATTTAAGAGTATGAGTTATCTACTGCGCACCTCTGGGCTATTGCAAAGTTGTTTTAATCACTTTGCTGCATTTTTGGCTTGGTATCTTTACAATGTCAAAAGGAATTTAGGAAGATACCCAGTACACTAGGTAAGTGCTACATGAACAAATTATGGAGTATATGGACAAGAAATTTTTAAAGTGGTTTGCATTATTAGGATTTGCATTCTTAAAGGGAATACTGACATATTCCATATAGTTACTTTTTTTTGAGTGTTTTTTCTACTGTCAACTATAAGTAGACATTTGGTTGTATCTAGAAAGCAGTGGGTGCTGAAGAGAAAATATCTGAACCATATATAATGTCAGGACCCAGGAAGATAGTTCATTGTATTTTATTATTCATACATTCATCATATCATATATGTAAAGACTAATGAAATACAAACTCACATATATATGCATATTTGTATACAACTAACAACACGATTGGTTTATTTTGCTTGACAATGCAGATTTCTTGCAAAGAATTTGTTTTTCTTTCTATTTTTCAATGGTGGGAGCTATGGAAGAGAGAAAAAGTAAATTTCTGTTCATTTAAAAAATTAAAATAAAGAAGAAAGCAAGGGTAGTATAAAGTAACTATATTATCAGTTAATTGTTTTTACTGTTTTACAAGAGACTTGTCTCAGTGGGGGGAAATTAGAAAATGTCTTCAATGTGAAAATAAAGCATCAATAAAATTTAAAAGAACAGACCTGGCAATCAAAATAGGTGGGTGGTAGTTTTAAGTATTAGCTATAGGGTTGATTAGCGGACCCTTCCGTACAACTGGACATGCTCTGACTCTTTTCTGTCAGATATCTTCTAGCCTTTTGCTACAAGATATGTATGTACTTAGGGAAATGATACAACAATTCCTTATATATTGTCTTTATAATTGAGTGATTTTTGTCAAAAGTAATTGTTGACTAAGTCATGAAGAACCTTTTCCCTCCATAGTCTATGAGAGAGGTACAAACAATTCAGCACTCTTTGAGCTAAGAGTTTATTCTTCTGGCTTTTTCTCTTTGTTGGATTTCTTTCTCTTGAACTTTTTTCCCCTCTTCCTTGGACTTACTTTTTCTCTTCCTTGGACTTCCAACAACAAGAACCCAGCAGTGGTTACAAGCACATGTGATTACCTAAGTGAACCATACCATGTGACTACCATTTTCTGCATTCTGAATTTTTTTTCCCTACTAAGTATGGTCTAAGAACTATGGACCCTGAGAAAGGGACATTTCCAGCCTCTATCCTAACCTCCAAGATCAAGAGTGCCCTGAAGATACAGGTTGATTTCTGCAACAATACCCCTTCTCAGAACCACTGCCTGGAGGATCCTGACACTGAATCTAGGAAAAGAACTCAAAAAAGTCAAAGCCTTGCTTGGATGACCAGGAGATCTTTAACTTGGTAATTGCTTGGATGCTGCAGGCCAAAAGTGCACACAAAAGCAAAATATTTATTCCATAATATTGGTGTAAGAAAGCAGACAGCTTCTCTGTACCTGGTACCTTTATTTATAGTGAAAATGTTTTCTAGAAACATCCATGAGAAACTCCTAAACTTTTTTTTCCCCAGGGATTTCTTCTGAACTTCTTTACGAGAAGTAAGAAGTCAGAAAAAAAGATGAAAGCCTGACCTACCTTTTTGGACCAAAATCTTCTCAGGATATGAGCATTTTCTGTGTGGGCTCAAAAGCAGAGTCCTTTAGAAAAAGGAATCCCTGGGCCATATGATACATCTGTAAAACCATCTTAAAAACTGTGAAATGTTAATGAATGGTGGTGGTAATCATAATTATTTAACTCTGAATGTCCTTCCTCAGCTTTTTCTTTTTTTTATTAAATATCCTCAGCATTTTTTTTTTTTAGCCTTTCAGAAAATGGACATCCTTCCAAACTCTTTGATTATCTTCCAACATATACTCTCCAATTTCTGACAGCCTATTTAGGTTTCATGGCTCCAAGGATCAGGATGTTCGGAGGCCATGTGGTTTATTGCATGTATTGGTATGCCAAGATCTTTATTCTGCCATATAGAGAATTTTCCCTAAGATGGACTCATCTACCCTGCTTCCCAAAGGAAAGAAAGCAGGGAAGTTTTCCAAGACTGATAAATTTGGCATTGAAAAATGACATCTTATGAAGAAAAGCTTTTAAAGTAGATCTTATGAAGCAAGGAAAAATAGATGCATATGACTATAAGGTAATGCTACTCTTCCCCCATTAGACTGGGAAAGCATTCATATTATTTTTTCATTCTTTCATAGAATGTTAGAGTCACTTAAGAGGCATCTCATCTAATACTTACAATTTTGGGGAGGCAACTAAGTCTCTTTAGTGTTACCTCTAAGGAAAACTCCGATGTGGTTCTGTAAAGGTAGTACTACAACTATATTGTGATAGTAACTAAATCCCAAAGATAGTTATGATGCTACTGAGGAAGTGTGTACAACTTTTTTGGTATAAAAAGTATCCAAGACCCATTTCACAAACACCTATCATGGGTAAGGGATGGTGGGGAAAAAATAAAATTTTTTTAAAGTAAAGGAATATTTCTTGGAATTTACATTCATTACTTATATTACATATATTACAAAGAAAATGACATTTCAATATATAGTTTATATAATATATTCACAGAAGGCTACAATGTAACCTTATAGTAGAAGGTCCCACAAACTGGAGTGACAAGAAAAAGCCTTGTTAAAAAAGTGGAAATATCAGCTGAATCTTCAGAGAATTAAGAGATTCTAAGAGACAGAAATTAGGAGGGAAACATTTTAGTCGTACTGTAAAGAATGGAGCCTGGAGATGGAGTGTAATGTAAGCAGAAGAACAAGCAGGATAGTTGGGTATCATCAAGTAGTCAAAAGAGAAATGTATAAGACTAGAAAGATGAAAAAAAGTAATGTATAGGAGTAGGAAGAGAAGCAAGCCAACTTATGAACAATTTTAAATGCCTTCAAGAAGACTTTATATAATCCAAGAGTTAATAGGAGCCAGTGGTGTTTATTGAAGAGCAGGATGGAATGATCAGAACAGTATTAGGAAATCACTTTAATGGCTGAGTGGAGAATGGATTGAAATGAAGAGATGTACACAAAAAGACCAGTTAGCACAATATTGCAGTATTCCATCAAGAGGTGATGGGACCCAATGGGCTATAAAACTGTGCATACCCTTTCATCCAGCACTACTACTACTGGGTCTGTATGCCAAGAAATTCATAAAGGAGGGGGGAAGGACCCACATGAGCAAAAATGTTTGTAGCAGCCCTTTTTTATGGTAGCAAAGAATTGGAAAATGATTAGATGCCCACAATTGGAGAATGGTTCAATAAGTTGTGGTATATGTTATGAAATATTATTGCTCTAAAAAAAAATTATGAACAAGCTGATTTTAGAAAGGCCTGGAAAGATTTACATGAACTGATACTGAGCAAAACAAGCAGAACCAGGAATACATTGTACACAATAACAGCAAGAATGGGTGAAGATCAAGTATGAAAGGCTTAGTTCTTCTCACTGGTTCAGTGATCCAAGGAAATCTCAATAAACTTTGGATAGAAAACACCATCTGCATTCAGAAAGAAAATTATGGAGA
Source organism: Sarcophilus harrisii (assembly GCF_902635505.1). Taxonomy (NCBI): domain Eukaryota; kingdom Metazoa; phylum Chordata; class Mammalia; order Dasyuromorphia; family Dasyuridae; genus Sarcophilus; species Sarcophilus harrisii. The sequence continues at coordinate 129,480,681 of NC_045429.1, forward strand.
TTGAATGTAAATCAGCACATGCTATGTTCATTTCTTTTTTCTTTCTTTTTTTTCTCTCTCATGGTTATTCCCTTTTGTTCTGATTTTCCTCTCCCAACATGATTAATAAAAAAATATGTATTTAAAAAGTTAATATACATATATAACCAGAAAAAATAAAACAATTAATAAAAAAAGAAGTGATGGGAGTCTGAACACAGATGATGACTATATGAGTAGAATTAATGAATGAACGAAGCATTTGTATATAAAAAGCACTGTGCTAGCACTGAAGATATAAAAGTAAAAACAGAAAAGTAAAACAGTCTCTGATCTTGAGGAGCTCAGATTTTAATGAGAAAGACAACACTTTTGGAAGGTTTTGACTGCAGATCAGATCCCAAAGTCCTTGGGGTGCTGCACTAAAGTTGATGGTAATGTCTGTTTTTAAAAGCTTTCCGTTCCACTGGAAACAATTACATCCATTTCTGATGTTTAATTATTTGATAGTGTCAAAGAGTTTGATGATAAGAACTTTTTCCCTGAGTCTTCAGAAGATGTGACTGTTGCACTCCATAGGAACATTTGCCAAAATGCATATATTTTCACAAGGGTTGCTTTTGATGGATGATGGCTGAGAGCACTTGGATAGAAGCATTGCCCTTTTCAAGGTTCTCAAGTTCAAAGTTCTGGGAAGTCTATATCAATATCTAAGGGGGATGATGGTCAATATGATGGAGGTGGTTTAAGTACTAGGTGCTTCCTGTGTCTCTGCCAGCTGAAGCCCTATGGTTTTGTTGGTGGTGGGGATGGCCAGCCCCTTCTCCAATAGAGTTGGCTTCTTTGGATAATTGCTGTGATACTTGGACTAATAGCAGGACTAGTAGTTTTAGTGCCTGTGCCTATTTACCTGTTGATAGCAATTAGTTGTTTGCTAGTGATGATGAGGAAAGTAAGTCTCTCCCTTTTCCACATTAGTGATGTTTTAGACATAAAAATGACAATATTTAGCAACCAATTTTACATATATACACACACATATATGCAACACATTTTTATTAATTGGAAAATATAAAAGGTATGAGTAAATTTTTGGGAAAGGAAAATAAGTTCTCTTTTTGATATGCTGATTTTGAGATGATTGTGGAACATCCAATTTATAAATTCCAATAAGTAATGTGGGAAATGGATGAATAATTGGGCCTTGAGTGAGGAAAATGGGGATAATAATAACATTACCTCCAGGATAGTTCATACAAGATTAAATAATAGTTTAAAGCATTTTGCAAACTTGAAAGCACTATTAAAAATTGGCAGTTGTTATTATTAATTTTAATGTGTGGAATTCTGAAGCATTATGGCAGTATTATTGAAGAGCCAGCCATTCAGCCAGTAAGACTTGGGTTAGTTTGCCTTTTATGTATTGTCTGTATGATCCTCGATAAATCATTTACCTTCTCAGTACTCTATTGAGCCATGGGAGTTTCCGTATTCAGCAGTCCCCTATATCAATGAAATCATAGATCTGTTCCCAAATACTGTCTCTGCATTTCTTAAAACTAAGCAGTAGTATGATAGAGGAGAATCAGTACAATCAGTACAACTCACATGGAAACACTAGGGGGAGGGCAAGGGGAAGGGCTGTACCAAGATGAAGATAGGTAGATACATTTGTTTGACAAGGAACAGTGATGAATATCTAACTGGGAATCAAAACAAAATCTTGAAGTGTCAGAGTAGGTTGCATGAAAAGTCATAATCCCAATATGGATATGAACCATTCAGATTCTAGTAGTAGAATAGTTTGGTAAAGTGTGTGTGTGTGTGTGTGTGTGTGTGTGTTATAGGGGGGGGAGTGTATAATATATATATATAGTAGACTAACAACTGCGAGTGGATAGTATTTTGAAAATTCTTCAGTTGAGAAGATATGGATTCTGACAAATAAATAAGAATTTCTTTTTTCTTTTTCTTCCCTGCCCTTTCATTTCCTCTCCTCTGTTTTTTTTTTCTTTTCCTTTGTATCCCTTCCTTTAATTTGGAAATATCTGGGGTCCACAGAATCCATCAAGGTAGTCTAGGTCCAATTCCACATTAGTTGATCAAAAAATTACATGAGATATTATTAGCAGACAGCAAGTCCTTAGAACAACTTTGTTGCCTTTTCCAGAATTCCTTGTAATATGTATTACAAGGGAAATCCTATTCTGATTATGTATTTCCTTTGTTCTGGATACTTTGTCTCTCTTAATGATCCCCAAGATTCTATTAGCTAGATCATTGACTTCTATTAAGCATATAGTCCACCAAAACCCCCAGATCCTTTTCAGATGAATGACTATCTAGTCTTTTGCCTCCATCTCACAATAATTGTTTTCTAAGCAGGAGTACTTTTCCATTTCTTCTTGTTTCGGAAGTAAAAATGATCTATTAAAATACAGCCCCAAATTTTGTGTTTATAAATACTGATATGATTGTGTTCTTTTAGGAGGTTGGGCTTGCTTGATAAGGAAAATCCTTTATGGGAGGAATGTGAGTTTGTTGCTATATGAAACCTAGCATGAAGAATTAAACAAATGATTAGCTTAAGGAGAGAGAGACAATGATCACCAATCTCTAATGTTATAGGAGTGATTTCTCTTTCAGATGGCTGCTGAGGTCCTTCTATTATGATATGATTTCATATACTACTTTATAATATGATATATGATAGGGGGCTCAGAAACTTCCTCTGACACATACTGCCTCTTTAATTTCTCGTTTCCTACAGGCAACTTTGAGAATTTAATTTTAAATATGAGAGAGAGACCCAATATCTTTGTATATATCTTTATCCACGCTGATAAAATCACCAATCCAGATAAAAACAATTTAGCCTTTGCCAACATAATTGACATCTTTGCTTCAACTCAGAAATAGGAAACATGCCTTAGGTAACTTTGAAGTTACCGCTTCCTTGATATGCCTATTCATTCCTTTAAGAGTAAAAAAAAAAAAAAAAAGAATTCTTAACTGCCAGGTACCAACCAACTAAATGTTAACTTACTCATTTTCCATGTCCCCATCACACATTATGAGAATTGCTTGCTGGTATATGCTGCTGTAAATGACTTCATTTCTGCAAAAGAATCTGAAATGACCTGATTTGTGATAATAAACCCAAGTTCTGCGAAGAACAGTAGGCATTCAAATTTGAAACATAACAGATACAAACTCCTCTTACATCTAGAGAAGCACATCTAGTGTTTAAGGTCAAACAAGGTAAGGTGAAGGAGGATGAGATACTTGAGAGGAATGATATTAAATACACAATAGCTGGGTTTATTATCTTGTTCTGGATAGACCTGCCACTGCAGACTTAAGAAAGAAATCTAACCCTCAAAATGAAATTCAGCTCATACTAATAGTTTGCTGCATAGTATCATAGCTTCAGAACCATAATTTTCACTACAGTATAAACTGATATATGTGGCATTGTATAGTGGAAAGAGTACTGAAACTAGGAACTTTTGGCAAAGATAGTGATGTAAAAGGTTCCTGCCAAGCCCAGGTCCCTTGAGTAATGCCCCAAATACAATGTAAAAGAATACCAGATGAAGAAATGATTCCATAAAACCAAAGAGAAACATCATTAATCTCTGGTATCTAGTCCAAGCCCGTAAAAGACCAGAAGCCTGAAGACATTCTTTTTAGGGCCAGGCTAAGAGGCCTGAAGCTAGCTCCATCTCTAGAAACAAGGCCTAAAGTCAATGGAATATTCACCTTAGCCTGCTGAAGTTGCAGTAGGAGCTGGAGTCAAAGATTAATAGGTAACTATCCAAAGAGTTGGAGACAGAACAAATGTTCTTGGACAGCTCTCCAGGAAGTCTGAAGCCAACATAATCTTTACTCTTTGGTTATAGGTCATACTAGGAAAGAGAGTCAACTCATAGTAAAAAGCTACATAGAATAGAAATATAGGGCAGAGATACATAGGTAATGCAGGCTTTAGTTGTTTTCTCTAGGAGGCATTTGGCCTTTATAGGCCAGGGTCAGTTATAATTTCACTTCTAATAACAGGTCAGGGAATTTTTAGATTTTACTAAAGATGTATCAAGTGCCTCAGGTGATACACAATGAAAAGACATAGGTAGGGCAAAGATCAGCACATAAAAATAAAACCATGAGAAGACAAGCAGAAGCCAGGAATTGAGACCAAAGCCAGAGCCTGCACCCAACTATGTCTAGGTCAGGGTTGTTGAAGAAAGCAGGGAAAGAGCATGATGTCAGGGGAGTAGCAATGGAAATACTATCCCTTTGCCCAACAGTTTAGTAGTAGGGAAAGAAACTAGGATTAGCTATCCCATCCAAGACTGCAGGAAGAAACAGAGATTAACCCTGAAGCAAAATCCAACTCTAAAAAGCCAGAGATGTTGGTTTAAAAAAAGGAAAACTGCCTTATACAATAAAGAATTTTTGTGGCTTAAGAGAAGCCCAGGAGGTCAACCTGGTAGATTGCTACTTCACAATAAGTTCAGATAGACTCCATGAAGGGGGGAAAAGACCTGAAGAAATTAAGTAGGAGATGAAATTTTTAGTTAGAGCTCTTGAGGAGGAAAAAAAAAAGCATAAGATTATTTGGAAGAAAAAGTAGAAAAGCTCATTCAACAATGGACACACTGAAAAAGAGAATGGAGCAATTCATTGATTCAATTAGACCAAAAAAAATATTAAAGCAGTCAAAAAACTGAAAAATTTGAAAATGAGGTTTCTGTTATTAGGACAAAAAAACAAAACAAAATCAGATGTCTTAGAAAACAAATCAAGAAAAATTTATTTAAGAATGAAAAGATTGTGAGAACAATGATCTACCAGAAACATAAGTACCCTATTTCAATAAATTATGTAAGAAGCCTATCCCAAAAGAGCACTAGGATCTGAAGTCAGAGAATTTGAAAATGAGAAGAATTGGATTCCATGATCTTTCAGGTTCTTTCAGTCTCTAAATCTACTATTCCATAAGTTTCTTTATAATGAGAGTGATTGAGAAGATACTTAGAGGCAAATTGAAAGAAGTCATTCTTTTATGATTATTATTATAATTATTTTATTAAAGCTTTTTATTTTCAAAACATATGCAAAGATAATTTTCAACATTCATCTTTGCAAAACCTTGCAAAATTTTCCTTCCCTTTCCCCACCCCTCTCCTAGATGGCAAGTAATCCAATATATGTTGAACATGTGCATTTCTTTTATACATATTTCCACAATTGCTCATGCTGCAGAAGAAAAATCAGATCAAAAAGGAAAAAATGAGAAAGAAAACAAAATGCAAACAAACAACAAGAAAAAAGTGAAAATATTATGCTGTGATCCACACTCAGTGCTCACAGTCCTCTCTCTGGGTGCAGATGGTTCTCTCTCACAAGAGTATTGGAAATGGCCTGAATCATCTCATTGTTGAAAAGAGCCACATGAAAGGGTTCATTCTTTATTAGCTCAGTATACTGTAATGTGGGAGTAGTGGATGATTCTTTGGGAGTTGACTAAGCTACACAAAACAGTAGAGTATAAGCTCCTTAAAGCAAGATTTTTTTTTCTCATTTTAATATGCATAGTCTATAGCGGGTAGTTTCACACAGAAGAGCATTTTAATAAATGTTTATTAAATGTTTAAGAATATTTGAATATAATTGGCTTGGTCAATGTCATATTGTTAGAAAGTCATCAAGGCAGAATTTTAACCTGGTATTACATATTTTAAGCCCAGGACTCTACCAACTAGAAACAAGTATGTCTGAAGCCACACAGTTGAAAAAAAAAAGTACAGCAAATAACAAAATGTCCACATGTGAGTGCTCTTTCTTCAGATAAGATTGAAGCTCAAACTTACATGAACTGATGCTAAGTGAAATGAGCAGAACCAGGACATCATTGTACATGGTAACAATATTGTATTTTGATCAATTTTGATGAACGTGGCTCTCTTCAACAAAGAGATGTTTCAAACCAGTTCCAATTGTTCAGTGATGAAGAGAGCCATCTACAACCAGAGAAAGAACTGTGGGAACTGAGTGTGGATCACAGCATAACATTCTCACTCTTTTTGTTGTTGTTTGCTTGCATTTTATTTTGCTTCTCTTTAAAAAAAAAAAAACTGATTTGATTTTTTTCTTGTGTAGCATAATAATTGTACAAATCTGTATGCATATATTGGATTTAACATTCTACCATGTTTCACATATATTGGACTACTTGCCATCTGGGTTAGGGAGGGAAGGAAAATTGAAACACAAGCTTTTGCTAGAACTAATGTTGAAGAATTGTCCATGCATATGTTTTGAAAAATAAAAAACTTTAAAAGAGAGAGAGAGAGAGAAACTCAAAGGTTTTAGCAACTTCTGCATGAGATCACCAAAGGAGAGAAAGAAGAAAAAAATTCCAAGTTATAGTCATAATGGACACCCTTTTTTAGCAGCTGGAAGGAAAACAATGAACCAGAAAAGAATATCAAAAAAGAAATGGTTAGAATCAGGAAACAGTATTGAAAAGGAATGGTCAAATAGAGGTTAATATAATACCTGACATAGAACAGACTCTTGACAAATGACTATTGATTGGCAAGTAGGTCAAGTATTAGGAAAGATTTTTTTTTGGTCATTTTTTGTCATTATTTGGCACAAAATACATATTGCAGCTCTTTATAATGCTATTGTAAGAAGATTTTCCCCAAAATTTCCCTTAGATTTTCTCCTTGAAAAAATTGTGACTCCCTGGTATTAAACGTATACTGACAATTCATTTAAGCCATCACCGGGTTGATACCCCATGCTATAGCTTTCAGCTCTAAATTATTTGACTTTCTTTGAGTCAATAATGAGTGCCCTATTCTACTAAATTATTCTTTTAAAAATTTATTATTCACATAGCTAACAATTCTAATTTTATAGATAAAATAAGATAGGATTTTAAAAAATAAAAGCACTTTGCCAAAATTAGGCAACTCATTCATTAGTCTTTACTTTTTTTTTATCCCTTCATGGACTCACCTCTCCCTTCTTTGTGGTAGATTCCATTATCCATCCTATTTTCTCCTTCAATTATTCATTCAGACTTATGGTCATTAATCTTTCTGATGCACAACTCAGATTACTTTACTGCTTAAAACTTTTTGGGTTTCTATTGCATAGTTGTTAATAGCAACATAGTAAAGGGATGAGGGAGGAAAGTATTTTTAAAGCACCCACTAAGCACTTTGGACGCAGTTTAGGAATTAGGATTCTAGCATGTTTTCCCACTGTTTTCCCAGAGTGTGCATTATGTATTTTATGTGCAACCCAAATTAAAGTATTTTTGATCCCTCCAAAGTGCCCCCCCACCTGAAATAACCTCATTGCCTTCCTTATTTATTGTCTGTGTATAGAAATCTTGCCTATCCTTTGAGGTTTAACCCATGATTCTGTCATGAATTCTTATATCTCTCTAGCAAGAACTGATCTCTTCCATTCCTCCTCCTAAAATCACATTTGATTTCACTCATAATTTATATATACTTACTAGCTTCTTTCTTACATTAAAGTCATTTGGATCACATGCCTTCTCTCTCTTATTAGCTTATAATCCCTTTGACTTTAGAGACTTAATGAAGTAGATGACCTTACTAAGTTTGGTCCATCTAACCTTTTTATATATATAATACTTTTAAAATATAATTCAAACTTTCTTTGTAGATTTGAATGGAACATTACTTTCTAATTCATCCTGAGTTTTTATTAGCTCTAAGTATGTACATGGTACCTGTGCTTTAGAACAACTCAGTGCCAAAAGTGTCCAGAAGAATTTTTTGTTTGTGAAAGTATGTCTTTAGCTGCTTACTTATAGCATCCATGAAATAATAATATTTGCTCTTTGAAATAATCAAGGAAGAGGGAATAAAAGAGTGGGGGGGGGAAGAGAAAGAAAACAAGATCTAGAGAAAGTAGGGAGAAGAAGAAAATTACTTCTAGTGTATCTCTGGATATTATGATTTCTTGGAACTTTTCTTTTACTAACACTTAACCACCCTTTCCTTTTTTTTTTTTAAACTTTTTTTTTATTATAGCTTTTTATCTACCATATATATGCATGGGTAATTTTTCAGCATTAACAGTTGCAAAACCTTTTGTTCCATCTTTTTCCCTCCTTCCCCCCACCCCCTCCCCTAGATGGCAGATCCCAATACATGTTAAATATGTTAAAGTATAAGTTAGATACAATATATGTGTACATGTCCTTACTGTTATTTTGCTGTACAAAAAGAATCAGACTCTGAAATAGTGTACAATTAGCATGTGAAGGAAATAAAAAATGCAGGCGGACAAAAATAGAGGGATTGGGAATTCTATGTAATGGTTTATAGTCATCTCCCAGAGTTCTTTCTCTGGGTGTAGATGGTTCAATTCATTACGGCTCTATTGGAACTGATTTGGTTGATCTCATTGCTGAAGAGGGCCAGGTCCATCAGAATTGATCATCATATAGTATTGTTGTTGAAGTATATAATTATCTTCTGGTCCTGCTCATTTCCCTCAGCATCAGTTCATGTAAGTCTCTCCAGGCCTTTCTGAAATCATCCTATTGTTGACCTTCCTTTCTTAATTATAATGCTTATATTTGATAATTACCCTTACTTGACTAGCAACTTCACTACAAAAGGATTAGTCATTTATGCTTTGTCTCATATATTGCTCTTCATTTAAAAGGCTTGAATTTGGAGCAGCTAGGTGGTGCAGTGGATAGAGCACCAGACCTGAAGTCAAGGGAACCTGAGTTCAAATGTGACTTCAGACACTTTACACTTCCTAGCTGTGTGACCCTGGGCAAGTCACTTAACCCTAATTGCTTCAGGAAAAAAAAAAGGCTTGAATTAACCCAAATACCACACTTTACCAAAATTTAAGTTTACCAAAAGACATTTGAATAGATACAATATAATATAATATAATAAAGTTTAGAAACAGACATAAGGTAATTTCATCTCACAGATATGTTACATGCCAAGGCCTATCATAGCCACTGCACATAAGTGTTTAGCAATTGTTTATTGGATATCAATAATGGCATCCCAAAAATGAATCTTCTGAGTTTTATAGAGATTTGGAACATGGTTATAGAAAGATCTGAGGTGAAATAGGCTCTCTGTTGCTGGGGAAAAGAAGGAGAAAAGTCAACAGCTTTTCTAACTTCTTTAGCCAAAACACTAGGAGCTATGTCTGTTCTTTGTTCTTAGATAACTCAGTTTCAGTACAGATAAAATATTGGCTATTTTTATTTTGAAGTATGTATGCTTTTATCTTTGGAATTCAAAGAGAAAAGTGGGTAACTACAAAAAAAGAAGTGAAGTTTGAGTACCTTGAGCCTTAAAAACTGTAGAAATTGATTCTGAATAATTCCACCTGTCATTAGTCAAAGGAAAGGGAAAATGCCTACTTGGGGGGAAATATTTTAAATAATTTAAATCCTTGCTATTTCATTAGCCTGGAATTTTAAAGTATCTAGGAAACAACTTACTGTCTTATAGGAAAATGGGAAATCAGTCTGGCATAAATTAGATGTAGACTAACATCTTCTGCCATATACTTGTATAAAATGTAAATGGATACATGATATGAAGATGGGATATACCAATTTTTTTTAAGAACTGCATTCATTCAGTTACCTTTCATAGCTAGGTAGGGATTGAATTATTAATGAAACAATACATAAAGTTAAAACATAATTTCAATTACATGAAATTGAAAAATTTTTAGATGATTAAAAGTAATGCATCTAGAATAAAAATAAAAATAAATGATCTATTAGGAAAAATTCTTTTCTTAAAATATCCTATATAAGAGTTTGATAAATAAGATATAAAGGCAACTAACAGAAATAAATCACCAAAAGACTTTCCCTAATAGATAAGTGCAAAAATATAGGAAGAAACAGTTGTCAAAAGAATTGCAGACTACCAGCAACCATATAAAAAATGCTCTAAATCACTAAAGACAAGAGCAAATCAAAACAGTTTTTCAAATTTTTTCTTATATCCAGAATACTAGGTAAAAGAACAAAATTTGGCAACAGTACATATTGGAACAGTTGTGGAAAGATAAATATGCTGATACACTGTTGGTGGAGATTTAAATTGATTCAATCATTCTGGAAAGCATTAAAATATCCATAGCCTTTGACTTAGAAAATTTTTAGCTATACTTAATAGTAATAAGAAAAAAAATCTTTATATACACTAAAATATTTCTAGCAGAATTTTTTTTTAATGGTGAAGAACTGGAATTAAATTAGATACCCATCAGTTAGAGAATGGCAAAATAAATTCTGGTACATGAAGAAAATGGAATAGTGTTATGCTATCAGACCTGATAATTATGACTAGCGAATCATAGGAAGACTTAAATTTGCTCAGAATGGGATATTCCAAACAAGGAAAACAATATACATAATTACTATAATATTGTAAATGGAAAGAGAAGAAAACAGTGAAAACTGGGCCCAAATTGTGATGACCAAACTTGGCCCCAAAGGAGAGATATTAGAAACCATCCCTGTCCCTTATTTGTAGAGGTTCTTATTAGGACTATGGGTATACATCATTTTCAGATAAAGTCAGACATTTCCAAGATGATATTTTGTGGACTTTTATTTTAAATCTTTGTTGTAAATACAGGAAGGTAAGAGGGAATGAATGTATTGTGGAATATGGGTGATCTTACAACAAAACATAGCAAAAATGGTATTTTTAATTTAAATTTTTTAAAATGATTACATTCATTTCTATTACCTTTGCTTCTCTCCTAAATTTGGGATTCCTTTTTAAAACAAAAACTAAAAGGAAATATATATATATATATATATATTTCAGTAAAATTCCATCTATCAAAATGTATATAACTCAAGTTTTAGAAAGACTTTCTCAACTCATACTCATAGTTACAGAAGGTAATTATAGAGAGATTCTTTTTCTTCTCCCCCAAACAATTCCTTTTCAGGAATGACTGAACTGTTCTTTTCTATAGGTCAATCTAGAAGTCCAATTCTTAGTTCCAAATTGGCTATTTTACACAAATCCTAAGATATGATGGATTCTTCTCAAGTAAAACCAGTACACTAGTTGTATAGCATCATCGTTTTTCATACAATAGCTTTCTTTCCTTCTAAAATGATTAGAAACTTTTCACACGTAGCTCTATATTATTGACTGATTGATTCAATAGTGTTTTATATAAAGTAGTTACTTTAAGTGGAATATTGACTGATTTCATCCACAGTCCTCATCTTTATATTATCTATATTTATATTATGCCACACCCATAGTTGAGAGAGATGGGAGACATAGATAAAAAGACTGAGAGAAAGAATAAAAGCCAAGGACAGAGACAGAGAGATAGAAACAGAAACAGAGAGAAAGAGATAGAATGGGGGGGGGGGAGAAAAGTGAGGAAGTGTATTTTTTCAGCTTTTCTCTGGGGCCAAATTAGGTCATTATAATGGTACAACATTGGTTAACTTTTAAAAATATATATATTACTTTATTTTTCCCCAGTTATATACGTAAAAACAATTTTCAACATTTGGATTTTTAAATTTTGAGTTTCAAATTCTATACCTCCTTCTTTTCCCTTCCCCTCCCTGAGACAGTAAGCAATATAATATAGATGTGCAATCATGTAAAGCAGTTCTAATATTAGTCATTTTGTGCAAGAAACACTTAGTCTACTTTTTAAATTTTTCTTCTTTCTCTTATAGTGTTTTACTCAATGTGGGTACATTTGCTTCTGCTTACTTTCTCTTGCTTCTCTGAACTTTTCATATGTAACATTTCCTAAGGGACAAAAATATGTCTTTACATTGCTAAAATTTATCTAGCCTTTCCGAGTCAATGGGAAACCATTTTATTTGCAGTTCTTTGCTAGGTACATAGTTCTTTTGCTATACAAAATGTTGGTATGAATTTAATTTTTTTAGTGAAGATGGTATTGTTCTTGTCTTTTATTTTCTTGTGGTATAATGCCTAGCAGCATAGGATCTGTCTGCCTTGTTCTATCTTTCAAGTCTCTATCTTTTGGTCTCTACTTGAGGCTTGAATCTTTCTCTCTTTCTGAGTGTGTGTGTGTGTGAGAGAGAGAGAGAGAAAGAGAGAGAGAGAGAGAGAGAGAGAGAGAAAATGAGAGAGAGAGGAGGGAGAGACAGAGAGAGACAGACAGACAGAGAGGGAAGAGGGGGAGAGAGAGAGGGGAGGGAGGGAGGGAGGGAGGGAGGGAGAGAGAGAGAGAGAGAGAGAGAGAGAGAGAGAGAGAGAAGAAGGTGTGTTACTTTTCAAGCATAATTTCAAATTTCTCTTCAGAATAATTGAACCAATTCACAGATCTATCAGTAGTTCTAGTGTCTTTCTTCTCCTTTTAAGTTCATTTAACCTTGACTACTTGATAACAAGAGTATTATTAAAAGACATCATTCCAGTGCTTTAAACCCATCCATAGCAACTGTCTTATTGATAGATTCATGTATAGCAACTGCAACATCGTCTGTGGATCCCAGTTATTGTCTATGACAATAAGCCAGTCTTGTATTTCCAGGGATAGTGTTAACCATTGTAAAAAAAAAAAAAAAAAAAAAAAAAAAAAGGCTTCATTTTGCTTCTAACACAATGAAAGCATTGGAATCATGCCTTCTCTTTGTGTTAAATGTAAATGATCACTGCAGATGGCCCATGCCTTCTAAGCTGTAGAGACAAAGACTATGTACCCTCTGATACCTACGCCTCCAAGGATTCCATTACCACAATTACTACAACTTGAGAGAACTCTATTGTTGACATCATAAAATCTAGAGTTCCATAGAAACTGAATAGACAAATCCCAAGCAGTGGACTTTTTTAGAACAGCCTGCCCCCCCTCCTACTAAATTCTTAAAGAGTCAGCCATTATCAGTAATGTACACTTATTGTCACCTTCTCCCTTTCTTCTCTAGGAAATGAGATCTGAATTCCTCTAGATTGACTCGCCACACTGCATTTGGAGGCATTAAGCAATCAGGCTGCTAAATAGATTGGTTGGGATTTGATATATGAAGCAACATCCTCTCAGTTGTGAAAACAAAAGAGATCTGAGAATACATTATGAACAAAAGTACAGTGAGTGAGAGCTTGTAGATGATCTGCTTTGATTTCTGTCTCTGAAATTAGTCTAGAGATGTGCCACCTTAATTTGGTATTTCTCTAACTCCAGGTAATTATGAGATTGTCCTGAATCATGAAATTAAACAACTAGTTGCCAGTTATACTATGTATTACAGGATTATTAAAAAAAAAAATAGTAGATAGAAAGTCAGTCTTGGAATCAGGAAGATTTGGGTTCAAATATAGCTTTATGCCTATGAGCAAGTTATTTCTCAATGCCCTGGGCAGATCTCTTAAGTTCAAAAATTAGACAGGAATCTACACTAATAAAAGGAATTTCCCCTCTTTGTAAGTCCTTACAGTGAGGAAATCACAAATCCAGAACATAGAACAACGTTCTTTGTACTATAATCTACATCCAATTATTTTGTGCATGTTGTTTTCTTCCAGTTAAAGGTGATCTCCTTTAGGACAGAGTCTGGGACATAGTAGGTGCTTCATACATACTTTTTGAATTAAATTTCATTGAATGAAGCAATGGTTCTAAATTAACTTAATAGTTTGAATTTATTCCCCCAAATATACTACCAACATTTTAGGCCGATCTTTTTTTTTCTTTTTACTCACATAAACTTGCCTTACGCCGCTGGTATTTCATGATCATCATACTTACCAAAGTGCCTTTGTAGAGTTTGTAATATATGAATGTCCCCCAAAATCATAGAAAGCCCCTAAGAATCCTGGGAGCTGAGCTATGGGGAAAAAATAAGACCTATAAGAAAAATAGCCAAAGAGGCAGATTAGGGGAAATACAATAGATTTTCTTTCTTTCTGGGCAGCAGCTACTTATAATTTATCCAACCTTCAACCCTGTCTACTCATGCTGTACTTCCTTCTCCTTCACCCACCCAACACACTCACACACTCTCAGACACTATTGCTGGTAAAGAAATCTAAAATTAAAACATCCATGTCTATTCTGCATAGCTGTGAGCTTATTAGGATGTCCCCAAGTGGAAAACACTTAATCTGTTAGGTATATTTCTTGGGTTAGTCTTTGAAGGAAATGCAGTGTTATCATACAAAGAAGAAAACTCCATCTATTGTCTGATTTGGAAAGGCCTTTAGGTAGGGTAACTGTGGAAAAAAATGCCAAGAGCTACCTAAGATTGTTTTATTTTTTTCCATATCTTTTGCATAAATGGATAGTCCTACTTAAAAGTCTTTTTTTTTTTTTTAAACCTTTCCCTAATCTTGAAAACTTGACTGTTAATCAAATTGAGTTTAATTCATATGAAGCAGTTTTTCAGAGTGCTAAAGATAGCTTGACTTAAATCAAAGGACAACAATTTCACAGAATCTCCATTCTCACTGTTTTGGCTACACACAAGATTACTCCTGAGAAAATGGAAGAGGGGAAAGAAGAATAATCCTTGGCTAGAATTTTTTTTCTCCCTTTCCTTTAATAGTAATTACTTTTCAGGGAAAACAAAAGGGGCACTGAGGAAACCTGTTGCCCACAAATCTCATTCTTCTTACTTGACATTGTTTTGGAGGAATCTAATGAGCTCTTTTTCCAAGCAAGAGAACATTACCTTGGTGTCTCAGAAACAAGTGCAGTAGGAAATTATTGTCGTCCAAGTACCAATCCCCATGAATTAGTGCTTTGTGCAATGCTTGGTTGAAATATTAGTCATTCTCAAGGCAGATATCAAGGCCTTCCCATGACTTTCTTAGAATGTCTTTTTTTTTTCTTTTAAAGGAAGAAAATATAACTAGCAAAGAATTGTTGAGATTGTGCTAATAACACTTGTTTCAGTGTATCCAAATTAGCAGAAATATATAGGAATGCATTGTGAAGAGTAGGTGGGGTAAAACAAAAAGGTGATGATTATTCTTACTGGCGTTAAGCTTTTACAAATTTTTCAACAGCAAAATGGATGAGTTACAAGAATATATTATTTTTAGCTATAATTATAGAAAGATTACTAGAAATGCTAATTCAGATAATAAATTTTGCAACAAGATATCAAGAGAAGGGAAAAATCATGATAGCACACATACTATATAACATATGAATTTTTTAAAATAAAGCTTTTTATCTTTGAAAGTATAAGCTATTGAAATTCATTGTCTATTAGCATTTTCCTAGTGAGATACATGAAAGATAACAGCACCTGCATGTGGTTGGTCCCTATGAATATAATCTTTATAAATTTAAAATGGAAATAGGACAAGAATGATGCCTTAATCTCTTAAGTTATTTTTTATACTTTTTTATTTTTATGTATTGTTTCAGTAGTAGTTATTCTGCTACTATTATAATTATCTCACGTGTATATGTGTGTGTTTATATTTGCTCAAATACACATAGATATACATATACACAAATATATATGTGTATGTATAGAGAAGGAGACAGACAGACATCGGTTAATAATCCCTTTTAAATGTTTTTCATTTTTATTTCTTAGGAGTTGGTACCTGAGTATACCAAAATAGAAAAAAATATGTGCAATACAGCCTTCTTAGGGATTCATGGATTTAGATTATATAAGAGGACAGAGAATTGTGTTGACATTGCAAAGAGGCAAATTTATACTGAATGTCAATTAAAAAGTCTTTTCAGTTAAAACTATCTTAGAATTAAATGGTTGCCTCAACAAGTTATGGTTTCCCAATTCTGGAAGTCCTCAAGGATTTGCTAGATGAACATTTCCTGAATATGTTTAGATGGAATTCTAGTATTAATATGATTTCTTTCAGCTCCAAGATTCTGTGATTCAGTTTTTCTCATGATTTGAACATCTTTCCTCCAGCTACCAAAATAATCTTTCTAACAGAAAGTTTTGATACTCTTTTGCTCCAGAATCATCTATGGCTTCCATTGTCTTTAGGATAAAATGAAAACGTTTTAATATGACATTCAAGGCCTTTCACAATGTGGATTCACCATTCTTTTTTAAAAACTTAATCTACTTACATGTTCTGTGTTTTGAACACAGAGTTCTAACTGGTCTCCTAATTATCTTTAATCTTTCCTTTTACTAAAACCCTTTCTTTGTGCATTCATGTAGTCCATCTGCAGCCCCAGAGTATGCTGAAGTCAGCTTTTACTTTCTGTAAAGTCTGTAACCCAAGGTTCAATTTATTGTTTCATCAATCATGAGCATTAAATTTATATTTTAATTAATTTATTTTTTATTAAAGCTTTTTATTTACAAAACATATGCGTGGGTAATTTTTCTACATTGATCCTTGCAAAACTTTCTGTTCCAAATTTTTCCCTCATTTCTCCCACCCCCCCTCCCCTAGGTGGCAGGCAGTTCAACACATGTTAAATATGTTAAAATATATGTTAAATCCAATATATGTATACATATTTACATAGTTTTCTTCCTGCACAAGAAAAATCGGTTCTAGGGGGGGGAAAAAAAACCTGAGAAGGAAAACTAAAATGCAAGCAAACAATAACAGAAAGCATGAAAATGCTATGTTGTGGTCTACCCCCAGTTGCCATAGTTCTCTCTCTGAGTATAGATGGCTTTCTTCATCACTGAACAAATAGATCTGCTTTGAATCATTTCATTGTTGAAAAGAGTCACGTCCATCAGAATTGATCATCGTATAGTCTTGTTGTTGTTGTGTACAATGATCTTCTGGTCCTGCTCATTTCACTCAGCATCAGTTTCTGTAAGTCTTTCCAGGTCTTTCTGATATCATTCTGCTGGTCATTTCTTACAGAACAATAATATTCTATAACATTCATATACCACAATTTATTCAGCCACTCTCCAATTGATGGGCATCCACTCACATTCCAGTTTCTGGCCACTACAAAGAGGGCTGCCACAAAACATTTTTGCACATGTGAGTCTCTTTCCCTCCCTTAAGATCTCTTTGGGATATGGGCCCAATAGGAACACTGCTGGATCAAAGGGTAGAGCATTAAATTTAAAAGCGTGTCATACATACCATTCTTTTTCCCTCCCCCAAATACCTGGTTATTAAATATTTATCATCACACCTCTGATTGCATTCCACTCTCTCCTGATGTCCCCACATTAAAAATCATTTGCTTCTTTCAAGGCTTAGTTTACTTGGCACTTCATCCATAAAGATTCTTATTCCCCTAGATGAAAGTTATTTCTCCCTCTTCAACTTTTCCCATAGCACTTTGTTCCAATCAATCCTACTTCCTATGATATTTATTTCTATATATGTTATACCTTGCTAATTGGATCTTGTCAGCTCCTTTCAGGCAGAGATTTTAACATTTTTCATTTTTGTATCCCTGGCACCTATCACAGTGCCTTGTACATAGCAAGCACAATAAGTTTTTAATGGAATAGGGAAAAAAAATAATGTGCTATGACTCACTGGAAAAACTAAAAGAATAAAATGGGAGGGGAAGAAATGTTTGAAGAAAGGTACAAAATATCTGTCTCCAGAGAAAGAACTGGTGGATACTGATTGCAAATCCAAGATTCATTCTTTCATTCTCTTTCTTTCTTTCTCTAGATTGCTAGTCTCAGCAAGGAAAGCAGGAGAGGAAGGGAGAAAATTTTGAGCTCAAAATTTGAAAAAAAGAATATTAAAACTGTTTTATATGTAATTGGGGAAAAAACATTAAATTTTAAAATTTAAGAAATGCTTGAAGAAAGGTACAAAATATCTGTCTCCAGAGAAAGAACTGGTGGATACTGATTGCAAATCCAAGATTCATTCTTTCTTTCTCTCTTTCTCTCTTTCTTTCTTTCTTTCTCTAGATTGCTAGTCTCAGCAAGGAAAGCAGGAGAGGAAGGGAGAAAATTTCAAACTCAAAATTTGAAAAAAAAATATTAAAACTGTTTTATATGTAATTGGGGAAAAAACATTAAATTTTAAAATTTTAAAGGCACCAAAGTTGCATAAAATTCTATGATTTTTAATTTAGGTGATCAAAAATTAAAAGGATGCTTGTTGGAAAATGCATGGCAACATTAATCCACTTTGTGATTTTGTGGTGCTCATTCTGTAACTGTAGAAAATTAACCACATTTTCCCAAATTTTTTCTATTACTAATTTAGAAAACACTGGACCCCAACTCAAATGAATATATTTCAAGTACACTTGAAAAAATACTTAATCTTTCTGCTTTATAGTTACTCATTTGTCTTTTAGTTGAAATAATATTGAGGATTCCAGTCCTACTATCAAGACCTAATCTTCTTTCTTATCCATAGAAAACTTGTCTTTGGTTGATTAGCATAGTAATAGCAAGATTTAAGTCTAATGTGGTCATATAGGCTTCTCCTTGCCCCATGTTCACAGATTTCATCACAGTTTTTCATCACATGTTTCACATATACATGTCTTTAATCACATACACACACCCCCCAAAAAAAAAAAAAAAAAACACTTACAAAGACAAATACATAAGACAGTTGCATTTGGAGTTGTAGGATCTGAGTTTAAATTGTGACTACTATTTAATATGAATTCTTAAATGACCCATTTTCTAATTTCCCAAATTAGAGTTCAAATAAATGGTATCTGAAGTCCCTTTTAGCCAGAAGTTCTTAACCTGGGGTTTAGAAACTTTATTTATACATATATACATATATACACACACACACACACAAACACATATATATATATATATATATATTTACTTATATATATTATATATAATACATATATATTATATTATTTATATAATATATATTATGTAAATAATATATATTATATATAATTATATAATATATATTATTTACATAATATATATTATATAAATAATATAATATATATAATAAATATATATATATATATATATATATATATATATACATACACACACACACATATATATATGTGTAAACATATGTGTGTATTTGTGTGTGCATGAAATATAATTGTAATTCTATGTATTTTTATTTTATGCTTTTGTAAATATCACTCTGGGAAGAGGTCCATGGATTCCACCAGCTGCCAAAAAAGGCTAAGGACCCCTATCTAATGTTAAAACTTTTAATATTAATGTGGTCATTTTGATTATCCCTAAATCCATGGATATAATTTTTTAAAGCAAGCTTTTAATTGATGACTTTTGATTTCTATGTCACTGTAGTTTCCTCCAGTATCTTTTCTCCTCCCCTTCCCAGAAATGTATCTCATATAACAAGTAGAATTTAAGATTAAAAAAAAAAGAGGAAAAAAATCAGCATAAGTGATCAGTACATTGAAAGAATCTAAAAACTACATTCTGTAATACCTATGGTTGGTGGATACTTAAAAAGTAATCATCTGTTTCAGATGCATATAAACCCCTATTTCCAACAAATTGTTCCTGTTCAGGTCAGAATAAATCACACGACATCATGGTAAAGCAGAAGCATGTTATTTAATAATCATGATGATGATAATGGTTAACATAAATAAAATTTCTGGTTTTCACTTTTACATGACTTATCTCACATGATTTTAAATTACATTTACATCAATTAGAGTGCAGAGTAAATAACTGGGAGTTTGGTTCACTAAACAGCTTTCTCGTCACCCAATTCCTAAAGCTACCAGCTTCCCACACATGTTTTCTGTAGAGCAGAGGTCTCCATTCCTGATTAGCTGCTCTTAGCTTCTCTCCCTCCCTCTACAACATAATGGGAACAGCTTAATTTAAGTCATGCTCAGTAGGACATTGGCTTAGTGTCTGAAACAGCAGGTTTGTTGGCCATCTAAGCTGGGCTAGGAATAGTCATGGCACAATGTCAGCATGGAAGCAAGGGAAACTTATTGAGGATTTTGCTTCCCTTTCACAGAAAGGCTGGAGAGTATTGTAGACATATCTGAACATCATCTTGCAGGCCAGGAACCAAAAGAGTGGATCATCTTGGCCAGAGTCGGTGTACTATTTCATCCTTGTCTCCCCTGGCTCTTTCACCGAGATTCAAATGTTTTTCTTGTCCTGTTGTGAGATTCCTGTCTGTTCTGATTGGGCACACTAAAAGCTGCTAGTTTTCATCCAGTTTCCAAAAAGCTATGGGGTAGATTTGTTTCCCTTGCAATTGAAATGTCCTGCCATCTCTAAAAAATGAAGCAAGCTTATGCGTTCTTAGAGTGGGTTCAAAGTGTCATTTAAAAACAGGCTTATATTTAGGTGTGATATGTAACTGAAGATTGTTGTAAGTTGAGGGTCGCCCTTCATAGATCTGAAATCAAGATTCAGAAAATGTTGGTTCTAACCCCAAGTCATTTACTGAGTTTTATGACCTTGGGCAAGCATCGTTCCATTTCTATGGTTCAAGTTTCCTCAATCTATAAAATAAGAAGGCTGATCAAGGAAATCTCTAAGATTCTTCTAGCTTTAAGGATTCCATCATGTGCCATGATAATATCACTCCCTCCTATCTGCTGTGGTAGCTGAAATTCCTACATTAAGCACTTTAGTTTAAAGTCTCAATAAAAATTAAAAAAAAAAAAATTTAAGAGTAGCAACCACAGATCATTAAAGGGATAGAAAAGAATGAAGCACAAGTGCTATGCAGGATGGCACACCATAGGCGAGTTTGCTGCTATAGTGAGAAGCTGTGGCTAGAGAGTAAGTAGCAGTGGGGACCTGTGAGTGAGAACAAGGGTTCTAGAAAGCATAAGCACATTTTTCCTAGGTTCTAATCCTTTAGTAACTAATTTGCATAAACTACTTCTGGGGATTAGATAAAAAAAAATCAGTGTTCATCAAGATTGAATCACTTGGTAGGGAGTTTTGTTTTCAGTGGAAGGGTTAAGAACATTCATCAAGTTTCATATTATGTAGTGATACAATTCTTTCGGACTACAAATAAAAAGATGGCCTGATGTCCAAAAAGTATTTCTCCAGCCCAGAAAATAGAGGGAAAGTTTAACTGAATTCTCAGCAAAAATAGCTTAATATTTCAAAGAAAGCACACTCACTCACACCTGTACATATATGCACACACACACACATAGAGGTGGGGAGTGAAAGGGAGGGGGAAGACCGAGTGACAGAGAGAGAGAGAGAGAGAGAGAGAGAGAGAGAGAGAGAGGGAGGGAGGGAGAAGAGAAAGAAGAAAGGGGTTGGGAGAGAGCTTTTTAGGCATAATTGGCAATAATAAAAATTTAACAAAAAATACAGCATTTGATCATCATTATAAAATCTTGGACTTGCACTTATATTTGTATATTTGAAGTATATTTAAAAATATAGTTTGTCAGGATGAAAATGCAGGATCTTTCGGTCAATGTATTTAAAAAAATCAGTTATTTTAAATGAAAATGAAATTCTTCTTCACAAGAGACAAACCACATACTTTCTCCCTCTTAGAATATAAAACTGTGATAATATTGAATGCTTTCACTACTTTCTCTAAAAATTAAACTGTGATGAGAGGGCAAACATTCAAGAAATAGAACAAGGCATGGTTAAAAAATTTTTTCAAAAGTTATTCAAATGCTATAGCAGGACTTTATGATATTCATATTTAGAAATATTATATCTGAAATATGGAGGAACAGGAATAGTGCCTTCTTTAAAAGTTAGGTACCTCTTCTTGTAACTCTCTAGAAAGGTAATAGGCACCACCAAATTTACATATTAAAAGTTTACAGACCTTGTAAGTTTGCAGAAATACACAAAGACTAGGGTAGCAACCAATACAACTTAAGGAAATTTAAAGCATGTTTAATTTAATTTACTTTTATGACAATGTAATGTAAGGATGATGAACATGTGTAATATTTGTGCATTTCAGTTAGAGTTTTGATTGTGTTCCTTAGGACAATCAGTCAATTGAAATCAAATAATAGAAAATATGTAGAAGATACTGGGTGGAAAAGGTGAAGGAGAAAAGAGAGAAAGGAGAGAGACAAAGACAAGAAGGTGGTGGAAGAGGAAAATGAAGGAGAAGACAGTGGCTGTGATATACTAGATCAGACATACCATTCCAAAGTAGGACTGCAATCAATTAATTAATGATTATACTCAGATATAGAGATTAAACCTATGGTTTGTTTTTTTTTTTTTTCCCTAGAGAAAACTCCTAGTTTAGAAAATTTATTCTTCCAATGTAGCTGAATTTCCCCATCTCCCCCAAACCCAATTCTCCCATTCCCTGTAATGTAAAGTTGCAGAAAGTTGTCTAAAACACTGAGCATACTTGGCACTTTCTGTTTTGTAGCACTATTTTATTCTATTTTGACACTTTATAACAAGATGATCAGCATATTTTGATATTGCCTGAAGTGATAGCACAGTAGTGATGTACTGTAAATTCTAAATACTTGTTCTTTTCTAGACAGATGTAATATAGTAGAAAATTGGTTGGGCTTATCTTTAGAAAGTCCTGGATTCACATTCTTCTACAGACTCTTAGCTGTGTGATTCTGGGCAAGGAATTTAACTTCTCTCAATCTCAGTTTCCTCATCTGGAGAATGGGAGTAATAATAGCACCTACTAAATAATAATAATAGTGATAATAATAATGATAACAAATAATAATCAATATGTATATAGCACTTTAACATTTATAAATATAACATTTACAAATATTAACTCATCTATCCTTACAACAACCCTGTGAAGTAGGTGATATAATTATTCCCATTTCCTAGATGAGGAAAATGAGGCAGTCTACTACTTTAAATAAAATCTTCATCATTTTTTTATGTAGACTACTGCAACGGCCTACTAATTGGTCTCCCTGCCTTAAATCTCTCCCCACGTGTCTTATATGATGCTGCTAAAGTAATTACTCTGGAGTACTCTCTCTATTACCTCCAGCATCCTAAAAGTTTTTCACAGAAAGAATTATCTGATTATACCTTTGACATTGTGTACTTGTGCAGTTTATTTTTTATTATTTTAGCCATTGATACTGTTTTTTGAAGTCTGATGTAGGTATTTGACATTATCTATCCCTTACAACTTTATATCTTCTGAAAAATTTTTTAAGTATATCACCTTTATTTTCATCTAAGTCATTGCAACTAGAAATGGCTTCAGAACAAATTTCTGCATCATTGACTCCATCTCCTTTTCTATTTGGTTAACTTTTTTTTTTCATAATCTTGTTTTTCTTGGATTTTTTTCCCCCAATGTCTCTCATTAGAGTATTTATTTATTTATTGCTAAGGTGATTGGGGTTAAATGGCTTGCCCCAGGGCACACAGCTAGGAAGTGTTATGTGTCTGAGGCCATATTTGAACTCAGGTCCTCCTCACTTTAGGGCTGGTGCTCTGTCCATTGCACCACCTACCTGCCCCTCTCATTAGATTTTTTAATTCTTGAATTCTTCTCTAAATTCTTTCTGGATAGGGAACCATTTAACATTACTCTTTTTTTATTTCTCTGAATATGAACTCCAATTTTCTCTATTCCCCTAGTAAGTTTGTAAGATTGGATTCTTTTTTTTGCCAGTTCATCATTATTATTTTTATTATTATTTATGAGAAATATGAAGGTAAGCACTTCTCATCATGGAAGGATGGTGCCTCTAGCTTCACTTTAGTTAGTCCCTCTGACCTGGAACCCCAGACCAAGAGCCCCACCTTCGTGCGAGCGCCCATAGCTTACAGCACCCCTAACCACTGTCTTAGTACTCACCAGGTGGGCTGGCTCCTTCTACCCAGGGCTGTCCCTGCAGCACAGCTGACCTGGTGTTCCCAATCAGCCAAGGTTCCCTCAGTCTTCCCATGCACAGAACTCTGACTCTGAGTGCGGTTAGGGAGATGAAAGTTTCTGTAGTTCCTGCTGAGGTTCCAGCCACATTCTGCTAGCCTCAGAGATCCCTACATGGTGTTTCTAAGGAGTCAAATTTATTCCTATTTATAGGGGAAATCTAGAGGGCTTGAAATTTCCTGACCTATTCTGACATCTTCCTAGAATCCTTCTTGATGTTTGGTTATTTTAGGGAGTTCTTTGGACATTTCCCCAAATTCTGATCATTTCTTTATCTCTTCATTATTTTTGACTATACTATGTTGCTCTCCTATTCTTTGAACTTAATCCTCCTTTAGTAATCAACACTGATAATTCAGAACTGAAACACTGATAGGAAGAACTAATTTTATTGTAAAAGCAATCATTGCATTTCTTTCTCATGGCTGGCCTCTAAGAATTTGGCAGAACTATATATGATAGTTCTCTTTTGACTTCAAACACAATATAGAGATTTCATTATCTCATTCCATAAGCAGATATACTTTTCTCTATTTCAAATAAATAACTAATTAAATGCTGATCATTCATATCAACTAAATATAATCTTAATTTGTTTTTAAATCAAGTTTTTAGTATCATACTATAAGCACTTATGTTTTGTATCGGAAGAAATGAAACCAGGAAACAGCCATTAAGGTATTGTAGGAGTACTACATTGAGGAATTCCTGGTTTTGGAGGAGACTGAAAAATAGGAACTTAGCCAATAATTTAAAGTATGTAGTTTTTCAAGACAGCTGATCATTGCACAATCTCTCTTTTTTTCATTGTGCTTGTGTCTGGGTTCTATAATAACAACTCTAACAATGGTGAACTTGCACACCCTGCCTAGGAAACTCATACTAACTTCATGCATTTCTGGCTCCTTGTACTTGGAGATTCAGGTGATCAGATACCTACACTAATATATTACTTTAGCTTCAGTATTCTTATTGCAGTATCATACAGAAATTATATAACTGACAACAACATCCTGGACTTCTGGCATCTTGGCATTTTCCCCTTAAGTATAGAGCAAAAGATAGCTATAGCTCTACTCTTTCTTTTTCTCTCTGACATCTTATAGTTGAATGACACCAGAAATCAATAAATCAGAAAACAGATATGTACATACCTCTTCAGATCCCAACAAAACCAGGTTGTCATGTGACAAGAATTTTCTAGCTATGATTTTACTTAGGAAAAAAGCTGGGTCATCTCTCCCTCTCCTTATCATCTCCCCTCCGCTTATTTCTTCCCTTATAATTTCTTTTCTCATTTCTCTTCCTCCTTCTTCCATCTTTAACCATCTCCTACTCCTTTGTTGATGGCTTTTGTTTTTCACATACCACCATTTCTCCTTATCCTACCAAAAAGACATCCCCTATAATGAAGAATGCATAGAATGAAAAAATCCTAGTTCAACCAAGCTAACCAACATATCAAAAAAAGTTTAACCATATATGTGCTATCTGTTCAATACCTATCACTGTAAAAAATGTTGAGGAAGTTGGTTTCTAATAGTTCTGCACAGAATTTGGCTATAATTTCGCAGTATCTAGTTTCTTTTGTTTTATTACCTATATAATTGCCTAGTTCTGCATACTTTACATCAGTTTGTATGTCTTTGTTTTTATATTTATCATATTTGTTTCTTATAGATGGTAATATTCCATCATATTAATGTATCACAATTTGTTTAGCTGTTTGCCAATTATGGACATCCGCTTTATTTAATGGTCTTTACTACTATAAGAAGTTCTGCTAAAATACTTTGATGTATAAAGAACCTTTTCTTTTAGTATTGACTTCCTTGAAGTACATGCCAACAATGGAATCTCAAGAATCAGATGCCTATCAATTGGAAAATGAAGATAATCATTTTTATTGAACAATAATATCGCATTAATAAGCTGGTTTTAGAAATGCCTGAGAAAGCATGAACTGATGCTGATTGAAACAAACTGAACCAGGAGTGCATTATACACAATAACTACAAGAATGTGCAATGATCAACTATGAAAGACTTGGTTCTTCTCAGTGTTTTAGTTATCCAAAGCAATTAATTCTAATAGACTTTGGACAGAAAATGTCATCTGCATTCAGAAAAAGAACTAAGGAGACTGAATGTAAATCAACACATGCTGTATTTCTGTTTTTTTATCTTTCCCATGGTTTTCTCTGTTTGCTCTGATTTTTCTCTCCCAACATGATTCATAAAAGCAATATATATTAAAAATAAATTAATTTATTGGGAAGGATGAAAAATTTTTTTTAAAGAGAACAAAAGAAAGACCAAAAAATGTAGCTCTCCTATTACATTACAGGATATCAACATAATTTTGCAAGTTTATATGATAGTCAACAAAACAAATGATACATTAATCATTCCTGAGCCTTACAGTAAAAATATAATAGATTTTCATAATATACAAATATTGTGAAGGAAAGTTCACTTCTCATCCTCTATTCTATAAAACAATCCCTACCCATGTTCAATCTGTCTTCCTAAAAAATAACAGTAAAATAAAGCATATTTTATTGTATATTTGTAGACTATGGATCCAACAGTGCGATCACCACAATGCAAAATAAGCATGGAGACATCTGTATGCAAATCTTGTACCCAAGTCCTTTAAATGAATATTTTTGGAATGACTTTAATAATTAGGGAAAGAATAAACCGTATGTGCAATTCTTTTGGAAAGGACCAAAATGGCTGTCATCTTGGCAACCACAGAATTTGGGTCACATCATACTTATGAAGGATAGTAGATGCTATGCCAATGTAAGCCAATGTAAAAGACTAAAAAGTAAAACTATAATCTTGTACTCTTTGAATGACAACACAAAACATAGCATATGAATGAACTTAATATATGGTCTTTTTGTCAAAGTGCCATTGGGGATCTAAAACAGAATTGTAATACCCTGTTTCTCCTAGTCTCAAAATAATTAATACATCTAATATGAATCCAGTTCCAAAAAATGGATCCAGACTTTTCATAGGCATTTGGATATTCAGTTGAGAAATTATTTCACTTAGGTAGACTTGAATTTGCAAATTACTTTTCAGCCTTCAGTTGTTTAAAGTACAATTAATATTTTCTGTTAGAACAGTTATTGTAAAGGGGTGGAGGTATCAAAACTGATAGAAATTCCATAAAAGATTGTTGTCTTAATTTTTTTTTACATGATTATCAAAGAGAAAAATGTCAAGGGGATAAAAGCCATCTTTCTTTTTAGAATATAAAGACATAACAAAAACACCAGAGAATTTGTAAGAATGATAACAAAGAACTGCCATATGTGGTAATTAGTGTCAATTTTAACGACTGGTATTCTTTGCCCAAATTGTGAATAGTGTTTTGTTTTTTTTAAATCATTAGAAGTTTCCCAATATTTTGCTGTAAATGAACAGGAAAAGATAAATTAGTACAAATTTATGAAAATGCTTCTGGGGCTTACATAGCCTCATACAACAATAGTCTTTATGAATTTTTCCCCAGAAATATTCAGTTTACTTGAACATATGTTGAAATGCCCTTTTAGTGTTTAAAATGTTTGCCCTTGAGAAAACTGCTAAATAACATTGTGTTGGAATAGCCCTCTTCTAATAATAATTAAACTTTGTATTTTGTTTGGGTGATTTAGAAAACAGTATTTACATTTGTATTTTGTATGCATGTTATCATCAACTACAAACTATTTTCTGTGGAACTGTTTGTAGTTTCTAGGGAACTTTGTGAGGTTGTAAGAATATAGAAAGATAAAAAGAAGGAAGAAGGGAAACAAGCATATAGTAAGCACCTTGTCTGTGTCTTTGGGGACAGTTACAGAGGGCAAGGTATAGAGGGATGAGTCTGGAGCCAGGAAAACTCATCTTCCTGAATTCAAATCTGATCTCAGATTCTTACTAACTTGTGACCCCAAACAAATCCCTTATCCCTTTTTGCTTCCATTTCCTCTTTTATGAAATGAGCTGAAACATGGCATACCAGTCCAGCATCTTTTCCAAGAAAACCCCAAATGGGATCACAAAGTTTTGGATATAACTGAAACAAATGAACAATAACATTTGGCAAACACTATGTTAAGTGCTTTACAAGTATTATCTCATTTGTTCCTCACAACAACACTGACAGTTGCTATTATTATACACATTGTGGACGAAACTGAGGCAGGTAGAGATTAAATGACTTTTTCAGAGTCCCATCTCTAATATGTGTTGGGAACCAGATTTTAACTCATGTCTTCCTGATTCTTGCTAGAACCAGTTCTCAATCTGCTTTGCTACTTGGCTGCTCTCAGAGTCTAAACATTCAAGGAGTTTACAATCCAACTGAAGAATTTGATTCTCTGTATAAAAGCAGAAGTCACATATGCCTATTTAATAGCATACAATACTTTAGGAAACATGTGGATGTATAGTTGTACTTAGTAAGACATCCTATTATTATTTATAAACCTATCTGATATCATTTGTCGGATGTGAAAAGCATTGGAATAAAGTTTGGAGGTGGCAAGAATAACTATAATTATATTACAATATAAAATACAACATGCCAAGCATTAAACCCTAGATCAGTAGGCTCTTGAGCCTAAAATATCAAACTCCTATTGAGGAGAATAAAGAATAGGCTGTATGCTGCCAAATATTTTTTCTTTCTTGTAATTGACCCTCTATGATGTATAATTTTATTTTACATTTTTACTTATTTAAAGACACAATAATTATATTCTACAAATGAGTGACAGGAGTTGAATTTTTCTTCTTTTCTACTCTGATTCCCCTTTTGCTTTCTAGAGTGAATTGAAAGAATAGAAAAAATCATTTAAAAATTGCAGTAATTATTTCCTATTGTATTGTATTGTAGATTATGTAAAAAAAATTAATCAGAAACTACTCAAACTATATTGGGATTTGGGAAAGGAAAAATAATAGAACTAATATCTGGAAAGAATTTCAAGATATATAATATAGTACTTATACAAATGAAAAAACAAGAGGCCTACATAGACTAAGTAGTTTGGCACCTAGTTAGTCTAAGAATGTTTAATAATTTCATGAACAAATCATTCAAGAGTATTTCATTTCCTTTTTGACAAGGTTAATAATAATAACTAACATTTATATAGTGCTTATTATGTGCCAGACACTGTGTTTAAGAGGTACCTGAAAGGTAGGTGTACTATTATTGCCATTTTAAAGACCACTAGATTAGTAGATCAAGACATGTTTTGGCTGCAACATATCTGGATTTTATCAAGGCATTTTATAAAGTTTTCCATAACATACTTGCAGATAAAATGGAGGAATTCAAGCAGGTATACACACACCAAGAGATGTGACTTCAAGCAGGGAGCGTCCAACATATTCCCTCACCTAATGGTTGGTTATTGGCTAAAATGACAAAATTAATATTTTCTTCCTTTAGCTTAAGAGTCATTTCTTAAAGAAATGTCATGCTTTCAAACTGCTAACACTTACTTAGATCTTAGTGTAAATAAATTCTTGGAGAACACATTGTGGCACTTTCAAAACTGTTAATACTTACTTAGAATTTAGTGTGAATAAATTCTTGGAGAACACGTTTGAATGCTAATGTGAGATGCATCTGAAGGATGTCTCTTAAAGATCATGGGACTGAAACAGCTTTGGAGTTAGAGATCCTAGGTTCACTTACTAGCTTTGTGACCTATGATAAATATCACTTTCTTTATCTATAAAATGAGAGGGTTGGTCTGGACAATTTCTATAATCCCTTCTAGCCCTAATTTTTTGATACCATGATGGGATGATAGATAATACAGCCTAGCTATACAGTCAAATGAGATAATAGTTCTGTAGCACTTAGAGAAGTACCTTAAATATGCTTGCTTCAGTCATCCATTCATTCAGTTGCAAATGACTTTAAAATACTCTTTCTGAAGGTTATATTACTAAAGGCAAGGTCAGTAGTTCAAGAAGTTAACAAGACTTCATGAAAGTGTTTTCCAGGCTGAGAGCTTTAAGGCATATTTATAGGCATAGAGCATGGTACTAGCAAAGAGAGTTTGAAAATACAAGAGAGGGGATAATTAATGGAACATCTTGGAGGAGGTGGGGAAGGCCTGAGATGAGAGCAAAAGTGGAGGACATCATCTTGAAAAGAAAGGACACGTCGGAAATTTAGGCATTTGATATTCATCATATCACTGAAAAAGTTTATTGAAGGACATGATTCCCTTTGTCTGTATGCTAAGCACCCTAAGAGGTATATTTGTGCACCAGTTTTTGTTGCCATACACACACACATCTATGAACAAATGTGTGCTACATAAACACATGTACACATATAGTTGTTCAGTCTTTCAGTCATGTCCTACTCTTCCTGAACCTGTGCACTATGCTTTCAGTGGGGTTTATTGGCAGAGATAACTAAAGTGGTTTGCTCAGGGTCACCCAGCCAGTAAGTACCTGATGCCAAATCTGAAATCACTTCTTCCTGATTCCAGGCCCAGGGCTCTATCTACTGAAATATGTGTATATATTTGTATATATGCACATATATTTCCATATGTGTGCATGTGTATTAATGTAGCATCATATGCATGTATATTTATAACATATTATTTCATTGATATAGAAAACCCCCATGGTAAGGGAAACTCCCTTTACCATTCAAGTCAATACCTTCTTTGCAACTAATAGTCTTATAAAGTTGCCTAGAGCAGAGATCAGCATACTACAGTCCAAGGACCAAATCTATCCTCTCAGACTGTTTTTGTACAGCTTAAAAGGACTTTTACATTTTGAAATACAATAAAACTTAATTTTTTAAAATGTTTGAACCAATCTTAGCTTTGCAGGTTGTCAAACAGGCTTTTGGCTGGTTTGGGAACAGGAAAATAGTTTATTTTCTCTTGGTCTAGAGCATTTACCCAATGTCACTTAATCAATATGTGTTAGAGGTAGGGCTTGAATTCATGTCTTCCTAGTTTTGTGGTTAATTCTCACTCTACTATGTCTATACCTTTCCCATCCACCCCAACTCTCTCCCTTCTTTACCTTCTCTCTAAATAAATAGATCTATCTTATAACTACATGTATGTGTGTATGGATATGTGTATGTATACATACACATATCCATACACACGTAGCTATAGATATCTTTTGATTTGGGGGTTTTGTAAATTCCAAATAAATTCTAAATAAAATGATACCGTCTTTCATTCCCAGAGAAAACTGTAGTATGAACACCTTCACTGTCATTAGCCTGTGTTTTGGGGGTAACTCATAACATAATTATATGTACCAATAGAAAAAGATCCTAAACCATTGGTCCCAAAACAGTAATCCAGGTATCTGGAGTCTCTGTTTATGTCTCAGGATCTTCTTTCATTATCCCCAGACAGAGATCACTAGATCTTGCTGAAAAATATATGTTCCTATACCTTTATTCTCCTTTCACCCCAAATGATTCTGTGCCTGAGAAGGAGGCTCGAGCTCCAGGAGGACCTTTAGGAAATCCTCTTAAATTTCCTGGATTCTATAAGCCTGTGTTTGTGCCTTCCAATTAAATTCCATTCAAAAAAACCTTAATTAAATATGTGATGAATGCAGAGCATTACCTTAGGCACTGGAGAAGGTTAGGCACTCTGTTCTCCCTAGGCTTATCTGGATTATGTTTCTGGAGAACTTGACATAGCATTGTTAACTGGAAGAAACCAAGGGAAGCTGTGCTGCTTTCTAGGTAGAACAATGAAAGGCTTATTCTGCTTCATTGTGTAATTTTTGATCATCTATTATCTGTCACTATTTTACCTTTCCCTGAACACTCTGAAGGAGCTTACTAAGCTCAGTGTTTCTCCTTTGAATGTGTGCATTAATTTCATGAACAGTTCTATTGAGTCATTAATCTCCCAAATGTCTGTTCTCTGTTCTTACTGTAAGACTTTCTTCATTTAATTTTTTTTTTCCTTTTTACTCTGTGAATCTGTTTCCACAAGACTGTTTTAAAAAAAAAAAAAGTTTTCCCTTTTTTTTCTACTGAGGGTTTCTTGCTTTTCTTGACCATACTTGATGCTGGGAATGGGTTTCTCCCATATGTTAATCAATAAAGGAAAGAGACTTTGGTCATGTTATAGAATAGGATTGGTAGGTATCCCTCTTAGGAGAAGACAGAGAAAGAGAGACTGAAACAACTAAACAACAATTACAACAGAATGATATAAGACAGGATAGTTCAATTGACAAGAGATTTGGAATGTTGTGAAAGGGTAAGGTCCTATAGGTTGTTCAGAGATATCCAGCTCTTTAGGACCTGATTTTGAGGTTTTCTTGTTAAAGATAATGGAATTGTTTGCCATTTCCTTCTACACCTCATTTGACAAATATAGGGACTGAGGCAAATAGGATTATGTGACTTGTTTAGGGTCACACAACGACTGTCTGAAGCCAGATTTGAAATCAGGAAGAGTGAACCCAGGACTTTTTTTCATTATTGCACCACCTAGCTGCCCTTGCAAGCAATATGGAGCCATCAAAAGCTATGCAGTTAAGATGCATAAGAAGATGTCTGAGGATGACATAAAAAGTGAATTGGAAGAGATAGAAGAGGTAGAAAGAAGGGTATCCATAGTCTTTTAAAAGTCCAGGGAGGCTGTCATGAGGAACTATATACCTTATGGTGTGGCCTTATTCACTGATGAAAACTTAAGTAGGGAAAACAGTAAAAAATTACCAAGAGTTTCTGAATATGACAGACTGGTTGAATGATATCAAAAGGAAGAATAGATTTGGAGGGATGGGAATAAAAAGTCTCTTAAAGACTGGGTTTTAATTTCAAGTTTGAGGTGAAGCATAAGGAGTCTATATATGCAAATATTAGCAGTGCCCTGATCAGGATACATCGGACCAGGAGTGTAGTGGATTATAATATAATCTCATGGTCAACTGTCAGGGAAGATTATCACTAGTTTTAAGAAACTCACTTTTGTGAGTTCTTTTGTTTAGTTCTTTTTAACAATTTAATATAACATTAATTTTAATTTTTAAATTTTTTTTAAAAATAATTTTAATATTAATTTTAGATTTTATTTTTAATTTTGAGTTCCATACTCTCATACTCCTCCCACCTCTCCCCTACCCATTGAGAATGCAAGCAATAGGATATCAGTTCTATATCTCTACACCTTAATACAGAGTAGAATACATTAATATGCCCTCCTGGAAAAAGAAGGCATGCTTCATATAAGTAAATGATTTTTGTAGTAGAAGGCTTTAAAAAAAGTTAGAATAAAAAAAAAAGTTTCTGGTTTGTTTTCTTGTGCAGCTTTTTAATAAGTTTTTTTTTAAAGCAATAATCATCCAGACACCAAGGTGTGAGATTTTTTTGTCTTTTCTATTTTGCTATTGGATGGCAAAGATAAACAGAAAGTAAGCACTCAGTAGGGGATGCCTTTATTAGATAATTATTTTCTGTATCTCTCAGAATGAACTTTCATGCCTGGCATTGAAATAACATTCTACACCCTTTACATTATATTTCCTCCTTGAAAATTGAATATCCTCTTGGGATAGATGTGTCACAGAAAAGCACATCACAAAAATAAATGGAATAATTGCAGGCAAACAATTTTCAGCTTGTGTTCTCAGGACCCTTTATTTTGATTGATGTTTCACTTACTTTGGGAATCTTTGCTGATAATGTAATCTCAAAAGCAGCTTGGTTCTTGCCTGACCTTTCCATTCAGAAACATTTGTCCAAGTGTTTTTGCATGCAGTTCTCCCCCCACCTAAGCTTTATCTGAACATTTTGATCAGACCTGCTTTATTTAGGTGCAAACTGATTTCATCCCAGAGCATAAGTTTAAAAGAGGCTGCAGGGATAAGATTTTTGTGTTTCACAAAACTGATTGTATTGTGCAACTACTTTGACTTAGTAGCTATCCAGTCTAGGTGTCTCTGCTGTCATGAACACAAACCAATGAAAAACTAAATGAGGACATAGCTCCTGTTTATCCCCAGATCATAGATTGATGGGATTAGGTTTTACTCCATTCTTTTTCTCTCTAATTCTATTGTTGTGTGTCTCTTTGGCGATCATAAATTCAACTTGTCATCTGTAACCTAAGGGACAGGAAAGATTTTCCATCTCTTCCTGCTTGTAAGCAATATGGACACTTCCATAGTCTTCTCAGCACCCAGTTTAAAATGACTCTTTTGAAGAGTAGGATTCAGAAGGAGGGTGAGGCTGAGTACTTTATTTCGGGCTGTGCAAAACAAGTTTGGTGGTCCTACAATCTCTCCCCAAAGTAGCTGTTCTCATGAAAGTATAAGACTAGAGAAGGGAAGAACTGGAAGTCCTAAGCTGTAATGTAACTGCTTATACACCTGCACACCTAAAGGGGCCCCTTAATTTTAGCTCTTCATGAAAGTTACACTGAATTCTGTATAGTACTTACACAGTTTGCATAGACATCATCTCACAAAGGCCTTTGTCACATCTTTTAGAGACAAACTCAGATATTTTCTAAATTATTGTTTGTTGTGATACAGAAGAGCCACCTGCCAGTGGCTGCTGGAGGTCTAATGTAGAATGGATCTCTTCCTGTGAGCAGATGATGAGGATGATACAAGGAGACCGAGAGACAGTTAGTGTTCTTTGACCTCTCTCCTCTTCCCTCTGCCTCCAGTTTATTTTATTCCCAGTCCACAAGCAACGCCTGTGTCAGTAAAGGCTACTTTGCAACTCCTTCAGGTGTTATGATTCACAGTTGTGGATATTCTTGGAGAATTGACCTGCCCCTTCACCTAGTCATGATCCTTAACAATTGTTCTCTGTTGCCAAAATATCCCCAAGATACTCCTTAAATTTTCTTTTATACTACTTCTATCTCTGCTTCAGTAATCTACCAGGAAGAATTAATTAGTAAATGAGATAGGTGATATATTCATGTTGATATTGATAGAGAGAAATGAGAACCTGAAATTTTAGGTTTGCTCACCTGATCCCAACTTCCCACCCAATGCAGATATCCCTTCTACATTATTCCACTAGAATAATTCCAGTAAAAAGAAAGATCACTCCTTCATTAAACATTCTGTTCCATTTTAGAATAATTCTTATTTTTTTCTTATAGTAAGTTGAACTCTACTGTCCTTTGTTGTGTCTAATCCAGCTCTATATCTAAAATCTATGATTGCTAGGTTTTTTTCATTTTCCTGCTTTTCTCTAGGTGTAAAAGACATCATCATCTGATGTCTGTTGGCCTTATGCTTTTAATTCAACTCAATACTAATTTGTATTCTGTTTATTTGGGTTCATTAGGCACCATCAAGATGCTAGGTGCTTCGAATGTTTGTGGCAGCCCTCTTTGTAGTGGCTAGAAACTGGAAACTGAGTGGATGCCCATCATTTGGAAAATGGCTGAATAAATTGTGGCATATGAATATTATGGAATATTATTGTTCTGTAAGAAATGACCAACAAGATGATTTCAGAAAGGTCTGGAGAGACTTACATGAACTGATGCTGAGTGAAATGAGCAGGACCAGGAGATCATTATATACTTCAACAACAATACTATATGATGACCAGTTCTGATGGACCTGGCCATCCTCAGCAATGAGATCAACCAAATCAGTTCCAATGGAGCAGTAATGAACTGAACCAGCTACGCCCAGAGAAAGAACTCTGGGTGATGACTAAAAACCATTACATTGAATTCCCAATCCCTATATTTTTGCCCACCTGCATTTTTTATTTCCTTCACAAGCTAATTGTACAACATTTCAGAATCCGATTCTTTTTGTACAGCAAAATAACGTTTTGGTCATGTATACTTATTGTGTATCTAATTTATATTTTAATATATTTAACATCTACTGGTCATCCTGCCATCTGGGGGAGGGGGTGGAGGAAAGGAGGGGAAAATTGGAACAAGAGGTTTGGCAATTGTCAATGCTGTAAAGTTACCCATACATATAACCTGTAAATAAAAGGCTATTAAATTTAAAACAAACAAACAAACAAACCAATAACACACCAGGAAAAAGATGCTAGGTGCTTAAGCTATAAAGACAAAGGAGCATGCATTCTGTCATTCTTCATATCTTATCTCCCTACTAGATAAATGACAAATGTGTTTCCTCAATCAGATTAGAAGCCTGAATCCCATTGGAATGCCCAGCCATAAGGATGCAGCTGTTTTTCTGACTTTCAATTGTGTGGGATTTTTAAAAAATATAAAATGCATTTTTATTACTGATTTTCAGGCAACTGTAAAGTCATATTTGTCCAAAGAATGCATGTCTTCTTATCTCATCTGAGTCGGAGTCCTTGGCCTGTGCCATTAGCAAAGGAAGGTTATGGATGGGACAACTCCCAGCAGAAGCCAACTTTAAAATCGCAGCAGCCTAACTTTGTCAGGCTAATAGGAAAGTACAGATGTAAGCTTGGGTAATTGAAAGGCACGACTAAGCAATTATCCTCAGTATATAAAGCTGCCTCCA
Organism: Sarcophilus harrisii; assembly: GCF_902635505.1. Lineage (NCBI taxonomy): Eukaryota > Metazoa > Chordata > Mammalia > Dasyuromorphia > Dasyuridae > Sarcophilus > Sarcophilus harrisii. The sequence continues at coordinate 129,516,991 of NC_045429.1, forward strand.
TGCAGCCACCCACTCATTTCCCAATCCCTAAGAGGAGCACAATGGTGTTCCTTCTCTGTGGGAAGCAGTGGATAACTATAAGGGAGAGTTACCCTCCCCTCCAACAAAGAGAGCTTTTTACCCTTAAGAATCCTTTTTTGAATTCACTAGCAGAATATTTGTGAAATCTCTGAGCAATTACCAAGGAACTTAGAGGAGACATTTCCAGAGTAGTAAGTAGTTATTTTTTGACATCCTTTAATAACCTAATAAAAATAGCTCAAATTTTTGTAACACTTAGAAATTTACAAAGTACTTTCCCCCAAAAAACCCCAACCTTATGAGGTAATTAGCTTCATTAATGTTATCTTCTTTCTCCACATCATCTTGACAAAGTTCAGTGACTTTTCCAAAGTCTCCTAATTCATAATTGTTGGAGCCAGAATTTAAACTTTCTCAGTATTTATCCTAAACTCTTTCCTCTATAGGATTGCTTCTATAGTCATTTAAACCATAAAAATGTTTCTCTATGCCATCTGAAATGTTAACTTATAAACTGTTGTTCATGTACATCATAATAGTCAGTTTGTATAGAACTACCTCTAATTGCTTACCATGATAATTAACAAGCTTAATTGACTGCCTACTATATGTTAAGGTTCTATGTATACATATAAATAATTGAAACTGTCCCTTTTGAATAGAAGTTTACATTCCAGCAAAAGTTCTTTTTGTTATTATTGTCATGATAATAGCAATAATAGTATAGAGTATCATGCCCTTCCCTATAGATGCTCTTAAAAGCTTTTATTTTTTTCCAGATCTCTGAACATTTCCAAGATATCTTGGGGTTTGTGGGTTAAATTTTTTTCTTAAGGACCATGTCTTACATCAAAAGCTCTCTGATTCTCATTGATTGGTCTCTCAAGAGGTCCCCTTTTGGAATTGGTTTGGTCCTGCTTGACTCAGATTGAATGTAAATAGCAAGTCATTTCAGGCCAGAAACTTTGAGTGTCTTTGCCTCCAAGACATATATATTGACTAAGTGAAAAAGGAGATTCTTTACCTCAGTTGCTACCTAATAATAATTACTGAATGGATGCAGCCTCAAGCTGAAAGCTGTTGAAGATCTTAGCATAAAAGCTTATTTTTAATTATTTAAGATTACTCTTTCATCCTTCTTAGTAAATTTATTTTTTTTAATACACATTGTTTTATCAGCATGTTGAAAGAGAAAAATCAGAGCAAAAGGGAAAAACCATGGGAAAGATTAAAAAAAAAAACAGAAAAAAGAATTGAACATAGCATGTGTTGATTTACAGTCAGTCTCCTTAGTTCTTTTTCTGAATGCAGATGACATTTTCTGTCCAAAGTCTATTAGAATTGCTTTGAATCACTGAACCACTGAGAAGAACCAAGTCTTTCATAGTTGATGATCACATGTTCTCGCTGTAAATGTGTACAATGTATTCCTGGTTCTGCTTATTTCGCTTAGCATCAGTTCTTATAAATCTTTCCAGGAATTTCTAAAATCAGTTTATTCATCATTTTTTATAGAATGATAGTAATTCCTTTATACTCATATATCATAACTTGTTCAACCATTCCCCAAGTGATGGGCATCTACTCATTTTCCATTTCTTTGCTACCACAAAAAAGAGCTGCTACAAACATTTTTGCATATATGGGTCCTTTCCCCTCCTTTCTGATTTCCTTGGGATACAGATCCAGTTATAGAACTGTTTTGGGCATAGTTCCAAATTGTCCAGAATGGTTGGATCATTTCACAGTTCTATCAACACTACATTAGTGTCCCAATTTCCCCCCTCCCCTCCAGTATTTATCATTATCTTTTCCTGCATCTTAGTTAATCTGAGAGGTGTGAAGTAGTACTCAGAGCTGTTTAAATTTGCATTTCTTTAATTTTGTCATCAGAAAATTATCTGTTCATATCCTTTGACCATTTATCAATTGGGGAATAACTTGTATTCTTATAAATTTGATAGAGTTCTTTATATATTTTAGAAATGAGACTTTTATCAGAAACACTGAGTGTAAAGACTTTTTCCCAGCTTTGTTCTTTTTTAATCTTGTTTCTGTTGGTGTTGTTTGTGTAAAACCTTTTTAATTTAATATAATCAAAGTTGTCCATTTTGCCTTTCATAATATTCTCTAGTGTTCTTTGGTCATAAATTCCTCCCTTTTCCAAAGAGATGATAGATAAATTATCCCTGATAACCCTTCCTCACTTAAGTCAAATTTACTTGTATGTCATGGTATCACTTCCCTGATGTCATGGTCCTCTTGGAGAATGAAGAACAAATATAACAGTATTTCCATTTTAAAGACCAGATAGCTTTAAGTGATTTGCCTAGCACAGTGCTATCTAAAGTAGGATTCAAATTCAGGTTTTACTATCAAATCCCATACTTGATCCATTTTGAAAAAATAAAGAAAAGGAAGCCGTCTCTAATAGCTTCTTTACTGTCTAGTTAGCTATAAATATACATTTCCTGTGAAATGTTCAGAGGATTCCTACACTTGTAAAAATGTAATGTAATCAAATGGTCCTTATCCTAATAATCCCATCATGTTAAACTGTGTGATCACACTGGTTTAAGGTTAATAGGTTTATGAGATTACTCTCAAGAGTTATATTTAGATCATCCATTAGAAAGTTATTGAGCCAGAAAAGGAACAGTAGCTGATTTCACTAAAAAGGGGAAAAAAAAAAAAAAAAACTCCTTTGTTAAATGATTTTAAAGATTTTTCTTATTAGGTTCTATTATTTGTACCTTTAATGGATTAATTCTTTAGGTTTACTTGGAGAAGAAAGTAAGTTGAATTAAACAATAAAATTAGATTCTTTAAATTAGGTTTAGTTGGTATTTTGGTAGCCACTTTACCTTTGCTCCTTTGTTTAAGGTATAAGCATCAGACATCTCCACAACTTTAGATTTTTAATACATTTTTATACAGTTCAAAGTTATATCCTTCCTTGTTTTACAACTTTTGAGTTAGTTTCATTTAAAAGCATCATCACACTCATGTGATTTTTAAATGAAAAAAACTTTATAATTGAGGTAGAATGATAATCTGTTTGTAAATTCTTCATCCCAAACTCCTAAATTTAAGTTCATATGTAAATAGATGTGTTTACATTTATAATGGTAGCTAACTTAATTCATTTTTCTATAGACCTATAAGTTTTACCTCATGCTTTCCAAAAACTCTTCTCAAATAGACTTGCACAGTTCAGGGCATATAATAAGCACTTAAGTAAGGTGTTTTCTACAAATGAACCATTTTATATAGGCATGTTGTTGTTTGTCTTTCATTTTTTAAAAGGACCAATGATATCATGGGTGATACCTTGACTCTGTTGTGAATTTAATTTAATTGAGGCAGATTTGAACTTTCAGACTTCCTTCCAGAGTCGTCAAAACCCAGTAGCAATACACATCAAGACAATTCATGATATTCCAGATACATTTTTACCTTGTATGTCTGACCAAGCTTGAAGTGCTCAACAATATCTGCTTCAAGTGCCACGATAGCTGTTGGAACAAATGGTTCTCATGTGCCTAGATATCCACTGGTGGGCTTGAGGCTCATTGGGTACCTTTAACCTGGTTTAGCCCACCAGCTGAAAACCAGGATGTGGTTACTCTGCCGGCTACAGCTTCTTGGAGCCACAGGAAAGAATTGAGTGCCAAGTAGACACCAAGGGTGGAGGAGTGACCCTGGAGAGAAAGTCCTCACAACAGAGGGGCCAGGTCTCTGACATGGAGAAAAAGTCCTGACCTTAAATCTAAAGCAAGAAGACCTGGGCCATGACTCTGGCACTAGATAAGTCACTCAGTATTCCTGAACCTCAGTTTCTTCAATCACAAAATGAGTTAGCTTTTTTTTTTTTCTTCACTAAATATCTACTTCTAGTCTTTGGTTTTGAGAGGGTACCTGAGCCTTGAGATATCCTCTTTTTCCTCCCATCCCCCAATGACCAACATAACACAATTCCCTCAGCTGCAAAAAATTTCAGTAACCATGGCTATAATAAGACATTGCTTTTTCTTGAACCTCACGTTGCTTGGTTTTAGATACATGTATACCCAGCCAGGAAAACCAATGAAGGGAGGTATATTAATAAGTGGTAAGAGTTTGGGGAGCCATCATCTAAAAAGAGGAGGGTTATCTCCTAGAAAATTTATAACCTGTGTAATATCTGGCAGTGCCGTGTTTGATAGTTCAATGTTAATTCTTCTGGAAAGCAAAGAGGAATTCATATATGTTAACATATACTTGGGTAGAAGAAGAGTCATGGCCTCCAGATTTTGAAATAATAATAATAAAACCAAAGAGTTGCAGAATCAAATAGGATAATACTTGTAAAGTGCTTTGCAAACCCTATAATGCTATATAAATGCTAAATAGATTATTAGAACTGTTTATAATTATGCCAAGCTCTGGGGGCTATGGCACTTCTCATTTGCTATTCTTAATAATAAATGAAGAATGAACAATAGTAACCTTCTAGATCCATCTTCCATTCAAACAAAATTTAGTGATACTTTTGAAGTCACATTTGGCCCCTCATATTAGAATCTCTAGTTCATTACTTATGTCACACATATTTTGTACATTTAAGTACAGATATCAGATACCATCATTTATATTATTGACCCTCCTTAGCATTATCTCACTTTAATTACTGATCTTAATTACTGATTTTCTCCTTTCTACTTTGTATCTCTTCAAGTTTCAGGACTCTGCCTTGCTGGAATTCATTTTTTCCCCTATTCTTATGTAGTCGCTTCCTATTTGTCTCAAGTTTTCTTACCTATAGAATGGGGACAATAAGAATATTTATTTCCCAGGGTTGTTATAAACATCAAATAAGAGAATTGTAAGGGGCCTGGCACAGAGCAAGTGCTATATAAGTATTATTATTGTTGTTGTTGTTATTATTATTCTTTCTTAATTCTCTTAATCATAGTTTCAAAAGTAGAGAGCAAGAGACAGCAAATGGGGAGTCATGAGCTTAAGCTCTAGAGTCATTGGCTCTGTTCTCTGAACTGTGTCTTACTTCTGTCTCAGAAGACAGAAGACGGTGGGGAAGAAGAGAGGGACCAGTGAGTAATGAAAGAAAGCTCTTTTAATATAGTAGTTTTTGATTGTCTTGATACAACATGTACAATTCTTATTATTCAAAGATGTTAGCTATACTTCTCATGCTAATCTTTAGGTCAGAGGAGTCAACTCAAATAGAAATAAGAGTTCACTAAACAATACCAAAAGCTCCCAGTTGTTGCTATCATCTATGTTTTATATTAACATCTACATTTGTGTTAATATTATTTTTTAAAATATTTCCCAATTACATTTTAATCTAATTCAGGCATCAGTGGAAAGCAAATGTTATGGGCAGTGGGTATGTTTGCCACTTCTCCTAGGTTAGTAGGTTAATTGTAGTGGTAAGTAGTGATCTGTATTTAGTCATCTTACACACACATATGCACACATGCACACACAGAAAATTGTTGATATTATTTTCTCAGGATGATATCACATGAGGTTGCTTATTAATAATAATCTGCTGGATTTGCATCTGCAATGATATTAAAAGTTACAGAAATAAGCACATCCTGAGGAAGTAATTGTAGTTTTCTAGACATACTTGTAAGTACCTCTGACTCTGGCAGTATTTCTAGGCATCTGAAACAAATTCTTAAACTGTAAGTATCTCATGAAATAGAGTTGAGGAATGTAAGGGGGAAAAAAAGACAAATAGGGTAAAACCATAAAATATGTCTTCTATATTTTCAATGAATGTATATTAAGTTGAAAAATAATTTGCATCATTGTATTTTAGTGTTTGGTCTGATTAGGATCAATAGTTTTTGATTTGTTTTCTCCAACCTCTTGTGGTACAGATGTACTTGATAATATTACCAGAATATTTATTACTGTTATGGACACTGGAATCCATGAAAGTCTGTTTCGATGTAGTAACTTGAATGAAATAAAGTGCATTCACTAAAATATATTCCCTTAACGGATATTTATATATAACCAAGAAGAAATCACTGTGATAAATGTGAGTTACTAAAATAGCTTTCAATAAAAAATCCTGGTATTCATAAATCTCACCTCTGTATTGCCACACTAACTTGAAAATTAAACTTAGACATAATATCTACCCACAATAAGCCTTTCAATGTTCAATTTTTTAATTATTTCAACTGTATAATGAAGCACAACTTTATGGGACATACTTTCAGATTAATCATAAAGCATACAAATTTGCATTTTACATTTTCAACCACATCCCAGAATTTGATATCAAGTACTTAATGTTGCTGAAATGAACACAAATACTTCAATAAAATTTATTGTTTTTGGAAAACACCAATTATTCTTATTATCTATTTAATTATTTGATGGATTTTGTTAGTGAGTAACAGCTTTTCACTAATAATGCACCTAATCTCCTGTAGTTTCCTATAGTTCTTATCCATGCCCTCCTCTTTATCTTTTAGTATTCAAAGGCTATAAAGTACCATTTTGTCCATCCTTTATCTTTCATCTTTGACACTTTTCCTTTTCCAGTCAAACATTTCCTTAAGAATTCGTCTTTTCCATCCTATTGCTTTTGCAAGTCTTTTCTAGTGATATGTTTTAGATTGTTTATGCCCTTTGACTTATTCACATTTTAGTTCTGAGATCATAGTGGTCCATGATTCACAACCATATGACATAACCAGATGAATCTTGGAATTAAGAAGATAGCTTTTTGCAGCATTTAGCAGTTTTGTATCATTAAAAACACTGTTCAATTTCCCAAAGGCAGTCATCAATTGTTTGACATTAAGTAAGGTGTTAAATTCAAAATATGTCCCGCCTAAGGTCCAACCAAATGAAGCATTTCTTAACAATGGTAAGGTTTCCCAAATGCTCTTATTTGCAAATGACTTTATATCCATCACATTAAGTGCCAGAACCCTGAAATTCCTCTTCCATGAAATCTATAGCAACACATAAGTAATTGGTCTAACCATTCACTCTGAAAGATAAAGTGAATGAAAAATGCTTATTTCCAGATGGATAATGAGTGAAACCCAGAATTAAGTGGTAGGAGAGTGAGCTGAATTATAAGAGGTAATTAAGTAGTACTGAAATTTAAAAATAATCTAAACCTCTCCTGTATTCTTGGCTACTATGCACCAGTAATTACAACATCCAACCTGTACATTTTGATGTCCAAATCTCACCTCTCCATTTCTGTACCTCAATGAGTCCCCTCCCCTCCTAATAAAATACAACTGACTGTGTCAGCCAAATCGATAATCTTTATACCTAGACAAAGTATCATCTTGGAATTTGAATTTCAGTCTCCTCATCTATACTGATTCCAACAAACCAGAACAGGCTTCTTTACCATTTTTTGTCATGAATTTCTTTGGCTCTCTGAAGCCTATAGACACCTTTTTCAGAAGAATGTTTGTCTGCATCCATCAGAATCTAGTGAAAAAGAAAATATATAGAGAGAGATATAAATATTTTTTGATTCCAGGTTCTCCCATGGACTTTTCCATCTGTTCTGCCACTGAATATTCTTTCTTGAGATTCCACAGTTACCTCTTGTTTTCTTCTTACTTTCCCAAAGATTAATTCTAAGTATTATATTTGTGTTTCTTCTTTCTTCTTGCCTTCCTTTTCTTTCTTTCTTCCTCTCTTTATTATTTCCCCCCTTCCTTTCTTCCTCCCTTCTCTCTTTATTCCTTCTTCTTTTTCCTCCCTTCTTTCCTCCTTCTCTTCTTTATTTCTTTCCAGAAATACATCTTTATTTCCTAAACAAAATTCTGTATAAGAAATACTATTAACCATTATTTTTAGATTTAGATATTGAGAAATGAGTTTTATTTTTTTCATGGTTTTGCAGGTAGTTTATGTAAACATTTATTACTATGAGGACCACCAAAATATTTAAGAACTTTATGACCTAAGAAAAAAATAGATAGGTATAGTGATAATAATAAAATTACCATTGTATATAGTGCTTATAGTGTAACAAGCATGGTGCATTGATTTCATTTAATCCACACAGCACCTCCCCATTTTATAGTTGTATCACCATTTTACAATGAGTCAACTAAAGTAAACAATGATTTACCCAGAGTCACAAGTGATAGATGTCTGAGGCTGGATTTGAACTCAGTTCTTCCAAATTCCAGGCCAGTATTCTTTTCATTGTACCACCTACCTACCCTTACTGTTCTATTATCAGCATTTTAGCATCCAAGGATCCATAAGCTTGTATAATTTAAATTTTCTAGACTGAATCTGGCATATTTTGTAAACAAGTTCTACATCAAACCAGTGAGTGAATATTAGTAAGCATCTTAAGTAATTGTCACATACATTAGCAATTTTTTTGTGACTAAGGAGTAGTCACACTTCCTGTGATTTATTTAAAATATTCTTTCATAATAAAAATTCCCTTTTCCTTTTATTCCTCACTCTCCCATTTCTTTTTCCTTTCTTTTCTCCTAGGGTAGGAGTTCCCTTGGGTGTGAGCACCCAAGAAGCAAAAGATCACATAAAATAATATATATAAAGATTTTTTTCAAACTTTAAAGATTTTAGCACAGTGGCTGGCATACAGGAAGCACTTAATAAATATTTATTGACAGACTTAGAATACATAAATATAGTAAATGCTAAGTGCTGAGTGTTTTAAAGTTTGTAAAAAAAAAAAAAACTCAAACTATATACATCTGGTCTTTTATTTCTTGGCTACTCATACTTTTTTTTTGCTATTAGTTCTTTACTAATAACCATTGTTATTGTCATTGTCATCATTATTATTATTGTCATTATTATATTCTAACCTTTTTAGCAATGAAAAACCTTAACTTTTAGTTAAGTTTTATGGACTATTATTCAGGTAACAAAATAATTGCTTTTTATAATTGAATTAAAATATTGGCTTATAAAATCATCTTCTGTAGGCTTACTGAAAACATCTTTGGGGAACCCAAGTAGTGTATATAATAATAATATATAATGAATATGTAGATATAGAAATAGATGTCATATAAGTAGATATTTTAATCTGTTATCACATGACTGATTACATTAGCAAGATCTTTATATTTTGAATGTTTTTCCTTTCATTTAGCTTAGGAGACTATTAATAATTGATATGGCAATATCTATTAAAACATTATTTTTAGTATCTTATCAATAGTATATCTAAGCAAATTTAAGCAAGAATTTTATCTATAATTAGTCCAGATTTAGTTTTGTTAATTGGTTGATTTTTGAAAAGAATATTTTCATTTTTTTCTGCAATATTTTTCATAAAAGAAGCTGTCATATGCTGTTAGAAAGCTAGCAAGATTTTGATGTATAATTGTAGTTTGGCAGCATGTATTTATCTAGATATTTGGTAAGTACTAGGCATTTTGTAGCTTAAAGGGTAGGGTCTACTAAAAAGAGCATTGGATTTGGAGTCTGAGTACTAACATGAATATGGACAAATCACTTTACTCATTACATGTCCCTTCCCCTTGAAGGTCCCTTCCAGCTCTAAATAGGAACCATGGATAACTTAATTCTACTTCATTATCATTTTTATTGTTTTGAATTCTGAACTTAAACACCTTCCCCCCAAAAAGCATTTAAATACGTATAGCAGAACATCCACAGAAAGGATTCTATATGAAATTGTGAATATCCATTTCATATCGTCTCTTAAAATATATATGTATATGTCCATACATATTCATAGAATAGAAGAAAATTCAAAAGGAAATGGAGACAAGTCAGGTTAGTTTTAAAAATACATCATGCATTTTTCATATATATGTATATATTACATGTATAACATGTTTATATTATCCATGTATAATGTATGTATGCTGTGCATGATATAATGGGTATTATATGAAGTGATTTTGTATAATTTAATATAATATGTAGATATACTATATGGCATGCATACATACCATATATTATACATGTATAATGCATGCAAATGGATATAATATATACATATGTTACATATGTATAATATTGAGACTGTGTTTTATCCATACATAAATTATACAAGTAACTTTCAAAACCATTTTATGTTTCTGTGCTTCTTTTTGAATTTCACAAAAATATTAAAATGGCCTTTGGGGCACATTTCTGTTGCTTAATTCTCTTTCCTCCCAAACTTCTCTCAACTAATTGAAAACCAGAAGGAAAAGAAAAAAGAAAAAAAAAATGCAAACTTGTTACAAAGAAGCTTTGTAAAACAAAACTGACAGAGACCTTTTTCAAAAACATGTCTCTGTACCTTGTTCACAATGTCTGTTTCAGAAGTTGGGGAACATGCTTCATTATCATTTCTCAGGTGGTATATGGTTGGTCATTGTCTTGATCAGAATTTTTTGAATTTTTCAAGTTATATTTATCTTCTTGTTCTAATATAAATTAGTCTTCTGGCTCTGCTCATTTCACTTTGTGATCAGTAAAATTGCCCAGGATTATCTGAAATCATATTCCATTGCATTCATTTTGTCATAATTTGTCATTAGTTCCCCAGTTATCTAAGAGATATAAATTATTAAGACACTCCATTGGATTTTGGTTCTTTTCTTTTAATCCTCCTTTTTCTTTTTCCTTCAGATTGAAATTTGTTTTGCTAGTGTCCATTTCCTCTTCCGTATTATGCCCTATCCAACTATTCTTCCCTAGATCCCCAATTGTTTTTTTCTTTCAGATGAGTGGGGTACTTCTAATATCTATTTCCCCAATTCATTTTTCTGTGTTTATATATTCTTCTCACACACCATAATTATGAGAAATAATAAATTCCACTTCCTTCTTCCTCCTTAATTCAACAATGTCTTCTTCCTCTTACTGTGCCTTGTCTTAGCCATTTCACTCCAATATAAAGACCTTTTTTTTTCTTATTTAACTCCTTTAATGCCTTATGATGACATTAAGATCTGAAAGGACACTTATTTCTTCTCCCCTTATTAGAATATTAACTGTAGTTTTCTAGGCTAATAACATTTATGGGTAACCTACTATTTGCCAGGCAAATGTCAGGGATACAAAGAAAGCCAAGAACAATTCTCTTCTTTTGAGGAGTTCACACACAGTTCCTTATAGTTGTTCAAATGAGTTTAATTCTCTAGGTTTCTCTTGATTCTCAAGTATTTATTTTAAAATTCATATAGTCTTAATATACTTGATAATTTTCTTTTTGGTCTTGATATATTTGATAATTTTCTCTTTTAAAATTCTACTTTCCTATGATCTTGATATACTTGATAATTTTCTCTTCTTTTAAAAATCCATTTTCCTACTATGCCCCCATGGTCCCCACTTTGTACTCCATACACATCATAGTATTATACTTAGTTTTCCTGGGTAAGTTATTCTAGGTAATTGTAGTAATACTTTCTCTTTTGCCTTTGAAATATTATATTACAAGATACTCCTTGGTACTTTAAGCTCTAGACTAATGATTCTAAGAAGTATATACAGAGAAGGTCCAGGATGGAGGTTTTATAGTTTTGAGGATGTTGGGGAAACTATTCTCAGCTTATTTGAAATTTCCATATTAAATATGGGAAGATAGATCTTTGATTCCATTATTCAAAACTAAATATTGTCAATGAATTATAGATAGCTAACAAACCCTAGGCCTACTCTCCCATATTCACTATATATATATATATAATATATATATATATATATTTTTTTTTTGCAAGAAAAACCTACATAGACATTAAGGACATCTTCTCTGAATATATGAGGAGCAATAGGTGTAGATTTTTCAAAATTATATCCTACAATAGATCATTTCTATAGAGAGACACAAATAACTACCAAGTATGGAAAATACAAGATCCTTTGTAACTAGAGACGTTTATTTGGTAGAGCAAAATGCTTCCTTAAAGACTTTGTCCCTTGTATTTATTAAAATTCTGTAAGATTTTTTGAAAGATACAAGAAGATGTAACTTTGATAATGAGTGGTTTGTAATTGTCATTAAGGCCAAAATGGAAGATGGATTCCTTAGAAATACTGAGGTCTTATTCAACACTGTTTGTTTCATCAAATCTTGAAAAATCCCAGAAGTTCTTAAGTGATATCCATTATCACTCAAAAGAGTTTTTTTTAATTATACAAATAAGGGGGGAAAAAAGTGGACTTTCAAATACCCAGTAAGGTTCTGTGTCCTTGTTTGATGAATGAATGATTAAATCTGGATCATTCCTTGATCTCTCAGATTTTCTTCCCATTTGATCTTTGTTATCATTTAGACAAGTTCATGAAAAATACTGGAAAGATTTTAAGTATGGATTGACTCAGTAGTAGCTCCTATGATCATTGTTCAAAGACCAGCTTAATTCAGTTCAAAGGGGAACATCTCTAGATGGGTTAGCGAATGATAGATTTCTTAAGCTATGTCTACTTTCACAATTCATTTTTTGTGTTATAAAGTAGTTGTTTTTTGTTGCAGTGAAGAGAGCACTCATTTGGTCAAAGTTATACATCCCTATAATATTAAAGTATTTCATTACCAATCTTAAAACTCATTTTTATATTAATTATTACTGCCCCTTTCAATTTCTTACTTTCATCCTCCAAAAACCACTAATATATCAAATCATTCCTCTTCATTTGCATACAAACATATAAAGAATTGGTAAATTAAAAAATATTAAATTTGGAGTTGGGATCTGAATTCAAATCCTACATTTGTCATTCAATAACTGTATGACCTTCAGCAAGTCCCATAACTCATCTGGACCTCAAGTTCCATACATGAGAAATGGATGATAAGGACTGGATGTCCTCTAAGGTCCTTTTAAATTTCTAACTACAATTCTGTGATTTCTGCTAATATAGGAATCCCAACATTCTTCCAGAGCTTGTTGGATGACATTCTCATGAATACAATATATATAAGAGGCTGTAGTCTCTGTTCAACACCAAATTTTGTCCTAGGAACATTTAGGCATATTGACAAAAATGTCTTTGTTTTTATTGTCTGCTCATTATCCTATTTATATTAAATTAGAACTATTTTCTAGCAATTCTTTTTTTTTTTTTTTTAAATGATCTCTCTACTATGGGTAGCATATGAATCAAAGTTAGGCATTTACTCAACTCACATAGACTAATAAAAATAACTCCTGTTTAATAAATGTCTTAGAAATTTATTTCTGTACTTTCTTTTGCTTTTCTCTCCCTGCCCCATCCCCACTTGGTTATGTCTTACATTTAATGGATAAGAAAAATTCCAGGAGCACATCCCCTGTGAATCTGAACTAACCACTGATTACGCTAAGTAGAAGCCAAGAGATTTTCTGAGCCAAAGAACTACAATAAATTATTCAGAAATAGGCCTTTCTTCTTGTAGTTTTGGTATTTCCCAGACTGTAAAGGATATTTGATATGATATATGTATACTAACACAGTGAAATGTTACTAAGGGAAATGGGAATTCAGAAGTAGTAGAGATTTTAAAGTTCTACATTTTCACATTTTATGTAATACTGGATAAAACATCTTTGCCAGTGCAGGGTAGAAAATGGTTATGGAAGAGACTTTTAGAAGGATAGAATGAAAGGGAAATTATTTCATCATCAATGATGTGTTAGGTGTACATATGAGAATGGTGTTATGTAAGTCCTAAACAAAACAGTTAAATTGAGAAAATCTATGCCATATTTCCTTTCTCCTTATTTCACCCTACTCCTAAATATAACCTTCTCAATTCCAAAGAAACTGGGCTTCTCTCTTTACTCTTTACTTTTAACGTTTTATTCTGAGTCTTTTATCACAAAGTGATAAAAGGAGGCCTGGAATGGTCTCTTTCTTTTCAATTCAACAGCTGAATTTGTTGAATTCCGTCCTTCTCCATGATAACTTAATTGGCCATTTTCTCCCTTCCCCCATGAGCAATGACTATTTAGTTCCCAGGGACATCTCACATAGTTTCTGTTTGTGCAAATTTTGTATATATCATATTGTTTATAGACTATATGCTCCATGAAATCAGGGACTGTTTTATATTTAAACCTTAACTTCCCTCAATAAATCTGATGGGGGAAATAGTATTTCATGAATAAAGATTATTTTTTGATAAGGATATTTGGCTTTTATACTATATATTCACTTATCAAATCCTTCACATATTTTTTTCAGAGAACCTTTCCTTTTTTTTTTTTCTTTAAAAAATATTTACTGACCCCTATACTTGATGGGGAATAGATAGATGAAAAGCTATTATTAAGTTCTTAGAATGTATTAAAAATTGTTCTATTCTAAATTATGTAGATATGTATAGAAAGTAAGACATGCCTTTTATCTCAAGAAATTTATATTATAATAGAAGGAGATGATACACATAAAAGCTATGAGGCAGATGGAAAGACCCCATGGTTCTTAAAGTGTAGCTGAAAGGCGCATGATATAAAGCATATTCTTAATAAAACCTCTTCTGATGTTGGGCCATTTTCCATTGTCAAAATCGTTATTTTCTGGGTATTCAGTAACTACAGCAATAGCTATTCTGCAAGGAAATGCCTGGTTAAACTAAATGAATCTAGTGATTTCTGGGGATTAGTCATAGTAAACATATTCCTAGTTATTAGTATGGGGACTGGGCTTGAAAAACGGCTTGTGATTTGAATGGAAGTGTTATTCCTGAGTGTCGTATCCTGAGCTGGCTCCATCAGGTTCTGAGGAAATTTTGTAGTTGAGGTTTGAATATTGTTTTGACTTACCTGATATATCCATTAATAACCTCCAGAGAATCTTACTTCTTTGCCTAGTTTCTAAGGCATACTTTTATGTAATCATGCTATCTCAACTTTCTTATCATTTCTTGATTGAAGCCTGAGAAATGGTAGAGAATTATTCCTCTCTAGCCAGATATCTTCATGGCCACCAGCAATCTTCAAATAAAAACTCCTTGTATCATTTCAAAAGAGTCTTGGGAAAGTAATCTAACATAGAAGCAACTTTCCAGTTTCAGGAAACTCGGAAGCATCCATAGATAATCATGCTATAGTTGCCTATTCTTATAAATTGGATATATTTATCTGTGCTGAGATGACATTCTCTTTTGAAGAATTAGTGAGTTCTTCAAAAAAGAACTGAAATACCTATTTTTGTTGGGAGTATTATAGAAAGGTTTCATCCTTCAGCTACAAATTGGAGTATATGACATCTCAGATGCATTCAATTCTGAAATTCTTCAACTCTTTTTTTTCCCCCATAATTATAGATGTAAGCTATATGATTGTGTGGCCTATGCCCAAAAGAGAACACAGAGAAAGGAAAGGTCCTATCTGTAAAAATCAACACAAAACCAACAACAACTTAGAGCAGCTCCTTGTTTTAGTGATAACAAAAAATTAAAGGGGTAGCAATATAAATGTGATGGAATGCTGTTGTGCTGTAAAAAGTGATGAAATCAATGGTTTCAAAGAGGCATGGAAAGATTTGTTTGAAATGATGTAGAAAGAAGTAATTAGAAGCAGAAGAATAATTTATGCTAAAATAGCAGTATTATAAAACAACAATTTTGAAGAATTTTATAAACTAAAAAATGAAATGAGCAGCACTAGGAGAAAATTAAAGCAATAAGAACAATACTCTAACGACAAATGACTCTGGCAGCAGTAAGAAGTGCCTGGTATACAATAGAGACTTAAATGTGTGTTCATTGATTGATCAATTCAGTAACATCTGTGATAACAGAGGACTGCTGATGAAATATGCTACCTACCTCCTACCAAAAAGATTCAAGTTGAAGAATGAGGAGTATGACTTTTAAAAATCAATCAAGGATTCCCATCAGTGGGGGAATAGCTGAACAAGTTGTGGTACATGAAGGTTATGGGATAATATTGTTTTATAAAAAATGTGAACAAGCTGATTATGTAGAAAGGCTTAGAAAAATTTTACATGAACTGATGCTGAGTGAAACAAGCAGAACCAGAAATATATTGTACACAATAACAGCAAGAATGTGCTATGATCAACTGAGAAAATCTTAGTTCTTTTCATTGATTCAGTGATCCAAAGCAGTTCCAATAGACTTTGGACAGAAAATGCCATCTGCATCCAGAAAAAGAATCAAGGCAACTGAATATAAATCAGCATATGCTATGTTTTTTTTTGTTTTGTTTTGTTTTTTTAATCTTTCCCATGGTTTTTCCCTTTTGCTCTGATTTTCCTCTCCCAACATGATTCATAAAGCAATGTGTATTAAAAATAAATAAATTTACTACCATAAAAAATACAAAGCTAATTTTCTAAGGATATTGTTGAAAGAAAGGAAAACAAATCATTTGTACAAAAGATGATTAATCAACAGTGTTTCACTTGACTATTTACTACAAAGAATTAGATTTTCTCTTTTATTCAAGTGAGGTGGAGAATCAGAAGGAAGAAAGAGATAATTTAATTAAAAAATGAAACAAATTACTAAAATTGGTAAAATTACTAAAAATAATTACTTTGTGGAATCATGATATTCTGTTCCTTTGATATGGAAGAGGAATAGAGTACAATATCAATAATCATACACATGGTAGAGTTTTTAATAAAATTAAAGAGATACTTCTTAGTTTCTGATCTTAGCTCACTTAATCATGCTGCCTCTTACCGACTTTTACCAGAAGCTTAGTGTGCCTTCTTTTTTACTTTCTTGAGTATGTGTTATAAACCAAAGCATCAAGTTTGCCTTATTGTTTTTAAATTTTTTATAGTAAAAGCTATCATAAATATCACAGGAGTACATCTTTCAAACTTCTCCCCCACCCCAAGGGAATCTCTTGTCATAAACAGCATACCTCAGTAGATTGAAGATAAAGATGTATTTCACTAAAGGAAATAGATGACAAGTTTCTGAACCCATTTTGGCAGATAACTTAACATTCAGCCTCAAATTGTTGAAACTGTCAAATGAGCATGTTCATTGCAATGAACTATAAAGAAAGGAATGATGGGTAGCATCACTCATCAGATCATATTCAAGACCAGAAATCAGGAATTTTAGTCAACAGCTCAAACCTGACTTGATCATTGCTTTTGACTAGGATTTTCCTAAATTAAGTACCTCTCATTTCCTTCCTTATATCATCTGTGATATGGGAATCTGATAGGTGAATTGCAGTCTTCAATTAGCTTGATTAAAACAAATCCCCTTAAACTATCAAATGGTAAAGTTCCATTTAAGTGCCCCACTAAAAAAGAATAGTAAGAAATAATGGTGATCTTTAAAAAGAATTAAAATGCAACCATTCTGTTCAGTTTTGCTGAGCTGGTTTTCAGTGACCTTTAATTGTCCTGCATGATGGTTTCTGGTTAGCAGCATGCTTTTATTAAGAAAAATGGGGATTCACACCTGTAGTATTGGTGATGATCCAAACAGTTTTATTTGCTTTTGACTGCCTCATGCAGGCAGTTCCCTGGATAATCGAATGTTCCTCAGCCAGGAGTTTCCAGTTGTTACAATAATGTTCTAACATGCTAGTCCCTTGAAACAAGATTGCTCATTAACTGTGATGCCTAAAATGTCATCTGAAATGTTATATAGTCATCCACAATTATTGTACCTCCTCTTCCTATTTTATTAGATGATTGGTTTATGCATTGGAGGAAAGAAGAGGTAACTTGTACAGTGTCTCAAAAGTCCTAGTGCAGTTTTAAGCTTTGCTTTTAAAACAAAAGCTTAGAAATAGCTTTAAGCTTTCAAAGTTTTAATGGCTTAAATAAACTACATTAAGATTTCTTGGATACACCATTTTCACATGATCATATATGTGAGGAGAATGAAATGGACTAAGAATTTGTTCACAGAGATATATGTTTAGTCCTCTCCTTAACTTCTATGGCAATTCTGCTGTCTGTATGAAATAGCTTACATGTAAAATGAAAGCATGAAGACTGTTGAGTGCTTCTGTTAGACAAATGTTTTAGATGTCTCAATAAAAGCAAAATTGAGTCAGTCAGATATTGATGCCAAGAAGACAGATTAAGGTAGCATTTGATATATTGTTTTAACATTATGGTTTTATATCTAAAATGGCTTTGTTTTCTTCATAGAGGAAAAAAAAAAGTATTGATCTTTTGCAGTAAGGGAGTTCCCTCTTCTCCCATCGTTCTTTAAATATAGTTGGTACTCAGTAAATTCTAGTGATCTAATACATTTTGTATAAAATTGCCTTCTTCTATGCCAGTGTAGGTATAGATGAATTTCCATAACTTTGAGGTGATTTAATCAAACCATTAAAAGTACATGAATAGCAATGCATTAGTCCATTTTCTTTCTTAATATTTACAAAGCAGCACTTAATTAGCATAACTGAATTCAAGAATTATTTGGAAGTGTATAATTAAAAAGTTAGGACCTAGGGCAGCTAGGTGGCACAGTGGATGGAGCACCAGCCCTGAAGTCAGAAGAACCTGAGTACAAAATCTGGCCTCAGACACTTCACACTTCCTGGTTGTGTGACCCTGAACAAGTCACTTAAGCTCAATTGCCTCAGCAAAAAAATTTAAAAAAAAAAGTCAGGACCTAAGAGAGACTCTCTACCTATTTCAAACAGCCCTTGAAATTATATTGATTTGGGGCTTCCCTCGAATGGATGAAAGCAATCTTAAGAATTCTGGAATGGGGATCTCTTCTTCCTCCCCAAGATGACTTAGAATTCTGCAAAAGTCTTAAGAACTAAAATACTTCTCTGGGGTTTCCTCAGAGTAACCCCAGTCTGGGCCTCAATATGATCTTCTCAGATTGAATAGAGGCTTTCTAATTGAAAGATCAAGCCCACCCTAGGAACTCCAGAGGGTCCAGTACTACTTTTGAGTTCAAGGTGCAGATGTATAGCCTGAAATACTGACCAACATTTTCTAAAACACAATAAGACTCATAATTGATTCATTATCCATTATTAGCTTATTAACTTATAAAGTAGAATCATATCCTATATGCTTTGGTCAAAGTAATCTCCTATTATACATATAACTCTAATCAATTCAATCCCGGCTCTTAAGGGGCTTTATATAAAGTGAAAAATTCATAACTTAATTTTTCAGTTAACAGCTATTTTATTTTCTTTTCATCTTGCCTACCTCCCAATTTAAAGGGGGAAATTTTTTTTGTATTAATTATTGATAGACAAGCAAAATTTTCCTTTGCCATATTGTCCATGTCCTAAAGTGTGATTCATTATAAATCATGAATCTATCAACTCTCTCTCTGCAAGTGTATTCTTTTTTTTTTTTTTTTTTTTTTTCTGAGGCAATTGGGGTTAAGTGACTTAGTGACTTGCCCAGGGTCATACAGCTAGGAAGTATTAAGGGTCTGAGGTCACATTTGAACTCAGGTCTTCTTGACTTCCGGGCCACATACTTGCCCCTTGCAAGTGTATACTTTCAAAGAAATCATAAATGCTGGAAGGGCTGTTGGAAAGCAGATACATTTATACATTGTTTGGATATATGAAATAATATAGCAATTTCTGGAAAGCAATTGGAAACTACACCCCAAAAGACCTTAAGCTGAGTATACCCTTTGACATAGAATCATGTCTACTATATTTATATCCTTAATTTAACATTAAAAACTGGTTATAGACTATCCAGTGTTATGTCATGCTATTGTCCTTTAATCAATTTATTCCAATTTAACCATCCTTTAAGATGAAACTCACATGCTATCGCTCTGTGTAGTTTACCCTCAAAATCTGATTGTGTGGTCTATGCCCAAAAGAGAACACAGAGAAAGGAAAGGTCCTATCTGTAAAAATCAACACAAAACCAACAACAACTTAGAGCAGCTCCTTGTTTTAGTGATAACAAAAAATTAAAGGGGTAGTTGAAAGATTTTTTTTTCCTTTCTTGAAATATATTCTAGTACTTGTATGCTTACATTTTATATTTTACTCCACTCATTATGTTTCATCTCTCCTACAAAACTATTAGATCATTGAGAGGAGGAACGATGTCTTATTCATTTTTGTATCATCCATCACTTACCTCAGTACCTATTATGTGGTGGATATTTGTGGAAGAATGAATGAATGTTTATCTGAATCACTAAAGACTATCACATTCTGAAATTAATTTTAAATGAATACTAAATACTAAATTAATACTAAATGACTAGCCTATAATGGAAAAAAGAAGAAAATCATAGTGTTATGTGAAAACACAAGAAAATCATCTACTAGACCATTTCTGGGGTTGAGGGACATATATACTATATCTGTCATATTTACCAATTATTAATATTTCTAATAGCAATGTACAAAAATGATTTGTCAAGAATGTCCTCTCCCCCTTGCACTGAACTTATATATGCATGTAATTTCTTTACAAAGCAGAAGTTAATGGTAAGGGATATTTGGCTGCCATACTCAGTTACTCCTGAACAATATATATAAATAGTTGAGTCTCTTAAGTTCAGTTAGGGAAAAGAAAACACATGCAAGACTTTTCTTCTTCTTCACTGAATAAACTACAAATCCCTGTCTGTATTTTTGTGCTGATCTCTTGGAAATGGGGATTAGGAGGATGAGGTAATGGTGGTAAAGAAGGACATGAATTTCTCAGATATACTTATACCCCTGCTCTGTAAAACTTTAAAAGAAACTGCCCCAGTGATCATTTTCATGTCCTGCAAATTATTAAGAAAAATTAGTCAACAGAATGATTCCTTTAGATTTATGGACTCTGAGAACTAATTCAAAACCTACCTCAGTTTGAGTATTTTAAGAATCTCTTCAATTCATTTATATACATTAACTAAATAGACTCTATAGTGAGTCTCAATCAGAGAGTAGCCAACTTTCTAAGATGAATTATTTCTTTTCAAGGAGAGTTTTTCCAAGTATGACATTTGGAGAATCTTCTCTAGATTAAGATGATATTGGTTAGAATTTGTTTCACTGGAATACATAGTGAAATCTGCAGATATGAAAATAAGTTTAATAAATTCGCCCAAAAGAAAAAAATCTCTTTACCCTTATTTCTAATTTAGCAAAATTTTAATACTTTTTAAAAGCCCAGGAACTATTTGAAAATCATCTGTCTGATCTGGTTTATTTAGCATTTGGGAAATTTTCTTTTATTTAGAAATTTAAATAGGTTGCAATTAAGAATTTTTACCAAAGTCTGTGATGGCATGGGAACCTGGCACTGAGGTCAGGAATGAGGTTCGTAGGAAGAAAGGCTTAATTAAATGAGCCAAAGTTGGATTTAAATTGTAAATTTCTTCTTGGTGCCTGATTTCATCTTCCCATCTGAAGTGGACTAAATTTTTATACAGCTAAAATATCCACTTACAGACTGTAGCCCCATCTAGAGGCAGGACTTGATGTTTGTTTTGCCCGTTTTTCATTTTTATAGGGGGAAGGGAGCATGCCTGGACAAACTAGCTTTTAATCTGATAGTGTAACAACAGAACTGAGAGATGCATTTAAAGAGTTGAATTGGCCATGATAATGCTCTATGAGTGAAGAAAAAAGGTGTCTGCTTTTTTGGTCCCAAATTCTGTATTGCTCCAATAGTGTCACCCTATATTTTAGGATCTAATAATGATTTCCTCTCTCCCATCATCTGTTGTTTATATCATGAGACACAGAGAAAATGGCTAGCCTGGTGGTTTGGACTATCTGGGTGATAGGAGAAACAGAACTTTGCAATATGATGTCTATAAACCAAACCAGACACCCCAATGCCACGGCAAGAGTTGTCCCCAGCATTTGGCTTTTGTTATTTATTTAGCTTCTTTGCAAATAATGTTTTTCTAGTTTCTTTCTTTTTTTGTTAAATAGTATTTTACTTTTTCTAATTTCATATAAATATAGTTTTCAACATTTATTTTTATAAGATTTTGAGTTTCAAATTTTGCTTCATTCTTCCCTTACCTCTCCCTCTCCAAGACAGCAAACAATCTGATTCAGGTGATATATGTGCAATCATGTAAACGTATTTCCACATAAGTCATGTTGTGAAAGAAGATACAGAAAAAAGGGGAAAAGGCACAAAAAACAAGACTCCATAGCTCTTTTGCTAGAAATAGCATCTTCTGTCCTTTGCAATTGTCACTAAATTGTTGAGAAGAGCAAAGTCTAACATAGAACATCATCACTCAGTAATTTACTTTGTGCAATGTTCTACTTCTGCTCTGCTCATCACTCAGCATTAATTCATGTAAGTCCAGATTTTTCTGAAATTCATCCACTCATCAATTCTTATAGCACAATAGCATTCCATTATTACATTCACATACCACAACATATTCAGCCATTTTCCAATTGATAGGCATCCCCTCAATTTTTCATTTCTTGCTACCACACAAAGACCTGCTATGAATATTTTTGTAATGTAGGCCTTTTCCATTTTTTATGATCCTTTTAGGATATAGACCTAGTGGTGGTGTTTATGAATCAAAGTATATGCACAATTTGGTTGCCTTTTGGATATAGTTCCAAATTACTCTATGTAATGTTTAGATTAGCTCACAACTCTACCAACAATGCATTGGTGTTCCCATTTTCCCACATCTTCTCCAATATTTATCTTTTTTTTTCTGTAATATTAGCCAATCTGATAGGAATTAGGTGGTACCTCAGAGTTGTTTTAATTTGCATTTATTTAATCATAGTGAGTTGGAGCATTTTTCATATGACTATAGATAGCTCAAATTTTTTCCATCTGAACATTGCCTGTTCATATCCCTTGACTGTTTATCAACTGGGAAATAACTTGTATT
This sequence comes from Sarcophilus harrisii, assembly GCF_902635505.1. Lineage (NCBI taxonomy): Eukaryota > Metazoa > Chordata > Mammalia > Dasyuromorphia > Dasyuridae > Sarcophilus > Sarcophilus harrisii. The sequence continues at coordinate 129,539,774 of NC_045429.1, forward strand.
CCTACTAGCCTGACTCAATTCTCTATATATTTTGGATTTGAATTTTTATCAGACACACTGACTGTAAAAATTATTTCCTAATTTCCTTCTTCCCTTCTAATCAGAGTTGCATTGGTTTAGTTTGTACAAAAACTTTTTTTTAAGTAATCAAACTTATCCATTTTGAATTTTATAATGTTCTCTATCTATTGTTTGATCATAAATTCTTCCCTCCTCCATAGTTCTGACAGAAAAACTGTGTCTCATTCTCCTACTTTGTTTTTAGTATTACCCTTTATGTCTAAATCATATGTCTACTTTGATCTTATCTTGATATTATCTACGCCTAAGTTTTGCCACACTATTTTCCAATTTTCCCAGCAGTTTTTTTGTCAAATATTGAATTCTTCCTTCATGAGTCTTTGGGTTTATTAAAAATAGATTATCACAATCATTGGCTACTGTGTTTTGTGAACCTAATCTATTTCCCTATTCTACCACTCTACTTTTTAGCCTATATTAGATTGTTTTGATGATTACTTATAATGTCCGGGCTAGCTCTCTGGATGGCCTCAGGATTAGTCAGAATCTGGATCAAAGTCCTTGGTCTTAAGGGGGAGAAGTGAAGGAGGCAGGCAAGCTGCCACTGGCTTGCCAAATATGTTTCCTGGATTCTGAAGTCCAGAGCCTCAAGTGTCTCTTCTATTCTTGAAGCCCAGCAACTCTGATCTCTCTCCCCCTGCCCTCCAATCCTTGCCTAAGATTACCTCACCACCACACATTCAGCAAGCACCAATGGTGAGGAGAGCCATCACATCACCCTCTCATCTAAATATATGTATATAGAGCCATTATCTCTCATCGAATAGGTAATTAGCCTTAAGTGCTCTGTGGTCTCAGATTCAAATATACCTTTTCAGAGTTTCAGCCCTCTACAATTACTTCTTTATAATACAGTTTTAGATTTAGTATAGTTAGGCCACTTTCTTTTACATTTTTTTCATCAATTCCTTTAGTAAGATTGGCTTTTCTTCCAGATGAATTTTGTTATTTTTTCTAGTTCTATAAAATATTTTTTCTAGTTTGATTAGTATGACACTGGATAAGTAAATTAATATAGATATGTGTCATTTTATTATATTGGCTTGGTTTACCCATTAGCAATTTATATTTTTTCTATTTGTATAGATCTGACTTTATTTGTGTGAAATGATTTTGCAATAGTGGTTATACATTTCCTATGTTTGTCGGCAATTATACTCCCAAATATTTTTTATTTTATGCAGTTATTTTAAGTGAAATTTCCCTTTTTATCTCTTGCTGCTTAGCTTTTTAGTAATATATTGGAATGCTAATGATTTATGTGGGTTTATTTTTTCTTAGCTAAAGTTGTTTTTGTAGTTGATTCTCTAGGATTCTCTTAGTATACCATCATATAATCTGCAAGAAATGATAGTTTTCTTTCCTTGTTGCCTATTTTAGTTTCTTCAATTTCTTTTCTTTTGCTAAAGCTAAAATTTCTAGAAAAATATCGAATAAAAATGGTGTCAGTGAACATCCTTGTTTCAACCCTGATCTTGAAGTCTTCTAAATTATTCCCATTTCAGATAATGCTGATAGTTTTGGATAAATACTACTTGTCATTTTAAGAAAAGCTCCATTTATCATTGTGTTCTCTAGCGTTTTTCTAGGAATTGATGTTTTTCTGCATCTATTGATGATAATCATATGATTTCTGTTGGTTTTATTCTTGATATGGTCAATTATGCTAATACTTTTTCTAGTATTGACACAGCCTTGCAGTCCTCATATAAATCCCATGTAATCATATTGTATTATTCTGATGATCAATTGCATCGATATTCGATATTCATTAGGAAAATTGGTCTGTAGTTTACTCTGTGTGTTTTGGCTCTTCCTGGTTCAAATATCAGCATTATATTTGTGGCACAAAGGGAACTTTGTTAGACTCCACCTATTTTTTTCAAAATATTTAATATAATATTGGAATTAATCGTTCTTTAAATGTTTGGTAAAATTTACTTGTTATACATCCAGCCTTTGGATAATACAATCCCTTTTTTTCACTCCTTAGTTTTTTTTTTTCCTTATCACATCAAAATCAACTTATACTGCCACCCTCTGTTTAAATATACTCCTTCTAAAAGCCCTAATAGAGATGCAATTCTTAAGAGTTATAAGTGCCATCTTCCCATGTATGAATGTAAGCAATTTAATCTTGAATGTCATGGTATATTTTTCCTTTCCTGTTTACCTTTTTATACTTCTCTTTCAGCCTTACATTTAAAGATCAAATTTTCTGTTCAGCTGTGGTCTTTTCACCAGGAAATATTAAAAGTCCCCAATTTCATTAAATGTCTGTCTTTTCCCTGAAAGATTATGCTCAGTTGTGCTGGGTAGTCGATTCTTCTTTGTAATCCACATTCCTTTGCAGTCCAGAGTATCATATTCCACACCCTACAGTCCTTTAATGTAGAAACTGTTAAATCCTGTGTAAATTCTGACTGTGACTCCTTGATATTTTAATTCTTTCTTTTTGTCTATAATATTCCTTGGAGCTTTCATTTGGGGTTCTCTTTCAGGAGATAACCAGTACATTCTTTTAATTACTATTTTACATTACGATATCAGGACAGTTCTAGGACATCAGGGCACAGTTTTCCTTGATAATTTCTTGAAAAATGATGTCCAGGTTTCTTTTTTGATTGTGGTTTTAGGCAGTACCATAATTCTTCAGTTATCTCTCCTGGATCTATTTTTCAGATTAGTCTTATTTCCAATGATATATTTTACATTTTATTCTATCTTTTGATGTTGTTTGGCTATTTCTTGATATCTCAAAGAGTCATTAGCTTCCATTTGCCCAATCTAATTTTTAAGAAATTATTTTCTTCAGTTAGCTTTTGTACCTCCTTTTCCATTTGGCCAATTCTACTTTTAAGGGAGTTGTTTTCTTCAAGGGAGTGTTTTTTTTTTTCCCCATTCACTTCAAGACAGATTTTTGAGACAAGGAAAATCACTAGAAAAAAATGTGGGAAGGCTTGCTGACATGTGGAGAGGGAATTATCAGTTCTTTTTCTTATACTTCATCGTTGATGAGCTCAAAGCCAGTTGTTTTTTTCTGAGAAGAAATCAGTGTATTTATAAAGATCATTGTCTTATTGCTTTGGGTTCTATAAAGTCAAAGCTCAGAATGAGAGACATTGATAATTTTTTAATTTATTAAAGTTTTCTATCCTTAAAATTCATTGAGGTCTACTTTATTCCTTGTACAGGGTGATAAAGCAGAAAACTGATTGCCTTAAAGAACCCAGATTTAATCCAGGCCACTCACATTGAAAATTTTAACTGAATTATGGATGGCCCATGCCCACCCCTATTTGGAGCAAGTGAGCCTAAGTGGAAAGAATAAACAGATTAGGGAACTGTGTGATCATTTGTATAATAGAGCTTGCTTCTGCAGCTAGAATAAACATCCTTCCTTTGGCTGGGCTTCTGGGAACTTGTGTGTATTGAGAGAGAGAGACAGAGAGACAGAGACAGGGAGAGGGACAGGGACAGGACAGGGAGAAAGACAGAGGGAGAGAGGGAGAAAAATGCTGCATTCAGATTGAAAATATTCTTGAAAAGTGATTGCACAAAGGTAGCATCTCTGAAGCTGGAAGTTAAAAGTATACTCATCATTATCACTTTTCCAAAAATGGTCTAAAAGAGCAAATAATGTGATTTCTTATAAAGAAAAACATTTATGAGGTAATAGAACCTTCCTCCCCCTTTTTTTAAAATACACAAAAGGCATTATCTTTGTGGGGAAAGTGCATCCAAAATCTAAAGAAACCTTTTTGCTTGCAAGTAACTGAATATGTGCCAAGAAATATATTGAGTATTTAAGACAACCAAAGATGTTTCTGTGTGGGCAGCTGGAAGTCTAAATAGACTGTAAGCTGCTTGGATTCTTTGTGAAATGTAATGAAAACACCCCACTTTGGTCAGTGCCTCTTAACAGGCTTCCGAGGTTTGAAGGCAGAGGTCATCCATGCCCTGGAAAATCAAATAAAACAAAAGCTTTTATGTGTAAAAGTTGAGAGCTTCTTCACCCAGATAATAATAATAATAATAATAATAATAATAATAATAATAATAATAATAATAAAATAACTCTGCTGCAAAGTAAAGCAAAAAAGTCAAAGTGATCCCTGAATCCTTTGACTATTATTGAGAATGGCTACAAAACTCCTATTTCCTTTCAATTCAAATGTGCAATGCATATGAGAGCAACCCTGTATAATTTTTTTTAACCATTTTTCACTTTTCCAGTGTAAGGGCATAAGAGGGTGAGGATGGGGCTTACAATACTGTCCTATTATTCTAAACAAAATAGAGCAGATTGTTTATTTTGGTTTGGCTTCCCTTCAGGCAGTAACAAATAATGTAACTCCTAAAGTGACAAATTCTGATTGCAATGTCACACATTAAACAAGGATACAAAAACCTCCCTGAATGCATTTTGTCCCCCATGGGGGGAGAAATATTCTGTCTTTATTCAGAATTTCTGTTTATTCTAACTTCATAGTCCTCTCTACTGCAGGGACTATGAAGTTAGAATGATTGCAAATAAATATATATTTAGATATTTTAGATATAAATATATATTGATATGTTTAGAGCTATTATAAATATATTTACATATGAATAAATTTAATAATATGTAATATACACATTAGAAATAAATATGTGTGCATATACAAATATTCAAATAAATATATAAGACCACACATTCATGTAGATAATATAAGTTTTTGAGTAAGGAAAAATTTTCAAGAATTTTTAGGGTAAAACACTTAAAAGTCAATAATACATTATAATGACAATTCTTGCAATTTCTTTATCACTAACAGTGATCTGTAGGTTAGTCATTTAATTTACTGGTCTTAGTTTCCTCAAGTATAAAATGGAGAAAATCATGCCCCTTTATAATTCATTCCCCAGCTCTTAATGCAATTTCAATATGGAAACAAGGTTGTAATTATGCTGGTTTTATAACTATGACTTTGACCCTTTGTACGCATCTCATTCTGACACAAATAAAGAGAGCAACCTCAATGGACCAATAAAACAAATTAGATACAAATTTGCAGGGCTTTAAACAGTTTTGGGATAAGTGCATACTAGGGACTTAATACTTCTCCAAATCTTTTTTATTTATAAGGTTGGCCCTTTGTTGATTATGCCAAATCATTGCCTGTCTCATTGAAAATTAATTATTCATCCAATTTTCACAGTTTCCCAAGAATTTTTCCCTATACTTTTATTTTATTTTGCTGTCAAGGATTAGATCTCCTAAATTAAAATTTTAAATCTTCAGAAATTCGTAATTGTTTAAGAAATGCCATCTATCTTCCTTTTTTACTAACATGTTAAAGATAAGTTCAATATTTTTGTTCCTCAAAGGATGCCTCAATGTGCTTTTTAAAAAGATTGTCTAGTCTAAAATTTGATGAAATTTTGCACAAATTTCAATTTCATTATCAGTAATGTCCATTTAGAGACTGAACTGTTTAAAATCAGGAATTTGGAAGAATGGGAGAACTCTGAATCTCTCCAAGATAATTGTTATTTATAATAATTTCTCCAAGAAGTCAACCTTTGGGAATTCAGGGAAGCTGTGTCAACTCTGGGAAACTATTAGTAGTATAACTTGAAACCAAGTTCCTACAGCAGAATCCTAGGAAATGGTGCCTGACATGTAAGACGCACTTAATAGAGACATGTTGATAAAATGATTGACTGGTTAAATAAAGTTGGAGTGTTAGTTTGAAGGTAGATTGTGGCAGGACTTAAATGCTAGCCTGAGAAGTTCCTATTTTATCCTGAAGCCCATAGGGAGCCACCGTTCAAGTTTTCAAGCAGGAGATTGACATGGTCAGCTCCGAGCCTTCCAAAGGCTATATTTTGGCAGCTTTGAAGAAATGAGAAAAGGAAAAGTGAACAGGGAGGCCAGTATAGAATTTAATCTAGAATTTGGGGCATTAAAAATGATATAATAGCGGTTGGAGTTAATTGAGTAATATGGATGTCTAAAGGAATTGGTTATCCAAGATCTAATCTATTTTGGGATGGTTTGGGCTATATTTTTGCTACAATTCAACTTCCCAAGTTGTTTTTATTGTAGCTGATGTTAGAGAATAAATTCATTTTCTAGGACAGTGTGGAGAAAGACACCTGAGCATGATGCTGGGTGGTGAGGAGATGCTGACCTGGGATTTTAAAATTACCATACATAATCTCTCTCCAAAGTAGGTAATCTGCACAGAGATGGTAGTAAATTGACTGTACAAGCAATGTTATTTGTTTGGCTTCTTATGAACTCCTTGGTTAATGGGGTTTTAAATTACAGGAAGAGGCTGTGGAGAAATGTTCTGCTATGCTACTTAGACTATGGGTCAAGTAATGCCCTTTATGTACATAGTGATGGATAGTCTATAAAGTTGCTGTTATCCTTTCCCTCTGAGAACAGTTTTTAAAATGGAGTTTTCCTATATTTTGTTTTGCTGTTATTTTAATGGATTTGGATTTTCAAGGTCAGTCTTTTGATGAGGGACTGTGCTTTCTTAAGCCCCAATTAACCCACAATGTTGGTATTCTCAGATCAGACAAATATATTTGGTTCTATAAATTTTGTTCCATTACCAGTACTACATAAAGAAATAGTCAATCTCATTCTCCCTTTATGGTTTTGCAGATATAATAAGGCTCAGTTTTCAAGACTATCATAATCTAGCTCCAGTATCATTTTTGAGTATTCTCTCCTTACTTTGTGAGATTAGGAACAAACCAAAAAATAAAAACAAAAACCTCTCAAAACCATGTATTTTATAATAGGATCTTTCTGGTCCACATTACCAAAATATAAAATTCCTATTATAAACATGTATATATATGCCAGCAAAACAGATTCCCACATTTACTATGCCTGAAAATGTATGTTTCTTTGCATTTTAAGTATATCTCTTCTGGCAGGAGGTGAATGGCATGTTTTATCTTCAGTTTTCCGAACTCATGGTTTGTCATTGCATTGATCAAAGTTCAAAGGTTTTTCAAAGTTGCCTTTTTCTCAATAATTTTATTGTCATTGTATAAATTACTCGCTTTGCTCTCCATGAGTTGCCTGTCAAACTGTCCATTTTGTCATTTCTTATTACATACTGATATTCTAATAATGTGTTTAACCATTCCTTAATAAAAGGATATGCTCTTAGTTTACAATTTCTGGCTATTTCCAAAAGAACTGTTATAAATATTTTTATGAATATTTTTGTTCTTCCTCTTTCTTTGATGTCTTTGAGTTACAATTCTAATAGTTATAGCAAGTATATATAGTATAGTTATAGCAAAGAATGAAACAAGTACTTGACAGATACCTACTATGTTCTAGGCACCGCGCTAAGCATTTTATAAATATTGCTTCAATTTAGCCTCATATATTGGGAAGTAGGTAATATTAAGATCTCCACTTTACAGCTGAGGAAACAAACTTTAAGTGACTTGCTCAAGATCATATAGCTTGTAAATGTCTGAGACCAGATTTGAACTCACAGAATAATTGGAAACCTTATGGATATAATTCCAATTTGTTTCCTAGAACAGCTAGACTAACTCATAGTATAACAGCAGTGTAGTAATTTGACTCCTTTCCCTCAGCTGCTTCAATATTATCTTGTTTTTCTCTTGTTTTCTTTGCTTGTTTGATGAGTGTGTATTGGAACCTCAAAGGTACTTTTTATTAAGCACCTACTACTATGTTCAAGACACTATGCTAATCATTGAGGATTTTAAGGACAAAAAAGTCCTTCATTTCAAGGAGCTCACATTCTAAAGGAAATGGGAACATACAAAAATGTTCTTGGTTTTGTATTGATTTATTTTACATCTACAAACTTTGCTGAATTTATCATTTTTTTATTTTTATTTTAATAGTCTTTTGTTTACAGGTTAATACAAAACCGGGAACATACAAAAATGTTCTTGGTTTTGTATTGATTTATTTTACATCTACAAACTTTGCTGAATTTATCATTTTTTTTTATTTTAATAGCCTTTTGTTTACAGGTTATATGTATGTATAACTTTACAGCATTGACATTTGCCAAACCTCTTGTTCCAATTTTTCCTCTCCTTCCCCCCATCCCCTCCCCCAGATGGCAGGATGACCAATAGATGTTAAATATATTAAAATATAAATTAGATACACAATAAGTATACATCACCAAACCATTATTTTGCTGTACAAAAAGAATCGGACTCTGAAATGTTGTACAGTTAGCCTGTGAAGGAAATAAAAAATGCAGGTGGGCAAAAATATAGGGACTGGGAATTCAATGTAATGAGTTTTAGTCATCTCCCAGAGTTCTTTCTCTGGGCGTAGCTGGTTCAGTTCATTACTGCTCCATTGGAACTGATTTGGTTCATCTCATTGCTGAAGTGGGCCAGGTCCATCAGAACTGGTCATCATATAGTATTGTTGTTGAAGTATATAATGATCTCCTGGCCCTGCTCGTTTCACTGAGCATCAGTTCATGTAAGTCTCTCCAGGCCTTTCTGAAATCATCCTGCTGGTCATTTCTTACCAAACAATAATATTCCATAATATTCATATACCACAATTTATTCAGCCATTCTCCAATCGATGGGCATCCACTTAGTTTCCAGTTTCTGGCCACTACAAAGAGGGCAGCCATAAACATTCATACACATACAGGTCCCTTTCCCTTCTTTATGATCTCTTTGGGATATAAGTCCAGTTGTAACACTGCTGGATCAAAGGATATGTACAGTCTGGTAACTTTTTGAGCATAGTTCCAAACTACTCTTCAGAATGGTTGTATATTGAATTTATCATTTCATTTAATTGTTGGTGCACTCTAGGATTTTCTAAATAAATCATTATCAGAAAAAAAAAAAGCGATAATTTTGTTTCCCCTTTACTTATGTTTACTTGCTTGATTTCTCTTTCTCATCTTATTACTTAAATTAGTATTTCTAAAAACCATGTTAAATATTAGTAATAATAATAGGAATCCTCTTTTTCATCCTGACTTTATTGGAAAGAATCATGACTTTTCTCCATGATATATAATGTCTTCTCTTAAATTTAAATGGATATTTATCCTTAAGGAAAATTCAATTTACTTCTTTGGTTTCTAGAGTTTTCTAGTTGGGCCAGAGTTGGGAAAACTAATTCAAATCCAGCATTTACCTTTCAAGGATGTTGGGGAGATAAAACGTGCCTGGCACAGAGTAGGTGCTATTTAATGGTAGGTAGTTATAATAGTAGCAGCAGGAGTAGCAGCAACAATATTAGTAGGAAAAGCTACAGCAAGGGCTATAGTAGCAGCAGTAGATTATTTGAAACTTGATAGTAGTATTATTTTGGGTTATCCAGTTCTGCCTTTTGTTAAAGTTGCTGTTCAGTCATTTTCACTCATGTCTGACTCTTTGATCCCATTTGGGGTATTCTTGGCAATGATATTGGAGTGATTTGCCATTTCCTTCTCCTGCTCTTTTTACAAAGGAGGAAATTGAGATAAACCAGGTTGAGTGATTTGCCCAGGTTCACACAGCTGGTAAATGTCTGAGGCCAGATTTGAACTCAGAAAGATGTCTTCCTTATTCTAGTCCTGGCACTCTATCCCTTGTACCACCTAGCTTACCTTTACTACTGCCTACCTTACTCCTTTACAAATGTGGATACTAAGGACCAGAGAGGTTAAGTGGTAAAATGATTAACTGGTTAAATAAAGTTGAAGTGTTAGTTTGAAGCTAAATTGTGGCAGGACTTAAATGCTAGCCTGAAAACCAGCATTTATATAATTTCAAGAGAGTAGGTTTAGAGTTCAAATCAAGAGTGTGCTAGAGCTATTTAAATAGTGACATGAGAGCAATTGTTGAACTTTCACTGTGAACATTAATACCTCAGAAATTGGCATATTTTACAAATCAAGGTTTGATGTATTATTTTGTTGATTGTGTAGACTTAAGAAAGTAGTAAAGAAAATGTTAATAGTACTAATTAAACTGAAAAGAGTGCCGTGCATACATTTTTACCCCTGGAGAGCCAGTTGTTAAACATTTGCCAGCACATTTCTGGTTGAATGATCTCACTTCATTTTATAGATATGGAGAATCTTTCTTTGTGATTTGTTTTTGCTTACACAGATTGTATATTAGGTAAGATTTGAGCCTTCAAATTCACCTTCTTTTCCATTATACCATATTGTCTTTTAGCCAGATTAGACCACTCCTTTTTCTTAATCATTCATGCACATTGCTCAATCTCTGTACCTTTGCCACTCCAGCCTCTTACTCTGAATGTCCACCTATGTTTTCTCTGTTTCTGGAAATACTATTTGTCTTATAAGACTTGGATCATGTTCTACTTCCACCATGGATCCATCCTTTGTTGACCAACATCATCAACAAAGAACTGCCTTTTCTGAAATCCTTTCATATTTACTGCCTACTGCTTACTAAGTACTTAATTACGCTGCTTTGTAATACTTTTTAACATCTAGTTCTGTCATTTATTTTTTAAGTTTTTCATCTGTGTCTTATTTTCTTAACTAGAATGAGGACAGAAACTGTATGTGCAGCTTTAAGATTTACAATGTTTTATCCACAAGATTGTTGTATTACAGAAATTGTCCCTGGCTATGGGAATCATTACCGCTCTTTAACAGCTAAGTCAATCAAGGCTCATAATCCATTATTCATATAGCTAATAAATGAAGCCACTGTTTGAATCTAGGTCTCCTCATAGTTCTAGTAATCTTGCCAAGACACTTGCCAAGGTGATTCAAGAGCAAGAAAACTCTTCAATTTTAATTGTGCAGTAGGTGCTGGTGTGCATTAATAAAAAGAACTTCTTCCCTGAAAGAGCTCTACACAGATCACAATTGCAGCTCCTACCCCAAAATAAAAGATATCATGTTGGTGTGTGTTAATGCATGCCATCAAATGCTAAACTTACTACCAGAGAGTCACTGAGCTACTAAGACATAAAAGGCCAGTTAAGTGGAGATGAGAGTACACCAAGTAACTATTTAGGAGATCACAAGACTTAGGAGATTTCAGGACCTTAGAAGCCATCTAGTTTAGACCTCCTTATTCCACAGATGAGAAACTGAGGCTCAGTGAGATTGGGACTTTGTCAATATTACACATGTACCAAGTGACAAAAACAAGATTTGAAATCAGGTCCTCTGATTTCAAAGTTGGGATTCTTTGCCAATGAAAATAATGGTAGTTAGTTGGCTTACCTAGGAGTGAATATCTTCTCTGATATAAATATACCAGTGACATTATAAGTACTGGACTAACATAAGCAACAATAAAATGCTTAAGTCAAGAATTATTGTGATGCTCTTAGGAGATAATATAGATAATATGCCTTGCAAAATTTACATAGTCTGTAAAAGGCTATATAATTTCATAACGTCAATTTTTAGTCATGTCTGATTCTTTGTGACCCTAACTGGTGTTTTCTCCAAATCCTGAAAGCTTTGCCTTTTTCTTGTTAGTTTATTTTACAGCTGTGGAAACTGAGACGATCAGAATGAAGTTATTTGTCCAGGATTACATAGCTAAAAAATGTCTGAGATCAGTTTTGAACTTGGAAAGATGAGTCTTCCTGACTTCAAGCTCAGCACTTTATGTACTTATTTTTGTAAACATGGCTTTTATGTGTGTGTTTGGGGTGGGAAAACCTCCAAGAGGTAAAGGAATAGAGGAAATAATCCTACATGTCTTTACTACATATTCCCCAGAAGCCTACCTAAGAATAGGGAAGACCCAATATTTTTCACCTTTGACCCTAGATCAACTCTGGTTATTTGCCAGACAAGCTTAAAAGTCACACAAGAAGGTCTGTTCTAGTCTTTAAGGGTGCCATGGCACTTACAAGCAAAAGTGTTTTTTAGTGAGATCCCAAACCTGACTCAGAATTTAAGGAAGTGCTAGGGGCTGCACAAACATTTGAAGAAGAAACATCAGATCTCAATCTTAGATTTAGATTTGGCACAGACTTAAAAACCATTTAATCTAATAACTTAATTTTACAAGGTGAAGAAACTGAAGGCAAGAGTGATTTCCCAGAGACACAGCTAATAAGTGTTTGAGGTATCTCCCAAAACTCACTTTTATCTTCTATGCCACAGAAATGTGTACTGAGACATAACTTGAGAAGCCAAGCCAGATCCATTGCCCTAAAAAGAAAATATAAAAGAAAATGCCAAAGTTTTCAGTGCTTAGCCTTATGTATAGAGCTCATGGTAAACAATTTAATAAACTGGAACCAAGATAATTCAACAAATATTTATTCAAGGCTTACCATGTGGAAGACATTGTGTTAGGTACTACAGGGGATATAGAAATGAAAAGCATAAATATTAACGGAATTATTCAAATGGAGGTAAGGTAATTGAGTTGGAAAAATTTTAAAGTCTCACATCTGTTTTATGATGTCACTATTTGGAGGCACCTAAATTTACCTTCTTGGATTACATCTTTCTCTCCATTCCATTAATCAAGACCTTTCACTTGCCACTGTTCTAGTGAAGGCCCAGATCACCTCACACCTGGGCTGTGATAGTAGGCTGCTGAGGGGTCTCCCCACCTCAAGTTTCTCCCTATTTCCTCAAAACCTAATCTTTCTGATTCTAATCATAGTACTCTATCCATTTTACCAGACTATTTTTCTTAGGGGGGAAAGACTTTTTTTTGAATTCTCTTTAATTTTTTTCCCCTCCTTTCCCTTCCTTTTTTTCTTAATACCTAGCTTATTACTTAGCTGAGGGTAATAGTGCCTAATCCCAGTTCACCTTAGATCAGTCCAACAACCTTAGACCTGGATAAGGGGGGAAAAAAACCAAAGGCATGGAACATAATAGAGAAAATAAGCTGTTGTTGTTGTTGCATAAGATGTTCAGAACAAAATGGTCTTATTCCCATTAAAAAATGCCATTCTAAAGAAAAATACTCAGTATCCTTAACTACCTTCCACTTTACACATTTTCAGCAATTCCTTCTTGGTCAGATCTCTCCAAGACCTGTCTCTCTAGGTCCTCCCTCCTTCTTAGTTCCCAGACTTGGGGAAGAGAGAAAATCTTTCCCATTGAATGAAATTCATTCTAAATTTCTGTGAGGTTTTATTACAGTACATTGGTCAGAAGGCTCTCTTTAGCTGTTCTACTCATTCTTTTCAGTACAAACATAGAATCCAAATACATTTGACCTTTAAAAACACTTTTTAATATAGTTTAATTAATATATCTGCCCCAAATATAGGAACTCATTTCTAGCTCCAAAGTAAAATTATTGAGACCCTTTATTAAGAAAATATAGATGACAGATTTCCAAGAACGCAGTTTGTGATTGTGAAATGCATTTCCTTGTTGATGTTATGAAAAAATGTGGACAACTCCACAGAAGCCTGGAGTGTTTTTCTGCTGTCAGTTAACATATCAGAAAGGTTTTCTGAGAAGAATATAGGCTGCAGATATTTCTCCAGTTCTCACACTTCGTGTGTTATTGTTAAAGGGCTACATGCAAATGAATCAGGTGAAATGAAAACAAACTGACATGTCACGTGCACTTGGAGTGTCCAGATGAATTTCAAATCTAATAAACTTATCCCCCCCTAACTGCAATGTGTGTACTTAACCTGTGAGATCAAAACTAAAGTACTGCTTCTGCAAATACCATATAATATGATTTTTTAAAAATTTCTCAGTGACAAGTTAGAACCATTGGATTAAAGCAGGACTATCAATGATGCCAAAGATGCCAAAGTTGTGGATTGGATCTCTCTATGGACCAGTTATCTGTTCCTTGTAAAGAAACTGAGTGTTTAACTCATAATCTGTCACAGTTGCCGCCTACTGGTCATAAGAAGAACTGGACATGAATGAAATGGATCAGCACAAATTATCACCATTCCTAGTAGAAATGCTTCAAAGGATATATCCTACTTGATGATGGATCAGTAATGCCTTAATAAAAGAAAAAAAAACAACAACATAGAACATAGAAAATATCAAAGGGTGCTTTCCACTTGGTAATTTCTGGTAGAAAATAGTGTTTAAATTGCCTCTTAAAAGATGAGAGTGGATCTAAAAAAGGGAAATAGAAGAAAACAATAATATATTAACTGCCTAAAATGGATTAGGCACTGAATTGAGTGCTTTACAAATATCATTTCATTAGAAACAAAGGTGAGGAAGGAGTGCATTTCAAACATGTAGAGCAACCATTATATAAAGGCATGGAGATGTGAAATGGAATATTGTAGGTGAGAAATAGAGAGGAGATCCAATGCTTTGGTTAGATCACAGAGTTTGGGAACAGGAATAGTGTCCAGTGAAACTAGAAGCTTAGGCTGGAGCCTAATTGTCAAAGGATTTTGAAAGCTAAACTTTTTTATTTTTTATTTTATACTTGAGGCAAAAATACTCAATTTACAGATTTATAGATTAGAGAAAGGAAGTGGTCAGATCTGAGTTTAGGGAACATTAATTATGTAGTAATGCATTTTTACCTGGTCTCTTCCTACCATTCTAGTCTAAGTCTAGCTAAGATTTGAATTCAAATATGCAGCATTGGATATTTACTAGCTATGGGACCCCAGGCAAATCACTTAATCTTTGTCTTAATTTCCTCAGTCATAAAATAGCACCTACCTCAACCAGTTATCATGAGGATCAAATGAGATAATATTTTTTAGAAATGTTTAACCCGAATTAACTGAATTTCGGAGGATATTCTGGAAAGATGGCAGAATAGGTCAGAAAATTCCAAGCTCTTCAGATTTCCCCTTCAAACTAGACAAAATAGCATTTCAGGGTAAATGTGGAACAGCAAAAGTAAACAATATTTAGTCCTCCTGGGACAATTAAGGAACATCCAAAGAAAGATCCAAGGGCAGAGATTTGACCCTAGTGAAAGGTAAAGACTCCCAGCCTAGCTCCATTGAAAAAGCATGTGGCAAGCCCTTGGGCTAGCTGGGTTGGGCTGGCCTTATTCTAGTCACAGGAATTTTCACCTCCCAGATGGTGTGGGGAGTTGTGCATCTGAGTGGGGGAAGATTTGGGGAACTTCTGACAAGGGACGTCAGGCCCAATTTTGCTTTTCTAGAGGCAGCCTTGGACAAAAAAAACCCAGCACTGTCCTTGTAAGTGCAAAAGTAGCAGGGAAGATTGCTGCTGTATATATAAGCATTATAGGGGAATTGAGTTCTAGGTTTTAGTTACACTCCAGAGGGGAGAACTAAAGGTTATAACAATAGGATAACAAGAGCATTTCCAGCGTAGTGTGTTGGGGAAAAGGGGTAACACCTTTGGCTTAGAGGGTAAAGTAGTACAGAGAAAAACAAAAGATCTGGAGAACAGATCAAGAAGAAAAAATATAAGAATAATCAAATTATTTGAAAGCTATGATAAAAAAAAAAGAATTTTGAACAGTAATACAAGAAATTATTAAAGAAAATTGTCCTGAAGTGTTAGAGAATAAGCAGAACTAGAAAAATCAATATCCACTGATCACCATTTGAAAGAGATCCTATTAGGAGTAACAAAAAAGAAACAATTCAAATATAACGGAGCCACAATTATAATCACACAAGACCAGCCATACTAAAAGACTCACTAAAAGTTTAGGAACATTATATATTGACGAGTGAATGGGACTAATTAGATGAAGTATTTCTCAATATTGTCAAATGATCCAAAACTGGGACCTTGGGAGGTTATTTGGTCTCTGGAGGGATGAATTTTGAATGTGGAGATACAGAAAGTTGCAGGAAGTGACTTGACCTGTGGGAGGCAGGATTGGTGACTATTGGTCAAGGATGGTTATGTCCTTTAGTCTATCCAATAGGAAGACTCAAGTCTTTTGCTTTTAAACCCTGGACAAGGGGAAGCTGATCAGGTTCCGGAAGCACATGGTGGGAGTACTGTATAGCTCCCAGGTATGTTGGGGCCTCTCCCTGCAGGGATTAAATAAATGCTTTCTCTTTGTACCTGATGATGTCTCAGATTAGTGAATTGGGAAGGGAGTCTTACACCCAACCTGTCCCACACAAGAGCTTTTGTGGTTGCAACTGAAAATATCTTATAGAGCAAATTAATGAAATGAAAAAATGAAATGGAAAAAATGGATTGGAGATGGAAAAAAAAAATTGGACATTAAATAAATTCCCATACTTTCAGGATTTTGTTGCAATAAGACCTAAACCAAATAGAAAATTTGACATATAACATTCTAAAGAAATATTAGGTAAATATCAAAGATAAATTTAAAGGGACTGAATAAGGACAAGCTATTTATGCTTTATACATGGAAACGTAACCATATATCTAAGATTGTCATTAGTAAGTAGGTAATTTGAAAGAAAGATTGGGATAGAGCTTAAATTAAAATTAATTAAATTTGCCCAGAAAACTATTTAGCCCTGTGCACATAACAAAATAGTTGCTATATAAAGGCTTTTTTTCATTTCCTTCCCCTCTTACACTTTTTTCCTTTCTGTACACTTGCAATCCTTTGCCATCAGCCTCCTTATTTCTTGTATACTACATCTCCGAACACTGGGGTTTTTCCTGGCTGAATGTCCCTATTACCCGGAATGTTCTCTTCTTATTTCTTCCTCCTAGATTCCTTGAACTTTCAACAAAAATCCCACCTTGGCCAAGAAATTTTCCTAGGCCTTCTTTCTGAGACTATTACAATTTATCTAATATATATCTTGTTTGTATATAGTTGTTTTAATGTTGTCTCTTCCTTTAGACTGTGAGTTCCTTGAGAGAAGAGACTAATTATAAGCATGAGAGTGAGTCTTTTACCTTTTTTTGGGGGGGAGGGATATCCTTAATGCTTAAAACAATCTCTGGCACATAACAGGCACTTAGTCAATGCTAGTTATCTAGCATTTGTAAAATGAGCTACAGTGGGGAGAACTGGAAAAATGACATTCATCTTTGAATAGTTTTATGAATGTTATTTAAAAGCTACATTCAACCTTAAAAAACAAGATAGATATCCATTATAATGTCCTAACACAGCTAGGTTATAAATATCAAAATGATGCTCTTGGAACTCTACTTGCCAGAGTGGAACTGCACAAAAAGATATATGCTGGTTTGTAAGGAAGCAGCTGCTGTGAAGCCTTTTGCTACTCCACAATGTGCTGCAGTACAGCTTGGCTCACTGAATGCCACATGACTTGGTGCTCATAGGCACCATAGCCACCTCTGAACTCATCCAATTATAATCTGAATGCCAGGCAGGGCTTCCAAGGGCTCTAAACTATCCTGCATTGTCAGGTTAGATATGTAGCAGCCTCAGAGAACCAGCTCAGCACTGGAGTCACTTTAGAAGAGACATTTTGCACTAATGTTAGCTGTGAAAATCCTGAGAAGTCAGATATATTAAATTCTCTTTGTGATCAATATGGGAAAAAAAATAACAGCAAGCAAGAAGAGGTAGAATTATTATATTTTCTTTTTGTGTCTTTTCTATACCAAGGAAAATCAATCAATGATCTTTAAACTCCAAAGAATAAAACATAAATAGCCAAAGAAGATAGAGATCCTAGATAAGGAAGATGATATAAGAAATGGCTGGATGTGTTTAAGTCACACATAGATCAATTATATCTCAGACACTGAAAGAAATTACTATTGTGACTATTAGCCCTGATGATCTCTGAGAAATTGTGGCAAATGGAAATGACACAGGATTAGAGATAGCCCAGCATGGTCCTGATCTTCTTAAAGGCCAATGCAATTGGTATTTGTTATGTACAGAATTCTGGAATGAATTATCCTTTAAAGAGACAGTCTGAAAACCTTCAAGCGAGATATTCATTCTAAACCTGCATGGATTTATTCAGAAGAGCCTAGTAGATGATTGGTACATGGTAATGCTTTAATGAACGTTAATTGATTGATGAACTTTATTGATTATTAAATGAATCATTTCAGACAATTCTGTTTTTGACAGGATTGCTAAAACTATTTGATCAGGGTAATGCCATTGACAGAGGCTTAATAAGACCATAAATGAATGACACAGTTGATAAGGCTGTGGACCTGGAATTAAGAAAACTTGAATTCAGATGTAGCCTCAAACACTTGTTCTCTGTGTGATCTTCGTCAAGTCATTTGACTTTGGCTATCTTAATCTTATCATCTGTAAAAATGGAGATAATATTAGCAACTGCCATTCTGGGTTATTTTGAGGATAAAGTGAGATAATATTTATGGAATTCTTAAAGTATAAATGTGATAATGGCACTAATGAAATTTCAGCTATGTGTTTGAAAAAAAAAAGTGATTTTTTTTTGGACATAGTTGAGAGAGATTAATCTTCATAGAGGTGCACTTGGACACTCCTAAAATCTGTATTAATTGAGAAATTCTTTCTAGGAGTAACTTTTCTGTGACTCGTTACAGACTCTCTACCTGATCTAGTTTGATGAGTATCATCAATGTTTGATGAGTATCACATTTTGATGAGTAACATGTTTGACTTTGCAGATATCCTATTTGTCAAATTTGCAAAAAAACAAAACAAAACAAAACAAAACAAAACATGAAGCTGGTGGGGGATCGCTTACTATTCAAAATGGAATCCTAAAAGATCAACAGTCTGAAATAGTGAGCTGAAGTTACTGGAGATGCAGTCTTGGGTTCAAAAAAATCAATTACATTATTACAATGGGAGAAATATACCTAGAAAGACCTTCATGATATTAAAAAAAGTAATTGTGAATATTTAGTGTATCACAAGTTCTTTATGAATTTATGTGTATAAGATTGCAGCAAAAAAAAAAAAAAAAAAAAGCTGTTGTAACTTGGATTGTACAGTTCTGTGTATTTGATCTAACCACAGCAAAGTACATTGTGATTGAAACCTCCTTCACACTGTACAATCCAAGATGGAGATAGCTTTTTGTTTGCCTTAGCAACCTTTCCCTGAGCCTTAAGAAATATTCACTTGACCCTAGAATCCCTTTCAGTTATCATCCTATATACTTATCCATTAAGTTCATTTTTCAGGCATACTATTGGGGGTAGAGGAAGCATTGTCTATCCTTCTTCTCTTGCTAAGCCCCTTAAAATCTAGCTTTAGACCTTACCCCTCAATGAAAGAATTTCTTTTCTGCTGGCCCACCAGTGAAAGGGTGACTGATCCTCTCAATTTCCAATTCTTTTTCATCACAAAAAGAGCTGCTGTAAATATTTTTGTACATATAGGGTTTTTTTTCCCCCTTTTCTTTGTTTTCTTAAGGATACAGGTCTAGTAGTGGTATTTCTTGATCAAGGGGTATACCATTTGGGCATTATTCCAAATTTATTTTCCAGAATGGTTGGACTAGTTCATAACTCCACCAACAATTGATTACTTATTTTTGCTTATCTCTTCTTGCATTTGTCATTTTTCATAAGTGTGAGGTAGTACTTCAGAGTTATTTTAATATTCATTTTTCTAATCAGTAGTGATATAGATCAGTTTTTCATGTGTTTCTAGATAGCTTTAATTTCTTCTTCTGATAACTGCCTTTTCATAGCCCTTGACAATTTATTGATTTGGGAATGATTATTATTTTTATAAATTTGTCTCAGTTCCTTATATAGTTGAGAAAAGAGGTCTATATCATAGAAACTCTTGCTTTGTCTGAGATCATGAGCTAAAATATAATAGATTTTATATAATATAATAGATTATAATGGATTTATATAATATACTATAATAGATTTTATTTATTTATTTTAGCTCTGCATGTGTGATTTTGTTTCAAGTGTATCTCTTGTAAACAACATGGCATTATATTCTTGTTTTTAACCTCTTCTCCCTTGCTATTTTCAAAACTCAATTCATGGACTGATATCCTCTGGAGAATTTTTCCTAATTCCTCCTAATTGCTGCTATTATTATTTTCCTTCAGATTATTTATTTGTGTGCTATGTTCTAATAGAATGTAAGCACTCTGAGAGTAAGACTTTGTGTATATATGAGTGACTAAGTTGCAATAAATGCTTGTTGGATTGATCTGAGATAGTATTGTTTTGAATTGGATTTCTCTTCTTTGCCCTGAAGTGTTAAAACAAATAGATAAAAAATATATAGAGAAGAATATTCTGATAGCATAAGTTCTGATCTGATCATAATTTGATCATATCTGATCATAAATCAGAACTACCAAATGCAGAATGAGCCATTTCATGGGAATAGTAATTTCATCATTATTGGAGGCTTTCCAGTGGAAGCTAGATAACTGTGCCTCAGGGATATTGTAGACAGGATTTATTCTTTGCTTCAAGGTTGGATTGGATGAAACTTGTGTTTGCCTTCCATCTTTGCAGTTCACTTGTTCACTTTTCTAGAGGTCAGATTTATCAATCTCAGAAATTTGAAATGTTTCTAAGAACCTCAGAAATTAGTAAAAATGCTTTCTTCATACATCTATAACAGGGGACTAGTTAGTGATGCCCCCAGGGATGTTTGGTGATCTGCATTTAGGAAATGACCTAATGATATGGAATTGAAGGATATGATGACAGGAAGTGGGTAAGGAAAAACTAAATTCAAATCTGACTTACCCTGGACAAATGTAACATAAATGTTAGCTATTGTTGTTACTTTTGTTATTATTATTCTACTATTTGGTAAAGAGGTTTTGATTGGCTGCTAGACCAGAACAGAGAATGCATTAAAAAGGCCCTAGTACAGAAATTGTCTTACCTTCTGGCCAGTAGGTGAAGGGGTGACTGAATTTTGGAGGACTATTTAGAGAGATTCTTCCGTTCATTGAGCTGGTCCATAAATACATCCCTCCTAGGCCAACATGTCTCTTTCATGGGGCCACTTCCTGCTTGATTCTTTATTCTCTTAGTACAAAGCCTACTAAAATTTTAAATGGTAATTTTGCCTGATTCTTCTCTCCCAACATGATTCATAAGGCAATGTAATTAAAAATAAATATTTCTAAAATTAATGGTAATTTTGTATAGAAACGGATAAAAAAATAGTAAGCTTTTCTGTTGAGGCTTTTTATGTCCTCCTAGTTTTAGCATAACAGCCAGTGTAAAGATCTTTTCTTCATCCCACAGAAAGTAGACAGTAAACAGTCATAAAATACCTGTGCTTACTCTAAAGTAGAGAGTCAGGCTGTTCCATTTTACCTTGCTTGATGTTTCCAGAACAATACTCAGTCAATACACATGTTCTTAGTATTTCATTTAAAATGACTGGTTCACTATGACATCTGCAATTACTGCTACACCATCCTAAGGTAGTTCTTCAGGGTGTTTAATTTTATTTACCCCCCCCAAATGTCTAACAGGCTTAATTATTTGGTTTCTTAGTCTTTGACAGATTAGAAAAGAGCAGTGTTATACTGAATTGGGAATAAAGAGACCCAGACTCTCTAGTCTTTTATAAACTTCAGCAAATCATCTACTCTTCCTGGACTCAGTTTACTTCTGTAAGGAGGACAGCAACTAACATTTAGCCTCACAAATGCAAGGCAAAAGTCAGCAGGTCCAGTGTTGCTGAGTTCTTCCTACAAACATGTTCCAAGATAATTGGCATGGACCTAACCCTAGTTCCCAAAGATATGATGACATTTGAAAGAAATTTGCTCACCTAGCCACAGAAATAAAGAGGTCCTAAGAGAATTCTTACCAAGGAAGAGTGAGGTTTTTAGATTAAAATATCCTTATCCTTCTTCATGCATACAAAAACACATATACATGCGTACATGTATGTATATATAATATAGATGAATATAATATGAGGGTTTATTTTATGTGCTGGCTAAGCATAATTGTGAGCCTGATTAACAGATATTTTAAGTGTGGGGAGTCTCCCAAGAGAGTAATAACATTCCTTTTGAGGAAAGAGTCTCAGTAGAAAGATGTCAGGTGAGAAGGAGAAATCTCATAGCAGCCTAATAGTGGAAGTGATGGGGTTTTCAGGGAAGCAGCTGACAATTTCAAAGAAAGAGCAGAACAGCAGCTACAAAGGAAGAATCTAAGAGCCAGAAGCAGCAAGGCCTAATCAATTGCCGTGAGAGATTTTCCAGCCAGGTTGCAGCTCTGGGGTCACAAGTTACTTAAAAATGTTTCCTCTCATTCAAAGAATATGGGAATCTGTGGGAGAATGCAATCCTTTGTGTGTAGAGGAAATTTTCCTTATTGAGTTACTATTCCCATCTAATTAAAAAAATACTATGTGATTTATTGTTCCTAGATTTTGGTAGAAAATGCATCAGAAGTACTCGTATGATTTTGATGAATTTAAACAACCCATCCTGAAATTAAGCAGATGTAATTACTTATATATAAAATGAGGACTTTAGAATAAATTGTTTCTAAGATTTATCCCAACTCTAACATACTGTGAAATGAAATGATAAATTTTTTTAAGAACAAGGATCACATTCACATTCCTTCTATTTCCCCACAGCATTTGACTCAGTTCTGGAAAATTCATTTCAATGTAATTTTAAGCTAATTTTAATTAAACACCTTCCATGAATAAAACACCATACCTAGTGAGTGAAGGTCCAAAGGCACAAATAACTGTGTCACATTCCCTGTCTTCAAGAAAGCATAATTGTGGTATGCTAAAAGAGATGTGACATGTCCAGAAATTACTAACCTGAATAATAGAGAGTGATGAGAGCAAAAAAGAATTAACTGATAAAAGTTAATATTTGAGGAGGAAGAGATCACTTTCATCTGGAGAGGAAGAGGTAAGTCTTCATGGGGGAAATGGTACCTACAAAAAGAGGTTTTAACAGATGGGAAATCCATTCCAGGAATGACAGGTGACTTGCCTAAGAGTTGAAGAGGACAGGACAAGTTAGGAGAAATAGTAAGTAGTGTTAGTGAGGCATTTAACAGATGAAGGAAGTTCTTGTTGGTTGATTGGTGAGGAATATTTAATCCACATTGCCATGTCATTGGTTATCATGTTATTTTCAAAATCTTCCCAGCCTTTCTGTCGTTCAAAAACAGATTACAAAATGATGATATTGCTTTATGAGAAAAATCAACAAATACATACAAGATGAGCTGAAAGAAAATTAAGCTGAATTATAGACAGAAAGTTGGGAAAGAAAAGGAGCTTCATGAATACTTTTGACAATAGGAAAAGAAACTGTTTACCCCTAATTACCCTGACTTAATGTCACTTTATGTACAGCTGTATTAGATAAAACAAATAACACACTGAGATGGGAACTCCATCCAGGTAAAAATAAAATACAAGCCACCATTAAAACTAGATGGGCTCCATGTAATAATTTAGGAATACAATTCATTTGTTCACTGATACAGTCAACAAACATTTATTAAGTACTTACTAAAGGCAAGTCACTGAATTCCTTTAGATTTCTATCAACTTCACATATAGTAATTACTTAAAAAAAAAAAAATCCTTTCATACTCTGCTATTCAGTCTTCTTTCTGCCTCCTGTGTAATAGTACCTGTAGGTAATTTCATTGTACTCAGGGATATCTTTGATATAGAAAACAACCTGGAAAGTGACATTTCAAAAGGGCATCACACAGAAGATCACTTGAGAGAGTTGTGATCCTTCAATAACCAATGGGAAAAAGAAATGTGACCCTATTAGAATAACTCAAGTATAGGTAGGAAAAGGTGGATCAGTTATAAGTTTTGCTGTACAAAAGCTCTGATCAAGTCCTTCAGTAGTAGAAGTTTATTATTCCTGGATTACAAATAAGTCTTTTTTTTTATCTTGTGGAAATTATTAAATGTGTAGTCGTTCTTCCACTTTACCACATAGTAAAGTCTCCAGTATTGTTTAATTTTTACAAAATCTACTTAAGAAATGAGGGAGGAAAAGGGTGTGGGAAATAAGCATTTATTGTACTAAACTTTTTTTTTTTTTTTTGCAAATATTATCTCATTTGATCCTTTCAACATTCCTAAAAGGTAGAATGTTTTACTTTCAAGCAGCCCAGACAAATGGAAATTAAGTGATATGTCCATGGTCACATGACTATTGTCAAATTTGAACTCAGAACTTCCTGATTGAAAGTCCAGTTCTCTATCTACTTCACAATCAACTACCTCTCTAGGAAGTTATCTATGTACAATACTATGTTATCATACAGAGTTCTTATGCTGGAGGAGCAATACCCAATTAGATATTCTTTGAGGTTTCTTTAAGAAAAAGTGTAAGGAATGTATTTCTTTTTATTTATTTATTTGTTTCTTTGTTTATTTGTGGACAGTTACACTCACCATTTTTGCATTTTCTTTTCTACTCCAAAACCTAGTTCAATGTGTCTTTTCTGACATGCCTCAGTGTTTAATTGGTGCTGTCAGAAATGCTACCAAGCAAATGCATTTAATGTCTTTGGGAAAGGAAGTTATGGGTTAAGGTTTCTGCCAGATTCAATCTTTGTTTTGGCATGGCTTGAAAATGTGTGTTGTGGCCATCTGTCTAGAATTGACTGGGTGGAACAAGCAAGCTCTCCCTTCTGAGACAGGTTTGATCACTACTTGGAATAGCATTTCATTGGAGAAAAATGACAGAAAAAAAACCCCAACAACCTGAAGCTACAGCCATGCACTTACTGAACCATGTTGCCACAAACTCAGGATATCAGTTGTATTGTTATGAATATATATATCTTTATCATGTGTTTGCATTTTTACACAAAAATTTTTTTGTCACAGTTAGACAAAATGCCCAGCTAATATTCATTACTGCAAAGAATAAATTCATTTATTAACATCTGTCACAGTCAATAATTTGTTGTTGATAGGATATTGTCTTTATTAATTCTATTCGTTTTTATTAGTAAATGAAAATGGCTTTGACTTTACAATAGTATCTTTGCATTTCGCATCTTCTTTTTCAACAAAAGTAACAAACTCGGTCAATATTTTCATGCACATGCCTATCATCAAGGTAACAGGTCTTAAATTTATCTATAATAATCATTCAAATAAAATAATGAATGAAAATAAATTATCCAACATTTAAACTATTGAAGATACTCTATTTCCCAGTAATGTCTGCAGTTTTCTCAAATTATTTTGTTTTATTCAAAAAAATTCACAAATATTTTAAGCACCTGAAATATATAGCTTTTTGTTAAAAGAGACACAAAACTCTAATAAGATGCAGTACTCATGTAATTTATATTCCAATAGAAATTCAAAAGAGTTCATGTTAAGCTCATTAGAGAGTTCAGAAATTAAAGATTGTGTCTGATCTGTTAGAAGGGAGTTAATATGAATTGAATTTGAGTTTGAAGTTCATTTTATA
Source organism: Sarcophilus harrisii (assembly GCF_902635505.1). Lineage (NCBI taxonomy): Eukaryota > Metazoa > Chordata > Mammalia > Dasyuromorphia > Dasyuridae > Sarcophilus > Sarcophilus harrisii. The sequence continues at coordinate 129,565,137 of NC_045429.1, forward strand.
ACTCCACTTTCTTTTTTTTTTTTATTTAATAGCCTTTTATTTACAGGTTATATGTATGGGTAACTTTACAGCATTAACAATTGCCAAACCTCTTGTTCCAGTTTTTCACCTCTTACCCTCCACCTCCTCCCCCAGATGGCAGGATGACCAGTAGATGTCAAATATATTTAAATATAAATTAGATATACAATAAGTATACATGACCAAACTGTTATTTTGCTGTACAAAAAGAATCAGACTCTGAAATATTGTACAATTAGCTTGTGAAGGAAATCAAAAATGCAGGCAGGCAAAAATATAGGGATTGAGAATTCAATGTAATAGTTTTTAGTCATCTCTCAGAGTTTTTTCTCTGGGTGTAGCTAGTTCAGTTCATTACTGCTCCATTGGAAATGATTTGGTTGATCTCGTTGCTGAGGATGGCCTGATCCATCAGAACTGGTCATCATCTAGTATTGTTGTTGAAGTATATAATGATCTCCTGGTCCTGCTCATTTCATTCAGCATCAGTTCGTGTAAGTCTCTCCAGGCCTTTCTGAAATCATCCTGCTGGTCATTTCTTACAGAACAATAATATTCCATAATATTCATATACCACAATTTATTCAGCCATTCTCCAACTGATGGACATCCATTCAGTTTCCAGTTTTTAGCCACTACAAAAAGGGCTGCCACAAACATTCGTGCACATACAGGTCCCTTTCCCTTCTTTATGATCTCTTTGGGATATAAGCCCAGTAGTAACACTGCTGGATCAAAGGGTATGCACAGTATAACTCCATTTTCAACAACAGTAATGTTTTTTGATCAACATTTTTGTCCCAATTATTAATATTTAGTCCTAAATTCCTTAGATATACTTGTGAACTTTTTTCCCCCAAACATGTTGTTCTTTAAACACCCAAAGACGGCTACTGCTACAATGGATAGAATGCCAGGTTTAGAGTCAGAAAAACCTGAGTTCAAAACTCATCACCTTTATTAGCTCTGTGAGCCTGGGAAATTTCTTCTCTGTCTGCCTCAGTTTCTTCAACTGTTAAATGGGGGAAATAACAATACCTATCTCATAGTGTTGTTGGTCAAATAAAAAAAGATAAACTAAGAAGTAGAGATTGAGTGGGAGTACATTTCAGGCATGGGACACTTTCTGCAATATGAGAGAAAGGAGAGCTAGAGTATTATGTGTGAAAAATAGCAACTTAGGCCCTTTAGATTGGGCCAGAAAATGCACCAAAGTGAGAAAATGATATACTTATTTTGAAAAAATGACCAAAGTTAGAGTTTGAAGGGTTTGTATAGACTGAACAGTGGAGGTTGTATTTAATCCTTGAGGCAATGGAAGCCAGTGGGATTTTTTTGACTAGGGAAATGACATATCTATCTACACTTTAGTAGCATCACTTGAGCAAATGTGTGCCTCTCCACCTTTTCCACAATGACCTTCTTCTAATGTTGACAACCCCTCTATCCATACATCCTCTTCCTCTCATTGTTGAGTTTCTCCCCAAACCTCCATTTGAGGAAGCACCAATATCAGCCATCATGCTCTCTGAAAACTAGGACTAATGATGCCTTAGCCTGCCTTCTTTATCTTTTCCCCAATGAAGGTATTTTCCCCACTCCCATCATTCTCTGTTTTTTAGCTCTTTTTAAAGTTCTCTCTAGTAGAGTGTAAGTTCTTTGAGGATGAGGGTTATCAATTTGCCTATAAATTATTTATATTATATGTATTTGTTATGTATTGTTTATATTACATTACATAATATAAACAATAGATAACAAATTATAATATTTGTATCTTCAGTGCTTAACACAGTACCTGCCCCATATTGAATACTTAATAAATAATTTATAATTTTCCATCTGGAAAATAAATTAGAAACAAGACTGGAAACAAGACTAAAAGCCTAGAAGATGCTGTTGCAGTATTCCAACTGGAAAGGGAATGAGGTACTGAAATATGGTGATCACCCTCTAAGTGAAAATAGAGACAGATTTGAGAGAGATTACAAATAGAGAATCAATAAGCTTTAGCAAGTGATTATATGTGGAGAGCATGAGTGAGGAATGAAAGATAACTCTGAGATTGTGAACATGAGTATCTGGAAAAGGATGATACTTTTTTTTTTAATAGCCTTTTATTTACAGGTTATATGTATGGGTAACTTTACAGCATTAACGATTGCCAAATCTCTTGTTCCAATTTTTCCCCTCCTTCCCCCCACTCTCTCCCCCAGATGGCAGGATGACCAGTAGATGTTAAATATATTAAAATATAAATTAGATACACAATAAGTATATATCAGCAAACCATTATTTTGCTGTACAAAAAGAATCAGACTCTGAAATGTTGTACAATTGGCCTGTGAAGGAAGTCAAAAAATGCAGGTGGGCAAAAATATAGGGATTGGGAATTCAATGTAATGGGTTTTAGTCATCTCCCAGAGTTCTTTCGCTGGGCATAGCTGATTCAGTTCATTACTACTCCATTGGAACTGATTTGGTTCATCTCATTGCTGAGGATGGCCAGGTCCATCAGAATTAATCATCATATAATATTGTTGTTGAAGTATATAATGATCTCCTGGCCCTGCTCAGTTCACTCAGCATCAGTTCGTGTAAGTCTCTCCAGGCCTTTCTGAAATCTTCCTGTTGGTCATTTCTTACCAAACAATAATATTCCATAATATTCATATACTACAATTTATTTAGCCATTCTCCAATTGATGGGCATCCACTCAGTTTCCAGTTTCTGGCTACTACTAAGAGGGCTGCCACAAACATTCTTGCACATGTGGGTCCCTTTCCCTCCTTTAAGATCTCTTTGGGATATAAGCCCAGTAGTAACACTGCTGGGTCAAAGGGTATGCACAGTTTGATAACTTTTTGAGCATAGTTCCAAATTGCTCTCCAGAATCCATTCACAGTTCCACCAACAATTTATCAGTATCCCAGTTTTCCCACATCCCCTCCAACATTCATCATTATCTTTCTCTGCCATTCTAGCCAGTCTGACAAGTATGTAGTAGTATCTCAGAGTTGTCTTAATTTGCATTTCTCTGGTTAATAATGACTTGGAGTATCTTTTCATATGGCTAGAAATAGTTTCAATTTCTTTGTCGGAGAATTATCTGTTCATATCCTTGGACCATTTATCAATTGGAGAATGGCTTGATTTCTTATAAATTAGATTAAATTCTCTATATATTTTGGAAATGAGGCCTTTATCAGAACCTTTGACTGTAAAAATATTTTCCCAGTTTATTGCTTCCCTTCTAATTTTGTTTGCATTAGTTTTGTTTGTACAAAAAAATTTCAGTTTGGTATAATCAAAATTTTCTATTTTGTGATCAGTAATGATCTCTAGTTCTGCTTTGGTCATAAATAAGGATGATACTTTTGACCAAAATCGGGAAAAAGGCAAAGGAATGTATTTGTTGGGAAAGATAAGTCTTTTTGAACATGTGAAGTTTGAATTGCCTATTGGATATCGAGTTTGAAATGTTCTGATTGTAGTTAATGATAGAGGATCAGAAATCAGATTAAAAACAGGCGGGCTAGATATCTATATCTGTGACTCAGATGGACTCAAATGAGGGAGAGACAGGCAAGCAGGCAGACAGACAGAGACAGACAGAGATGCAGACAGACAGAAACAGACAGAGGGACAGAGAAAAGGAGAAGAGAAGACAGCAAAGGACCTCTAAATCCAGGACCCTGAGAGCAAAAGATAAATAAGGATCCATCAAATAAAACTGAGATAAAGTGGGGGCTACCCCCAGAACCCTCTACTCCCCATCTTTCAACTTGGGATACTGGATTCCCTTATGCTATGCCAAGAAAGCGCACCTTCATTAGATACTTCTAATTTGGAAAGCGGTTTTATGTAGGCCTTTCTATAAATTATGCCTGTTAGAGAAGAACCATCCTAGTTAAAGTCACAGTCTCTTCACCAAGAAGGTAATGATTTTTTTTTTTTTTTTTTTTTTTTTTTTTTGCCACAGCTGTTTTAAGGCATAGAAGGGCTGCTTTCTGCTTCAGTTTAGGTGGAACCCAAATTAATGTGAATGGAATTGAGCACCTATTATATGGTGTGCTAAGCTATAGCCCCCATTAATGACACAAAGATAGTGTATCATTTATGCAGTGTTCCTATACTGAACACTCCCATTTTGAATGAATATATTTAACTTCAGGGATATTTAGGCAAACTCTCTTTTTCAGTATTTCCTGGGGTTATGTGTATGTGGGGATGACCTACTCAAATAAATATATGATTTCTATTTTATACTTAGTTTCAATGATGTGGATTAAATCAGCTCTCCAATCCTCTATGATTTCTATCTATCCCTTTCTATAAATTAACCAAAGCCCTGTTTATCTTCTCAACTAACTCATGGCTTTCTTGTTCTCTCGTTATAAAGGTACTACAAGGAACTTGTTATTTTTCACTCATAGCATATAAAATCAGCCATCTTTTCTTTCTATTATACAGTTCCTTGATTTTACCTTTTAATCTCATTCTCTTTTGGAGTTTTCTCTTGGTTATGTGTTATAGCTTAATTATTTTCTGTTTCACTGGCTCACTACTTTGGGACTTCTCTGACTGACTTCTTTACCATGCCCCAGAAGATTCATTATTCAGCCTTAGTTCTCTTATTTCATCACTATCTTCATTCTCTCTGATTGGAAGGCAATAAACTCCAGATGGCAAGGCAGTAACCCCAACCTTCTATTTAAAGAGATAATTCACCTCAGATATCTCCTTGTTTGTTGCTCTACATTGGTACTTCTCCGATTGAATTCTCCATCATGCCTTCAAGTCAGGGTAGTTCTCCTCCCCAGTCTCCTCTTTTCTTCTTCTTCTTCTTCTTCTTCTTCTCCCTTCTTCTCCCTTCTTCTCCCTTCTTCTCCCTTCTTCTCCCTTCTTCTCCCTTCTTCTCCCTTCTTCTCCCTTCTTCTCCCTTCTTCTCCCTTCTTCTCCCTTCTTCTCCCTTCTTCCTCCTTCTTCTTCTTCTTCTTCCTTCCTTCTTCCTTCCTTCTTCTTCTTCTTCCTTCCTTCTTCCTTCCTTCTTCTTCTTCCTTCTTCCTTCCTTCTTCTTTCTTCTTCTTCTTCTTTTTTTCCTGTGCTTCTCCATTATCCTCTATATGATGCTCATTTTTAATTTTTTAGAATTAATTTGTTTAGAATTTAATTTGTTTTTCCTATATTCTTTTCATGTAGGACAAACATGTACGTATGTTGTATTATTTTTGTTTAATCAAAGCATTTATTTAAAATGTACATATAAGCTTAACTTCTTTCTTTGTATTTGCATAAAATTTTGCTGTTGTTACTCAGTTGTTTCAATTGCATCCAATTCTTCATGACCCCATTTGGGGTTTTCTTGGAAAGAATTCTAAAGTGGTTTGCCATTTTCTTTTCCACTTCATTTTAAGTTGAGAAAACTAAGCCTAAGCCAAACAAAGTAAAGTGATTGTCTAGGGTCACATAGTCAGTAAATGTACAAGGCCAGATTTGAACTTAGGAAAATGAATCTTCCTGACTCCAGGTTCACCACTTTATCCGCTGAACCACCTAGCTGCCCATAAAGTATAAATTGGCAATGATACCTGGATCTACTTTTTTTCCTTCCTTTGCTGCCCATGTAAAATTTTGTGATGGTTATGTTTCTTATAAACTACAGCTTCATGCTGATGGTAGTCTGTAGAGTTAAACAATACCTTCTGATATTTCTAAGTTGAATATGTACATATAATAAGAGAGACTTTTCATTAACCTTATAAGAACTTAATACTTTCTGACATATTCTTGGTAGTCACCTTTGCTTAGTGTTGTGAACAGGTTGCTAAATTATATACTTTTAAATTTTATTTAAAATACATACTTTATTTAGAGAAACCATCTTTGTGAAAATGATGCCCAAAGGAAATAAAATATGGAATTTCTTATTCTGGAGAAGGCCAATTATGATTTATAATTTTTATTTAATATTTTATTTTCCTCTAATTATATGTAAAACAATTTTTAACACTCCATTTAAAAATTTTGAGTTCAAAATTCTCTCCCTTCCCATATCCCTCATTGAAAAGGCAAGCAATTTAATATCAGTTATACATTGTTGCAATGCAAAATATTTCCATAATATTAATGTTGTAAAAGACAACAAAGACCCACCACCAGCGACAACAACAACAAATAAACCTCTCAAGAAAAAATAAAGTTTAAAAAAACAGTACGTCTCAATCTGTATTCCTACCACCATTTGGATAGCATTTTTCTTCATAAATCCTTCAGAGTTGTATTGGATCATGATATTGCTGAGAATAGCTAAGTCATTCAGAGCTGATCATCTTATAATTTTGCTGTTACTTTGTACATAGTGCATTTCACTTTGCATCATTTCATGAAAGTCTTTTCATGTTCTTCTGAGCTCATTCCACAGTAGTTTTCCCTCCTCTAATCACATGCCACAATTTGTTCAGCCATTCCTCAGTTGATGGGCATCCCTTCAATCTCCAGTTTCTTGCTACCAGAAAAGAGTTCTATAAATATTTTTGTACATATAGGTTGTTTTCCTTTTTAAAATCCTTTTTGGGATACAGACCTAGTAGTGTTATTGCTAGGTCAAAGGTTAGGCATGATTTTATAGACCTTTGGGCAGAGTTCCAAATTGCTCTACAGAATGTTGAATCAGTCCACAACTCTACCAAGAATGTATTAATAACTCATTTTCTCCCATAGCCCCTCCACCATTTGTCCCTTTTTTTTGTCCTATTAGACAATTTAATAGATATGAAGTACTACCTTAGAATTGTTTCAATTTGCATTTTTAACATCAACACTGAGAATATTTTTTTAATATGGCCATAGATAACTCTGATTACTTCATCTGAAAATTGTTCATATCTTTTGATCATTTATCAATTGAAGAATGGCTGCCACTTCTATTAATCTGACTTGGTTCTCTGTGTGAAAAATTAGTCCTTTCTCAAAAAACTTGCTTCAAAATTTTTTTCAGTTATTATTGTGTTTTGTTCCATCCTAATCCTTCCCATTTATTCTTTTCTCTTTCTCTTTCATTCCATCTTTTTCCTCCTTAAAAAATGTTTTGCTTCTGACTACTGCCTCCCCCCATCTGCTTTCTCGTCTGTCATTCTCCACCCTCTTTTTCTTTTCTCCTTATTTTCCCGTAGGGTGAGATAGATTTCTATAACCACATGAGTGTCTATATTATTTCTTCTCTGATTCACTTCTGAGGAGCATAAGGTTCACACACACACACACACACACACCTCTGGATGTTTATAACATTATTCATGGGACATATGCAATTATCAACTTAAAAACTCAAGCATTGGGAGGTTGTTGTACCTAGGTTCCACCTCATCATTGCCTGCAGTTGTCATGGCAGGGCCAGACCAAATGATTCTGTGTTCCTTATATGGCCCATGGGCCAGAAATTCCCCATCCCTGATATAGAAGGTGACATCTGATTTGATCCTTGAAGGAAGAGAAAGATTCAGAAAGGCAAAGAGGAGGAAGAAGTGAATTCCAGGGATACTCTCCTCCATTTTGTACTTGTATCATTGATTGTTTGAATCTAAGCATAGGACTTTACATTATCCCTATCAAATTTTAATCTAAATTATATAACCATTTTTCCACTGTAAAAGGGCTTTTGTTGCTTCTTTTATGTGAGATAATTTACCCCTTTCTACCTCTCCCTTTCTCCCAGTGCATTACTATTTCTCATCCTTTAATTTTATATATATAATCAACTCTTCACATTCAACTCACACTTTTGTCCTCTACTTATATATACTCTTACCTTCCCTAATAATGAGAGAGGTTTTATGAGTTAGTAGTCTCATCTTCCCATGTAGGAGTATAAACAATTTAACTTCATTAAGTTCTTTATGATTTTCCTTTTCTGTTTACTTGTTTATGCTTCTCTTGAGCCTTGTATTTGAAAATTAAATTTTCTGCTCAACTCTGGTTTTTTTCAATAAGAAAGCTTGAAAATTTTCTATTTCATTGAATGACCATTTTACTCCAGAAGGATTATATTCAATTTTGCTGGGTAGATGATTCTTGGTTCTAATACTGGCTCTTTTGCCCTTCAGATCTTCAGTCCTTTGATATGGAAGATGCTAAATCTTGTGTTATCCTGACTGTGGCTCCATAATACTTGAATTGTTTCTTTCTGGTTGTTTGCAATATTCTCTCCTTGACCTAGAAATTCTGGAATGTGACTATAATATTCCTGAGAGTTTTCATTTTGGGATCTCTTTCAGTTAGTAATAGGTAAATTCTTTTAATTTCTAATTTACTCTCTGGCTCCACAATATCAGAGAAGGTTTCCCTGATAATTTCTTAAAGGGTGATTTCTGCGTTCATTTTTTGATCAAGACTTTCAAGTAGTTCAACATTTTTTTAATTATCTCTCCTAATTTAATTTTCCTGATTATTTGACTCTCCAATGAAATATTTCCAATGAAAAAAAATATTTTTTTCATTCTTTTGGTTTTGTTTATTGTTGATTTCTCATAAAGTCATTAAGGTTCCATTTCCTCAATTCTCATTTTTAAGGAATTATTTTCTGCAATGAGCTTTTGTGTCTTTTTTCATCTGGCCAATTCTGCTTTTCAAGGCATTATTCTCATTGGCTTTTTGTACCACTTGAAACATTTGACCTATTTTTGGTTTTTTGGGTGTTATTTTCCTCAGTAATTATGTGTGTGTGTGTGTGTGTGTGTGTGTATGTATGTTTATTTTACCATGCTATTTTTTTCATGCTTTTCATGGATCACTCTCATTTCTTTTGGCAATTTTCTTTTAACTTTCTTGGTTTTCAAAATCCTTTTTGTGCTCTTCTATGGTCTGAGACTAGCTCCAATTTTTCTTGGAGGGTTTGGGTGTATACGCTCTGACTTTATTATCTTCTCTTAAGTATGAGTTTTGATCTTCTTTGTCACCACAGTAATTCTCTCATAATTTTTTCTGTTGTTTGCTCATTTTCCCACTCTAATTTTTTGATTTTTAACTCTTTGTTAAAGTGGGGCTTTGTTTCCAGGATAGAGGAAGCATTATCCCAAGATTCTGGGGTTTTGTGCAACTGTTTGTGCAGCTGTTTCCAGACACAATTCTAGGGATATGTAAGTTTTCAGTTCTTTGAAGGTGGTATGATTTAAGAAGAAGTGTGTTTGCTGTTCTCCTGGTCTGCACTCTGGTCTCTGAGTGACTACAAGCACTGTTTTTTGCCCTGAAATTGTGAGTTGGGCTGCAAGCTCTGGTGTGCTAGTGTTCCTCCTTATCCTGAAAGTGCCAGTTAAGACTATGACCTGGTTTCAGCTATGGGCAAAGCAAGAGTCCTGCTCCCATTCCAGCAAAGAGACCCATGTAATCTTCTGATAATTTATTAGACCCCCCTAATTGTCTATGGTCTCAGAGCTTTGAGAACAGGCTCCAAGGCTTGTTCCTACTTGGCTGGGTCTTGGTCTGTACTTGTGTGTCCTGTGCTAAACTGTGCTGCATTCTTGTCCAGGTATGATATACCTGTCTTGCCAATCTTCTAAGTTATCTTTGACTGGAAAATTACTTCACCCCATTCTTTTGTCACTTCTGCCACTCCAGAAATTTTTTTTTGTTATTATTTAAATATGTTTGGAGAGGTTTCGACAAGTTACTGTTTTTTTTCCTCTGCAATCTTGGCTCTGCCTCTGATTTATAATTCTTAAATCCCATTTTAATTTCCCATTGTTGGGTAAAACAAGCTTACTCGTGGGCTTTGTAATTTTATTAATTTACCATCTCTTTAGACCTTAGTTTCTCCTTTATAAAATGGAATTGGAGTAGATTAGCTTTAAAATCATTATGACTCTAAATATTTGATCTATGACCTTACCCCTTGGACCTTAAGTGTGTTTTTTTTTTCTTATTTGCAAAATGAAGTAGTTGGAGTTTCACCTTCCTGATAGTTACCTTGTTCTTAAGTATACTAGTAGCCCCTGCCACTTTGAATCTTGGTTTCTAAATGAAGAGTTTTTCATAATAGAAAAGAGCTTATAGTTCACGATTACCAATGTGTAAAACACAAAAGATTTCTTTTCTAAATATATAATAAAACATGTTATTTCTTTTCTGAAGGATGAGTAAACTTTATAGGCTCCCAAATTAAATGTGCTCACTGTACATTGAGGATGGGTATGTACCTAGTTTATAGAAGTTGAAACTAAATAAAACAATGACTGCTAAATACATCAAACCCTTATAACAAGGTCACTATAGTTAAAGCTAAAAAGGGAATTAAGACAAATACAAATTACTCAGAAATTAAAAACAACTCAAACTAGAGAATGGCCTATTTTGTCCTTTCCTTTTAGTTATTAAAATGTAGACATAAGGTAATTTATTATGATTCCTTTTGTAAATAGGGAAGTTCTGGAGCAGAAAAGCAAAAGAATGTTCTAAGATGACTTGGAGGCATGTGACAAGCCCCTGTTTACATTTCTGACATCTTTTAGAAAGCAGCAGTTTTAATTCCCAACTGGAAAGTTTCAGGTTATGCAGCTGCATCTTAGTTGGACATTAAGATTCCCTCGTTGTTCATGTGACAAAGATTGTAACAAGAACAGAAAATAGCACAATATTAATTCATTCACATGACACTGATTGTAATAAGAATAGAAAACTATGTAACCAACCACTCTCATTACCATCAAAATCTTGCAGTCATATCCTTCTTAGAAATTGTTGCCTGTGAAAGCAGAGACCACATTTACCAGAGATGCCTATATTGTCAGTACGTTTTGAAGCATGAAAAAAAAAATCCCCCTCCTTTTTGTGCTTAGCCCATCTCATTCCATTTTGCATTGTGTCAGCTGTATTGTAGTATGGAACAGACCTTAATTTCTCTGGCGCTCAAAGAACATTTTCACCACAATTTCTTTCACCTCAAATCTAGAAATTTGCTTTGCAAAAAGGAATTGGCCTTTTCTTTTGTCCAAGGACACTGATTTTCCTTCCTTACTGAGGAGGAAACCAAGCAACTTATTTAGAAACCATCAATTCCCACTCCCCAATAAAATCTTATTTACCTTTCAATTTGTTTATGCTTTATTAAAAAATCAAAATAAAATGCTGCGAGCTCAAGATGCTTATTGAAATAACCCAGCTTCAGCAACTCGCTTTTTAATCTGGGGAATTGTGGCACTGACGGCTATCCATCATGGAGACAGGTAATTAATAATGATAACTCATATTTGTATGGTGCTTTAAGAGTATTTCTCACGACAAACTGCAAAGCAGGTAGTGTTAGGGTTATTCCCTTCTTCTTTTAGTAGCCTCTACTACTCACTCAGCTAATAATAACTCAGAAAAGTATTCTTAATACCAAAATTCTTCTGACTGCCAAACTGTTCCATATCAAGAATAAATATGATTTTATGCATGAAATTGGCATTAAAGAAGAGGCTTACTATCTGCTTGGCCAATGTTCCCTAAGGACCATTGAGCATTTTCAGAACTTTATTCATTTTTTTCCCACTATTAAGGATATATACTACTTCTGCTTGATATGCTACTCTACATTAGAATGTACTCCTTGAGAGAAGGGACCATCTTGTCTATTCATAAGCCCTATGCTTTGTTATCTCCATTTATTCATTCATCCACATTTTAGGATTATGAAACTGAGATTCAAAAAGTCTCATAACATCATAGGACAAAGTTGGGGAACATCCAGCCCATGGGCCATATAAATCCCATGAAATCATTTGATCTGGCCCTGCCACAGCAACTTCACACAGTAATGAGTTTAAAAGCTAAGTACAACCACCTCTCATTGCTTTTAAGTTCTTCAGTTGATAATTTGCATGTTATAAATGATGTTATAAATATCCAAATAACCCTTGAAAGAAAAAAGCTTCCCCTCCCTTATCATAGGATCATAGGATCCCATAAGGGATATTGGATACCATCTAATCTAACACTCTTATTTTATGGATGAGTAAACTGAGGATGAATTATGGAGAAATCAAGGGAGTTCCAGGGAACTGCTTCTATTTTATTGAATATACTAAGACCTTTGATTATGTGAATCACAACAAATTATGTCAATTCAAAGAGATGGACATAGCAGATCATTTTATTTGTCTCTTGAGGAACTTCTAATTGGCTCAAGATTGAAAAAGAAGTTAACTTATATACCGAGTGCATCATGCAAAATGCCAGGGTATATGAATCAAATGTCAGAATTAAGACTTTCAGGAAAAATATCAACAATTTCAGATGTGCAGACAATATTATTCTGGTGCCAAAAAGTGAAGAAAAATTAAGGAAGTTCTTGATGGTGGTGAAAGGGGAGAATGTAAAATCTGGCTTTAAGCTTAACTTTTTAATTAAAAAACAAAAACAAAAATAAAAACAACAAAAAAACCCTGAAAAACTAAGACGATGGCATCGGGTCTCATCATTTGCTGGCAAATACAGAGAAAATAAATGGAAGCAACGTAGGATTTCTTATTTTTGGGTTCAAAGATCATTGCTGACAAAGGCAATGACCATGAAATTAAAAGACTTTGCTCCTTGGAAGAAAAGCTAAGGCAAATCTGAATAGCATACTAAAAAGCAGAGATATCACTTTGTCAACAAGACTTCAGTAGCATTGTATGGTGGATTATAAAGAAAGCTTAACACCACAAAATTGATTCTTTCAAATTGTGGTCCTGGAGAAGACTTAAGTGTCCCTTGGACAGCAAAGAGAACCACTCAGCTAAACTTAAAAAATTAGTTTTTATTATTCATTACTGAAGCTGAATCTTATATACTTTGGCTACATGATGAGAAGGCAAGTTGTCATTGTTTAGTCATGTTTTGTTTTGTCATGTCCAGCTCTTGGTGATCTTTATGCAATTTTCTTGGCAATGATACTTACGGAAATCTTTTTACCTTTCAATTTGGTTATGCTTTATTAAAAAATCAAAATATTTTGATTTTTCCTTGTCCAGATCATTTAATAATGAAACAGAGGTAAACAGGGATAAGGGATTTACCAGGTTCAGATGATGTGTCGATAAGGATTCAAACTCAGGTCTTTCTATCTGCAGGTCTCTGCACTGATGTAATACATAGCTAACAGGAATCTCTGGGAAAGACTGATGGTGGCCAAAACTGTAGGCCACCTACAGTTGCCTGTAGAAGTGAATGGAAGAGAATAAGTTGAACAGAGAGTTTCATGGAAGCAATGAATAATGGGCTTGGGCAGACTTAAAAAGCTACTGAGGACAAAAGGTCCTCCATGCTAGAGAGTCAGACATAACCAAATGACTGAACAATAACAAACAAGGCTCACAGTTACTAGGACATCTAGGTGACACAGTGGAGAGAGTGCTAGACCTGGAGCCAGCAAAAACTGAGTTAAAAACCAGTCTCAAGCACTTCTTAACTGTGTGATATTGTAGAAGTTGTTCATATCTGTTTGTCCTTCTCATCACGATAATATCACTTGCTTCCCAGGGTTGTTATAAGGACAAAAGGGGATGATATCCATAGTGCATTTAGCATAGTGTCTGACATACTTCTTTCTCTTCCCCTTAAGTGACTTGTCTAGTGCCTCACAGATAAAAAAATATGAACTCAAGTTTTTGTATCTCCATTTCCAATACTTTAGCTTTATGCATAAACAAGTGTTTTTTGTGAAATGGTGTCATAAAAGAGAAAGGAATCTAAGCAAATAAAAGTCTAAATAACTCTTAAGATTCAAGGTGTGACCACTAACATACTTATTCTATTCCAGCATTTTTATCTGTTATAGTACTCTTCCTCTGTAGGTGTATGTGTTCATGTCTCATACACACATATGCAAAGCATTTGTTTGTACATATACACAATACTTATTTATACGCATATATGCATGCATACACATAGACACAAATACATACATATGTTATACACATATATACATGCATGTGCACATGTATACACCATGGGATAGGAACGGTCCAAGTGAGCTAGATTTTTTTAAATAAACCTATCTTAATATTTAAATATTCAGAAAAACCTGTAATATCAATTATTTAGATCTTCCCTTCAACGATGCAGAATATAATTCCTCCATGCCTTTGTTACTGTGCTGCTCTTGTCTGTCTTCCAATAAGTTTATCAGAGTGATCAAGAGGCCTTACTTGATTTCTCCAGATACCATAAGGTTATTGTTCCAATAGATTGCTTCTTATTCTTTTCCCTGCCCATATAACCAGCCCACCTTATAATTTGCTCATATACTTTCCTAATGATATTCTTAACTGCTGTTATTAAGATTTTTTTTATTAAGTGATATAGTCTCTACAAGTCCTACTCTGCTGCCTCTAATTATTGGTGTGGAGGTAACCTTGAGTTCTTAAAAGTAATCCTAGTATATCATTAAGTTCTGGTGGGTTCAGTCCTACTATAAGACTTTGAGTATCATCTTGGTAGCAGCCAGAGTTTTGTATTGTTTTGATTTTAGGACAAAGAAATCAGTAGGTGGGGTCCCACCCGTTGATTTTTAAATTTTCATTGTGAACATTTAAACTTTGGAAACATTACAAATAAGGGTTTGATTTGTTGTTTTTCATTTGTTTAGATTTAAGAAAGTTATGGAGAAAGTGTTAATAATGCAGATTAAATTGAAAGGGATGTCCTACTTCTGAGGGAGCCAAGTATACCACTTGATAGGGAACTGGTTTGGGAGGTAATGGGATCAAGTCTTACCTCTAACTTATACTAGCCAAGTAACCACGGACAAGTTATTTAACTTCTCAATACTCTTAAGTCTCCAAGTCTGTAGTTGCTGAATTTTATCTTATGGAGGGAGTATCCATTCTAGGAATATAGATGATAGAACCCTATAGATCCCTATAGATGAAACCATAAATCCAAACCAAAAAGAAAAAAAAAAGGCTTTATTTGTTAATGTAGTATTTGTTGGAAGTAAATAAAATATTTATTGAAATTATTATTAATAGTATTATTGTATTGTATTTGTATTACACCTTTTTTCATATTGAGACTCATGATGACCTTATTGAGTTAGTAGAGGAAATATACTTCCAGGTATACTTTTAAAAGGCATATCTAGGACATGAGAATGGAAGTTACCAGGAGAACTATTTTGTTTCCGTGTAAGACAGTATTTTCTAAAAATTAAAGTAGTAAAAAACTAGACTTGGCTGACTTGTCAGAGTTCATTGTCATTGAAAGTATTTAAATGGCAATAAACCATGAATTCCTAAACTTCTGTCTGTGAATTTATTTTTTAAAAACTTATTTTGCCAACTATTTTAGTGTAATTGATTTCCTTTATAATGTGGTATGTTTTTATTTTACACATTAAAAATATAATTCTGAGAAGTGTTCCATAGGCTTCAGGAGAATGCCAAAGGGGTCTATAATTGAACAATAAAGGTTAAAAATCCCTGGGCTACATGATTTTCATTCAAGTGATTTGTATTCCTTAAAATATTACTTAAATAATTTTTGTTATTATGTTTGGGTTTGTTGTTGTTGTTCATTACTCTGATTTCATTGGTACAAGGACATCTCTTTGTGAAGGAATTTCTAAAAAAAATAATTCAGATCAATAAATATTGTTGTTGTTGTTATTGTTATAGCATTGATTAATACAGGAAGAAGGAGGTCAGATAAAAGCTCTAAAAGCCTTCCAATTCCAAAAATTTATGGAATCCAAACTAAAGTATATACATATACACTATATATTATATATTATCTAATCTAACTAACTCCCTTATTTTATAGATAAGGAAACTGAAAATCAGATGGTTTTCTTAATGACTTGCTGAACTAGTCTTCTCACATTAGTGGGATAGCTATATTTTTTTTGCTCCTAGTCAGCGCTATCTCTATTATGCTTTGGAACCAAAAATTATTTAGCATTTACATATACCTATTTTAGTAAAACATTATTTACTAAAACTTTGTTTCCCGTAACCCTCAGGATTCAATGTGATATAAATGTGTTATAAAAAGAATGAGGTCTTGTTAGAATGTTGTGATGTTAGCCTTCTAAAATATAGCATATAGAATTTTGTACTTTTATATGTAAGGATTTTAAGGTGCAAAAATAGGTTTAATTTCCTGTTTGTTTTTTGAATATGAGGCGATTTTATTTATTTATTTTGGCAAGGCAATTGAGGTTAACTGACTTGCCATACAGCTAATAAGTCTTGTCTGAGGCTGGATTTAAATTTGTGTCCTTCTGATTCCAGGGCCAATACTCTATCCATTATACTATCTAACTGCCCCCTAATTTCCTGCTTTAATTCAAAAATTACTTCACTTCACATCTTAGTTCTTGATATTCTAAATGAGTATTTATTGGTTTCATTAGTAGAAATTAAGTTTTGTAGAGATTACTTTAGTATTCCATAGCTAATTTAGTTCAAATAACTGATGTGTTGATGTTATGAAGGAATCAAAAGAAGTACAGTAGGTAAATTAGATCATAAGAGCATGGTTACAGAACTCTGAAGAACCCCTCCTGTAACACGTGAGAAACTATAGTGCCTAAATGGAGAGAAGGACAAAGAAAGGGAGAGAAAGGGAGAAGGAGAAAGAAAAGAAGAAAAAAAGGAAGAGAATATTACCATAGTCCTTTAATTTGTACAAAGTACTTTACAGTTATCTCATCTTATCCTCACAACTCTAAGAGGCAGGTGTTTTTATTAACACTATTTTACAGTTAAGGAAATAGGCTGTCAGAGACAAAAGTGATTTGCTGAGGTCTTAAAGCCTAACCTTCTATCCACTAAGCCTCAGAGTTGCATAAGTAGTAAGTTATAGAGCCAAATTGAATGTAGGTCTTCTGGTTCTTAGCCAGTTTTCCTTTTACTGTACTGTCTTTCAAAGATAGATCAGGGGTACTCAAACTTTTTAAATAGGGGGCCAGTTCACTGTCCCTCAGATTGTTGGAGGGCCAGACTGTAGTAAAAACAAAAACTTTGTTTTGTGGGCCTTTAAATAAAGAAACTTCATAGCCCTGGGTGAGGGGGATAAACGCCCTCAGCTGCTGCATCTGGCCCGTGGGACTGAGTTTGAGGATCCCTGAAATTTATTTGGTTAGATAAGATATCTATCCTTAAGGTAAGCAGAAAATGAAAATAATTTTGGGGTCTTTAAAAGGAGAAAACAAATGGTTACTGAGGAGTTGTTACCAAAACTAGGTGAGGGATATCAATGATCTTTGCAAGGTTGTGGATAAAGAGAGGTACTACAAGACTGAAGAATGACAATGCCTCAGAGTTTACAATTACAGGCTGATGAGCTTTCTGTTTCTGACAAAATTCTAGAACATGTGACTTATGGAATGGCTTTACTTATTATTATATTTTTGGATTAGAGAGTATCCCATTGGAGATGTATCTCCAGAGGCTCTTAGCGAAAATGGAGATAGAATTAATCAACCCACAATCAATCAACAACCATTTATTAAGTGTCTCTTGAAGTATTTGGAATAGAAAGATTGAAAATAAGAAAATGTCTACCTTTAAAATGTGGTACAAGAGGACAAGATTGAATATAAAGATATTTCCATCTTCTTACCATGATTCTTAGCTTCTTTGGTGGACAGAAAAGCCATATTATATTCTACAGATTTCCTATTAGAATTCATTATGAGAATCAGTGCTATCAGAACCATGTATAAGGAAAGACAAAAAAGTAATTTGAGAGACAGAAAAGTATTAACATTCTTTATTCATATAAGGATTTGTAGAGCATGTGGTATTGTTGGAATGTTTTAAAGGGGATGGAAGTGTCTTTGCTGAAGCTCAGTGGAAATGCTTTCATTATGTTCAATATCTACTGATTTGTTTTGGTTCTGATTTCATATTTACTTTATCTCCTCAAGTTATATATTTTGCATTTGATTTCCTGCTTTCTTAGTAATCATCTACACATAGTACTGTCCAGAGCACAGTCTATCTGTATCATATCTTGAAATGAGAGTGTGATGTTCAAAGGTAGCAAGATAAGAATCAAGCCAGAGTGAGGGAGTAGAGAATAGGGAGAACCATGAAGAAATGACTTGAAGGAGCATTTACTTTTGTTAGATGATGAAGAATTCTAAGGATGATAGACAATAGAATTCAAGATAGTTGCTAATATAAGTTAGTTTTTTGGGTTGGTTTTTTGTTTTGTTTTGTTTTGGGTTTTTTTTGGATGTGGTTGACTATTCCTTTCTACATTATGTTATGGAATTTAACTTCATATTTTTTTTCCAATTTAATTCAATTCAACAAACATCTATTATTTGCCTAGTATGTACAAAATACCATATCAGGCACTGGGATACACTGATTGATAGTATACATACTATACTGTCAAAGTTATATTGTAACAGGGCAAGGGATGGGGTAACAGGGGAGAGTCAGATAAATTCAAAGAAGTTGGACAAGGCTCCATGAGCACATTGTGGAGGACAGGGTCCCTTACATCTGCATGTATTGGGGGACCCTCCACAAAGCACTGAAGGCAGGCCATGAAGAAAAAAGAACATATTCACCAAGGAATGGAGAAGACACAAGAAAATATGGCCCCCATGGCAAATAACAACTAATAGGACAAAAATAGAAAGTAATACAATTTGGCTTCAGTAGAAATGTATGAGGTAAAGTTTGACAGGAATGTTGGAATTAGATTTTAAAGGACCTTGAATGCTAGAATCAGAAATGGATTTTTTATTTGAGAACCCGTGGGAAGCCATTAATAATAGTTGTGATAATAACAATTGGTAGGAATATAACTCGAGTGAGACTGATTTCTAGCAGAATGTGCAGAATTCATTCTTGAAGGTCTCCCTCCTAATATTTTTTTTTATGTTTTGTTCCCCAACTAAACATCTCCCTTAGGAGGATCAGAATTTGTCTTATAGTTCTCAGAAAACTCACTGCCCCTGCTGATAAACAAAACCTGAAACAGATTTATTTAAAGTAGTAACAGAAATAGAGGATGGGGTATGGTAAGATTGTGAAGTAAGATGATGATTTTAGTTTTAGACATATTAAGCTTTTGTTGTCAGTTGATATACAAGAACAAGTAGCATGCAGACACTTTGGAAATATGGTATGAAGCTCCAGGGAACAACTGGGAATTAAGTAGACTTAGAATACATAGCAGAGAGAAAATAATTAAATTCTTTGAAATGGATGAGGTGGCCACAGAAATGGTGAAAGTAGAGGGGTGAGTGATGGTCCTATGTTTTGTTATATGCTGCATACTGCATGTACTGTGTACTGTATACAGTAGGTTGGCTATACACAGATATATTATGTCTAGACACTATTTTAGGACCAATAAAAGTCACAAAGAATCAGAAAGGTGGCATAATAGAGAAGAGTGTCATGAAGTAGTCTAGCAAAGCTTCTTAAACTGGGTTGCAATCCCATATGGGATCAAGTAACTGGATGTGGTGGTCATGAAATTATGATTTATTATCAGTGTTTTATTTCTTTTATATTTATTTTCAGTGTTTTATTTCTATGCCTTTTTAGTATGCCATTTTACCTAGGGTTATATACTTAAGTTCAGCGAAAAAGGCGTTGTGAGTGGAAAAAGTTTTAAGAAGCCCTCGTCTCAGGTAGTTTAGTGGAGGGACTGAGGATGAGTAACTTGTGCTTAAGTCAGAGTGGGAAAGAGTCATTTGAAATGAAATGTGATTTTACAGTAAGATTATTGACAACATGAAGAACTGCTCCCTAGAACTTCCTAGAGTTTGTTGAGTCATTTCTGTTGTGTTCAATTCTTTGTGAGCCCCATCTGGGATTTTCTTGACAAGGATACTAGAGTGGTTTGCCATTTCCTTCTCTGATTCATTTTACAAATGAGGAAACTGAGGAAAACAGAATTAAGTGATTTATCCCGGGTCACACAGCTAATAATGTTTTTTGAGGCCAGATTTTAAGTCAAGAAGAGGTTTTTCAACAATTGTCATTCCAAAAACAAACCATAGAATAAGAAAATAATAGTTTCTGATAAAAATTATTTATATGAAATTCAAATATGTAAATATTTTTCTTAAATTAAAGTTTAGATTTCTGAATAAAACCTAACATTATTGATTCCTCCTTTACCCCACCAATTTAGAGTATGCCATCCCACCCATGGAGTTTTAGGTGCTACAAATATTTAGAGTCTTTAGGATTTCATTCATTTGTTATATATTTTATACCTTCTTTACATTTAAGAGAAAACCCACTTAAAGAAGATATGCAAAGAACTTGAAAACATATATGAAATAATTATCAGATCCACTCCCTAATTTCTTAATGAAAAAAATTTTTAAAAAGACATTTTTTAAACGACTAAAATGGTCATTTAAAAATTTAATTTAGTTTTTAAAATATTGGTGGGCAATCTTTTGACTACATTATTCCTTCATTATATTAACTGTTTGGCAAATATATGATATCATCTTCTCCCTTCCCTCAAGTTATAGAATATGAACCTTAATTATTGCAATTTAATGAGTGTTTATTCTTACAACTTAATTGGAGAAGATGTTTTTACTCCTTGAGGTCAGAGTCATTTTCTAGCAGAATGCCTGGCACATGGTACACCCTGAGAAGCAGGACTCTAGTAGCACAGTGAAAAAAGAAGACAGATTTGAAGTCCACAGACTTTAGATTTTAATCTCAGCTCTATGGTTTGTTATCTTGACTACCTTCAGCCTAATTACCATGTGTAAAATGAGGCAATTGGACCAAATGATCTCTTAATTCCCTTCCAACCCTAATGATCCTTTGTTATGTTTGGTAATTTGTAAAGTAATTGTAACATACCTATACAGTGTAAAGCAGAATTTAACAAAATATTAGGCCTGTAGGAAAAGGAAGGGAAGGGAAACATGGAGAAGCATTTTAGCATGATGTTTGCCAAGGTCTCTGATAATCCTATACAAAACTTGTCTTTGCCATTTTTATGGAATTTAGTTGATGACCAGGTGAGAGTCAAGTCTTAGTGTGGGGATAAACCATGAGATAAGGCAGTTGGGACTAAATATAGGCAAAAGAAACAGCTGCCAGAGGCGGTGGTACACAGTATTACAGTGATGTCCATTTCTTACTATTACTTATTCATAAGAAGATGAGTCTCTCCTAGATACCCTTCAGTTTTGCATCTCCTCTTACAGTGGATGCCTTGACTTCATGTATGCTCTTAATATTCCAATACCAATTAGAAAAATGTGAGTTCCCACAGAATAGGGAGAGTAATAGCTAGGTAGCACAGTGGATAGAGCACTGGGTCTGGAATCAAGAAGACCTGATTTCAAATGCAACTTCAGTACTATGTAATCCTGGGCAAGTCACTTAACCCTGTGTGCCTCAGTTTCCTCATCTGGAAAAGATAATGGCAAACCATTCCGGTATCTTTGCCAAGAAAACCCCAAATGAGTTCATGAAGAATCCAATGTGACTGAACAATAACAAAAGAGAAAAAGGACCATACTATTTTCTTGTTTTTTGTGTCCCTCATCACAGTATCTGGCTTATAATAAAAGCTTAGTGAATTTGAGAATTCTGTCTCAATTTGCACATTTTGTAAAGCTAGAAGTCTGTTCTCTTTTATGTAGATATTTATTCTATGCCACTGCAAGGCATAGATTTTACCAGTGCCTAAATAAAAGTGGTTCAAAGCCTCTAGCCCAGTCATTTTCAAATATAATTTAACATGCATTTAGGCCTTGAACAAATGAGAGATTTATAGGCATTCAGCGTATCAGGTTTTGAGATTTTATATGGGCATCTTCTCCCCTCTTCCTCCATTTGGCAATTTCAGATCTAATACAGTCTTCTCAGGATTGAAAGTAGGGATCCACAGTGAATGTAAAAGGATCCCCAAGAAAGCAGTGTGATACAATGGAAAAAATCATGACAAATGTTCAAATTCCTCCTCCAATGCTTCCTCTCTGGATGAATGTCACTGGTTTGTGGCTTGTCACTTACCCTCCTGGGGCCTCAGTTTTCTTATCTGTAAAATGAAGTCCTCAGAGGTCTCTTTCAATGCTAAATCTATGAAACTATCAAAAGATAGGATTATGACAACCTGGGGCTCACCTCTGGCAAAACAGATAACTTGTAAAAGAAGAACACTACTTTAAAGTCCAGCATGGCTAAGCAAGGTAGTATCCCTGGAATTTATCTCATATATAGATATATGTCTATATCTATCTATCTATATTTTTCCTCAAATATGAGGAAGATGAAAATAAAATAGTTTTTACCATTAGATGATTGATTGTAGTGCATTGAAAAGAGTAATGAGTTTGGAATTAGAGCACCTGGGTCCAATTCTGGGCTTACTTTCTACTTGTGTGATTTTGTGAAAGTCATTTAATGTCTTTATTCCTCACATCCCTTTGCTGTAAAGTGTTCCCATCAAAGTTCCTTTCAGCTCCATCTTCTCTTGTATCTGATTCCTGCTTCACAACCAAATAACAACTATCATAGGTCAGGTCTTCATTGTGTTTTCCCCAATTTTACTGCAACTGTTCTCCCTGTCTCATTTCTCCCTCTTTTAGATCATCCTACACATTGTTAATAAAGTAATTTCCTTATTGTCAATATGGCTATGTTACCTCCAATCAATTTCTATTACCCTCTAGGATAAATTAGAAACTCCTCCATTTAGCTTTTAGAGCCTTTCTTAGTCTCACCTCAACTTATCTTCTCAGTCTAACCAAATATTATTCTTCCTCCTAAACTCTATGATCCATCTCTATTCCTTATACATGGCATACCACCTCTTGTTACCATGACTTCATTGCAACCCACCCCTGTGCCTGGATTACATTCTCTCCTTACCTTACCCTCATAAAGTACTCTTCTTTGAAGATGTAAGTCAAGCACCGTCTTCTTGCATGAGCCTTTCTGCATCCCTAATTGCTAGTTCCCTCCCTCCCAAAATGCCTTGTATTTAACTATGTTCATATATTTGTACACATTCTTTTTATCTCTTTGTAGTTATACATGTACTTGTCTCTGCATTCGAATGTCATCTTGCAAGTAAATTCATCTTTTCGTATTTTTACCCCCAGAGCCTGTCATAGTAGCACATAGTAGATGCTTAAAAAAACTTACTGATAACTAGTTGATTTATGTGTAGTTAGGTTATCAAAGGAAAAGTGAAAGGGGAAGGATTAAGGATCTTAGGATATGATGGACAGAGAATTCCCCTTCCCTTAGCAGCCCTGTGATAGGACCAGATCCTGCAAAGATACATATTTTATCTGGGGGTACCATTTTCATCTTTTGTTGGTAATAGTGCTTCTTTATAAAGAATAAGCTTGAAGAACAGGAGAAGGACAGAATAAAGAGTATATAAAGTACTATGTGGAAGAGAAGTGATGAAGGGTTGTTTATTTTTTTTTTAAGGTAACAGCTGTAGATTGAGACACATTGTTTCTATAATAGTTCATCCAGAAAATTTATATTTGTACACACATGCCCCAAGCTGTTAAATTTCCTCAATTTATATTCTTTGGTGGCAGTAGATCATGAAATGGAGATGTGGTTAAGTGGACAAAATGATAGCCTGGATCCTCCTGACTTTTGAGTTGTAATCCATACTCGGATATCTAATCACTAAAACACTTGAGATAAATTATTTCTCCTGTATTAGTGGCCTTACCTTCTTATTTGTAAATAGGAGAAAGTTCTTTTATGTAAAAATGTGCTTTTTACATAAAGAAATATCAGTTGAAGAATTTGAGCATATATTCATTGATTTTTCAGCTGATATATGACATGCTTGTGGCAATTTAACTAGAGGGCTGTTTTTCTAATGTTTTGACCTTATGTAATACTTTGTTTTCCTTATTCTTAAACTTGAGGCTCCAATGTAATGCTATTTCATTTTCTAGATACAAAAGAATACATCCGTTTACTATCTACTAGATAAATCTTGTAAATATTTTAAAATTACCATTTTATCATCCGTCCACCTCCTGAATCTACTCAGAGTTCCCAAATTTGCTTTGATTCATTTTGTCAAATTAACCTCTTTAATATTTTGCGGTATATGCTCATAACTGTGATATAATAGCATGACACTTAAATTGGAAAAGAAGTAGGAAATTTCCAAGAGAGTGGTGGTCACTTTAGTGAATCACAAACATTTATTATGTACTTAGTATATGCCAGATTCTATGGTAGTGCTGACAGTGGTAGAAGTAGAATTAGTGACCTCATCAAAGACCAATTTCATAATCCATATGGGGATGGGGATAGAGGAAAATCAGAGGGAGAAACAGTGGCAAACTTATATAGTGGATAGATTGAAGGCAGGAAGACCTGACTTCAAATATGACTTGAGGAATGTCTCTTAAAACTTCTCTTTGTTTCAGTTTCCTCTTCTGCAAAATGGGAATAAAAATAGCACCTACATCCTCCGGTTGTTGTTGAGATAAATTGATATAATATTCATAAACTACAAATCTTAAAGCATTATGTAAATACAAGCTAATGGAAGACTTCTGTGACGTTTGACAGCATTGTGTTCTCTGATGTCATTAGGATAACTCTGAAGACATATCAGAATGTCTTCACTACCACTGAATGTTTTTTTTTTTTTAATGTACCGAAATAGATGGAATTGCACAGTTTCAGATTCCCCTTACTCAAAATCATGGTAAATATGCTAAATATAGAGGATAGCAGAAACACCAAAATAATACCAGAATCCCACATATTAAAAGTGCTTCATGATGCTGATCTCCTACATCAGGCAAATCACAATTTTACATGAAATGTATTGAAGGTATGAATGTTTTCATTATGCACCAATGTATACCATAGCACCATGAATAGAACATTGAGACCCCAGATAATTACTAGGTTTACAAACTTGGACAAATTTCTTAATCTCTGCCAAGGTTTTTTTCATTGGTAAAATTAGGGTAATAATAGCACATACCTTGCAGGGTTATTGTCAGGATCAAATGAAATGATCATTGTAAAGCTTGTAGAGTGCTTATAAATATGTTATTGATGATGATGGTGATGAACAAAAGTGGAACTAATTAAAAACAAAGGCTACATACTGTGTTTCACCAAGGGTATTTTCAGTTTCAAATTATACCACTACATAATGCTGACAACTACAGAGAAATTCAAAGAAATAATTTCATCTCTAAACCAGATTTTTGAAATATGAGATGACAATGAAGAGCTAGAGGAAAAAGTTAAAGAACTTGACATTTTCACTGGACATTTTCATTTAATGTAAACTCCAAAAATTATACCTGATAATTAGATAAATGCTGAAAACAACATCTTACTGTCTAAAACAATTTTTAAAGGCTTAAATGATTTTGACAAAGTGATGAGCATAGTTAGACAGGAATTTTTAAAAACTTTTTTTTGAGCTTAACAGAATGAATCCAATTAGTGGATCAATTATATTTAAACAAAATAATTTTTAAAATCTGACTTTAGCTATGGCTATCTTCAATGAATATATTTTCCTGCAAATGTTGGCAGTAAAACATAAATAAATTTCAGGATCTGTACACAGAAGTATTTGGCCATTGCCATGGTAAGATCCATGGGAAGAAATGTAGTTCAATAAGCATATTACTGAGCATTTATTGAGCATCCCCTTTGTACCAGACTAAAAGCTGGAGATAAAAATCAAGCAGAATGAAAGATAATCTCTACCCTTCTAAGGAGGGAAGGCAATGAATAAAATGGAGATGAAAAGAAATGAGGAGAAGGTCAGTGAAAGATATTAGGGAGTATGGATGGCATAAGCCTAAAATTTCCTGAGTTCTTTATAAT